>NC_087069.1:10515572-10617126 GCF_963678635.1 Symsagittifera roscoffensis
GGTGAATGAACACCTCGGTCAAGTCTTTCCTGTTAGAACAAAACACAGGATGTCACTCCCACCGTGGATAACTCCGGAAACATCAAACATGATTAAGAGAATGAACACCGCGAAGAAAAAGTTCCCTAGTGAAAGCCCAAAATTGAAATTTATGTCCGAAAATTGCGACAAAGCAGTTGAAGATGACAAGTCACAGTATGAAACATTGTTATCCAATGGCAGATCTACATCAGCACTTTTCAAGTATTTTCGCTCATTTACTAAAGGAACCCTACCATCCGTGATGAAATATAACGACCATGAAGCAACAAATGACCAAGAAAAAGCAAATCTCTTTGCTGATTTCTTTCAAGATATGTACATTAGTTCCAGTGATATTCCAGTACTCAATGACAATGAACCAAGTATCTACCCTATCATAACCGATTTTGATCTATCAGATTCAAGAATCTCATCAGTCTGCGAAAAGTTAGACGTTACCAAATCTAGATGAATTGATTCACTGCCTCCGATTTTATTCAGAAATTGCCCATCAATAAGACACTCTCTTTATCAGATTTTCTACAAAATGAAACAAACAGCAAAGTTTCCTGACCAGTGGAAAAGGTCTCATTTATCCCCTATTCACAAAAAAGGGAACAAGAGTTTGGTTAAAAATTATAGACCAGTGTCATTATTATCAGTTGCCTCAAAAATTTTTGAACGATGCCTTTTTGACTCACTATACGTGCACTATGAACCCTTTTTGCATCAGTCTCAGTATGGGTTCCGCAGAAAGCGTTCATGTATTTTACAGCTAATCGAGTATATGGATATAATATATGAAGCCTTCGATAATGGCAAACAACTTGATGTTATATACACTGATTTCGAAAAGGCTTTTGACCGAGTAGACCATGGGTTGCTCATGAGAAAGCTTCACTTGACGGGAGTTCGTGGCAAACTATTGAGTTTAATATCATCTTACCTTTCATCAAGATATCAAATAGTGAAGGTTGGAGATAATGTTTCCTATGAATTTCCAGTTACGAGTGGTGTCCCGCAAGGCTCAATTCTAGGGCCTTTGTTGTTCTTAGTATTTATCAACGACCTTCCTTCATTGAGTAATTTTTCGACACCCTTACTAGCCGCTGATGACGCAAAGTTTATTTACACGCTTAGTGATACAGCTTCCTTATTTCAAAACGAGTTAGATACAATCTTTGAATGGTCGATCATCAACAACATGCCTTTCAATGTCACGAAATGCAACCACTTAACCTTTAATGCCAAATCTATGAATACATACTTCTTTGACGGAAATCCAATCCCCCGGAGTACTAGCCAAAAAGACCTCGGTTTAGTAATATCTGAGACAATGAACTGGCTTCCACACATTAAGCAAGCTGCGAATAAAGCCAACTCTGTACTTTACCTGATTAAACGAAACTCCGCAAGTCTTCAAACCGTTACAAAATTGAACCTTTACAAAAGCATGGTTTTACCTATACTTATCTATGGTTCACCTGCGTTTTCTTTAAACAGAGGTGGAATGCGTTTAATTGAAAGCGTACAGAAACGTTTTTGCAAATGGGCTCTAGGTAACGAAGTTTCATACAAAGATTGCTTAATAAAGCTCAATATTTTACCTATTCCTTACTACCTACAGTTGGTCGATCTACTAACTTTAGCTAAGATTTTGAACGGAACATACAATTTTGACTGCGCCTCCAAATTTTTGAACACTTCCCCGTTATATTTCACCCGATCTGCTGGTGCTTCTCTGTTTCAGTGCGCGCGCCCGATGAAGGAAGTGGCAGAACAGAATTTTTGGTTCAGAGCAAGACGGCTGGCTAACCTATGTCCCATCAAGTTGAACGAATTTGGACTGAAGAACAAGCTCCTGACATGGATGTGGATTGTCTTTGTGAAAAGTTTCTCTGAAAGCAACTTATGCAGCTGGAAGACTTATTGCGACTGTACAACCTGTAGACTTCTCGTAAACACCTGATCAACTGTCTCTGAACGGGGGCAACCCCTTGCGTTTATACGCTAAATTCCTTATAATAATAATAATAATAATATGCAGAAGATAACTTAATTATGCGCCGCAAATTTATGCCATATGCGCTTTGATCCATCAAAAGTTTTGCAAAGAAAGCTAATGATGAAAAGCGAAATTAGAATTATCTGCGAGCTGTGTCCTTGAAGACAGACAGCCGATATGTTTATGCCTCTAAAAATGCAAAAAAAAAGTTGGCTCTTTTCCAGTCCCCCCTTTTCAAATTTAATTTTGAAAAGCTTCTTTAACGTTGACATAATGCAATGAAATTTGGCGTGGTGAACAAATCGACAACTGTGAACAGATTTGTTCTTCATACTTTACAGCGTAACATCACGCATTTAGCCGTAAAAACACGTAAATCAAACATAAAACTCGGTATTTTGAAAAGGGGGGACTGGAAAAGAGCCAAAAGGTAGACTGAAAGTGAACGTTCCCAAACTGAAGATTGTATATTTTATTCCAATTTTGTTTTAAAGAACAAAAGCTTCCCAGTCCGGGAGTCCAACCCGGGCCTCCTGGGTGAAAGCCAGAAATCCTAACCGCTAGACCAACTGGGATATGATTCCACTAGTGCTTCATTTTATTGGTTCTAAGCTGAAACAAACGTATGAATGAACCAAAAGAACTGAAGAGCAATGAATTAATACCAATCAACCAACCATACCACTGACATGTTTTAGAAACCAGAGAAAATGACCAACACAGAGCGATTTGGCGCTAATTTAGAATCAGCTGCGTTGGAAATTGACAACGCTGCGTCAACTTATACACAAGGACTAAAACAATTCGGATCTGCGCAAAAGGAACTCGGTTACTTGTTGTTCCATTTAAATTTTTTCTGCGTAACTATGATATTTTTATAACTTTTTTATGTTACTCAAAAACTGAATTTTTCGTTCCTTTCAACAATTTTGTTAACTTATTAGAAACTTTGGGGTGTGGCTTAAGGTGGCGGAAGGGGCTGGGTTCAGGTCGTGGGGGGGTTTGTTCAGGTGGAGGGAGTTCAGTGGGGGGGGGGGCAAAGGGGCAAACGTTCGGGGGGGGGGGGGGTGGGGAGAGCTTAACTGAATCTTTTTGCAATTTGAGTTTAAGTTTTGAAATAGATTAGGCCGTACACTCGCTTTGCAAATTTTGCGCATAAATCACTTGATAATTGCAGAAATTCTTGCAAAACTTTGCACGACGCGCGAAACAAAAATTAAGTGGAAAAAAAATCCATTTTAATGTGATTTCCTACTTATTATAAAATCCAATATGATGGACTCGAAATGAATTATAATGAATTTTGTTTCGGCGAGAAAAAATGGATTTAAATCCATTTTCAGTACAATTTTGTTGTCTGAACGTAACATGGGAATCGATAATTTTTACAACACTTTAGACCACAAAAATCCATTATAATCAATTTGTTTTCACTTTTCTTAAATGAGGGCTTTTAGCCTTTCAAATTCATTCAACATGTTCAGGCATCTCAATCAAAACTTCCAGCAGATAAAAATAATAGCCGAAATTGCCAAAATATTAAACTTTGTCTAAAAGTTTGTTAAAATTTTGCCCGGACAGGAAAAAGGGACCAAGTTAACCGAGCATTTTACATGCAGCGCTTAGCAAATTTAATTTAAATTAAGCACTGGGGTGGAGGATCTTAACTTGGTCTATTTGGGGGAGAGGCTGTTAACTTGATCCGGAGGCTGATTGGCTGAAAATTCCCAACGTAGAACCAAGTTAACATCCTCCCCCCTAGTTTAGGGGGGAGGATTTTAACTTGGTCCGATCCGGAAGAAGGGTTCTTGTTAACTACCCCCCCCCCCCCTATTGCAACAGGGGTGAAATAGTTCACAAGGTACAAACTTCGAATACGCTTAACTGATGGGGGGGAGATTCGTTACAAGGTTTCATGAGGGGGGAGGGGAAATAGTTAACAAGATCCAGAGAAAGTTCGTAAAATGGCTTCAGCAGAATAAAAGTTTATAATTTTGGTTATTTCGGCCACCAGTTTTATCTGCTTCGAATTTTAATTGAAATGCCGGACCATTTAGCCAATACTTATTTTTGGCCGTTTAGTGCATAAGACCCAATCGGACGACAGGCCATCAGGACGACAAGACATTGAGACGACAAATAGGAGTTAATAAACATGTAAAATGAGCAAGATAGAATTTAAGCGGTTTAAATTTCTCAGAAATACAATGTGCAGAATTGAGTGTAGCCCATCAAAACGGTTCTCGTCGTCCTAATGTCCTGTCGTCTTGTTTGCCGGTCACCGTTTAACAGAAAGACCCCAAAAATTGTCGGGTTTTCTGCAAAATTCTGCATATATGCAGAAGATAACTTAATTATGCGCCGCAAATTTATGCCATATGCGCTTTGATCCATCAAAAGTTTTGCAAAGAAAGCTAATGATGAAAAGCGAAACTAGAATTATCTGCGAGCTGTGTCCTTGAAGACAGACAGCCGATATGTTTATGCCTCTAAAAATGCAAAAAAAAAGTTGGCTCTTTTCCAGTCCCCCCCTTTCAAATTTAATTTTGAAAAGCTTCTTTTGAGGCAAACGTTCGGGGGGGGGGGGGGGAAGGGGTGGGGAGAGCTTAACTGAATCTTTTTGCAATTTGAGTTTAAGTTTTGAAATAGATTAGGCCGTACACTCGCTTTGCAAATTTTGCGCATAAATCACTTGATAATTGCAGAAATTCTTGCAAAACTTTGCACGACGCGCGAAACAAAAATTAAGTGGAAAAAAAATCAATTTTAATGTGATTTCCTACTTATTATAAAATCCAATATAATGGACTCGAAATGAATTATAATGAATTTTGTTTCGGCGAGAAAAAATGGATTTAAATCCATTTTCAGTACAATTTTGTTGTCTGAACGTAACATGGGAATCGATAATTTTTACAACACTTTAGACCACAAAAATCCATTATAATCAATTTGTTTTCACTTTTCTTAAATGAGGGCTTTTAGCCTTTCAAATTCATTCAACATGTTCAGGCATCTCAATCAAAACTTCCAGCAGATAAAAAATAATAGCCGAAATTGCCAAAATATTAAACTTTGTCTAAAAGTTTGTTAAAATTTTGCCCGGTCAGGAAAAAGGGACCAAGTTAACCGAGCATTTTACATGCAGCGCTTAGCAAATTTAATTTAAATTAAGCGCTGGGGTGGAGGATCTTAACTTGGTCTATTTGGGGGGGAGGCTGTTAACTTGATCCGGAGGCTGATTGGCTGAAAATTCCCAACGTAGAACCAAGTTAACATCCTCCCCCCTAGTTTAGGGGGGAGGATTTTAACTTGGTCCGATCCGGAAGAAGGGTTCTTGTTAACTACCCCCCCCCCCCCCCCCCCTATTGCAACAGGGGTGAAATAGTTCACAAGGTACAAACTTCGAATACGCTTAACTGATGGGGGGGAGATTCGTTACAAGGTTTCATGGGGGGGGGAGGGGAAATAGTTAACAAGATCCAGAGAAAGTTCGTAAAATGGCTTCAGCAGAATAAAAGTTTATAATTTTGGTTATTTCGGCCACCAGTTTTATCTGCTTCGAATTTTAATTGAAATGCCGGACCATTTAGCCAATACTTATTTTTGGCCGTTTAGTGCATAAGACCCAATCAGACGACAGGCCATCAGGACGACAAGACATTGAGACGACAAATAGGAGTTAATAAACATGTAAAATGAGCAAGATAGAATTTAAGCGGTTTAAATTTCTCAGAAATACAATGTGCAGAATTGAGTGTAGCCCATCAAAACGGTTCTCGTCGTCCTAATGTCCTGTCGTCTTGTTTGCCGGTCACCGTTTAACAGAAAGAGCCCAAAAATTGTCGGGTTTTCTGCAAAATTCTGCATATATGCAGAAGATAACTTAATTATGCGCCGCAAATTTATGCCATATGCGCTTTGATCCATCAAAAGTTTTGCAAAGAAAGCTAATGATGAAAAGCGAAATTAGAATTATCTGCGAGCTGTCTCCTTGAAGACAGACAGCCGATATGTTTATGCCTCCAAAAATGCAAAAAAAAGTTGGCTCTTTTCCAGTCCCCCCCCCTTTCAAATTTAATTTTGAAAAGCTTCTTTAACGTTGACATAATGCAATGAAATTTGGCGTGGTGAACAAATCGACAACTGTGAACAGATTTGTTCTTCATACTTTACAGCGTAACATCTCGCATTTAGCCGTAATAACACGTAAATCAAACATAAAACTCGGTATTTTGAAAAGGGGGGACTGGAAAAGAGCCAAAAGGTCATCTAGACTGAAAGTGAACTTTTCCAAACTAAAGATTGAATATTTTATTCCAATTTTGTTTTAAAGAACAAAATCTTCCCAGTCCGGGAGTCGAACCCGGGCCTCCTGGGTGAAAGCCAGAAATCCTAACCGCTAGACCAACTGGGATATAAATCAACAAGTGGTTCATTTTATTCGTTCTGAAATGAAACAAACGTATGAATGAACCAAAAGAACTGAAGAGCAATGAATTAATACCAATCAACCAACCATACCACTGACATGTTTTAGAAACCAGAGAAAATGACCAACACAGAGCGATTTGGCTCTAATTTAGAATCAGCTGCGGTCGAAATCGACAACGCTGCGTCAACTTATACACAAGGACTAAAACAATTTGGATCTGCGCAAAAGGAACTCGGGAAATCCGAACGACGATTCGGCCGAGAAGTCGAGAAATGTTGCATTCAGCCGATGAAGAAATTTCTGGCTGAAGATTTGGAAGCGGCTCTTAATGAGAAAAGTGCCCTGGACACTCTTAGACTGGATCTGGATGTGGCTAAAAATAAGGTAGCGAAGGCGAAAGGAATAGTAGATCGAGAGAAAGCTGAGAAAGTGTTGCAGGTTCGTTCTTTAGACCATTTATCCACGAGAAAGGACCAACACAAGAGCTGTACAGCTCATCACGGCGAACCGCTGTTGTGCCCCTGTTTAAGAACTACATGCTTTTTTTGGTTATTTTTCTTGAATCTTTATCGGATTATTAATGCTTCTACTTGTCTGTAATTCGATATTTTGCATTGTACAGCTTGCAGTTAAACGCATTCGGCCAATCAGATTGGACCAACCAGATTGTGTTGTAGGCACCGTGACACTATGAATTATAGTTGGTCAATTAGCCGACAAATCGCGTATCATTACATGATATCTTATAGGCGATGAATTACAACCAATAACCAAAATCAGGGTGGCTATTTTCTAGTCCCCACTTTAATTTTTTCTAAAATTCAATATTTGAAAGCCTACTCGGCTCTTTTCCAGTTCCCCCCCCTTTCAAAATAACGAGTTTTATATTTGTTTTACGTGTTATTACGGCTAAATGCGTGATGTTACGCTGTAAAGTATGAAGAGCAAATCTGTTCAGAATTGTCGATTTGTTCACCACGCCAAATTTCATTGCATTGTGAAAGGGGGAACTGGAAAAGAGCCACAAACTGCCATATGAACAGTTTCTAAACAATTTATGTTGTAGTTTTACGAGGGGGTGGAAAACTGTAAGGGGAAAAGGCTTTTTTTCCTTTCCCCATACCTGCAAATTTTTACAAGTAAACTTGTTGACCACATTGTCCGATTGTTATGAAAATATGAGGTGGGGGTGGGGGGGGTGAGAAAAGCCTTAAGGAAAAGCCATGGCTCTTTTTCCTCTCTCCCCCCCCCCCCCCACACCTCACGCCAGTTTCAACTTATTAGTGTAACGAGTGGTTTTACGAGGTTGAGTATGAAGACTAAATATATTTGTCGTGGCATTATTAGTCTGTATGTAAGCTTTCATAACAATCGGACAATGTGGTCAACAGGTGGGGAGGGGGGGGGGGGGGGAGAAGGAAAAAGAGCCAAAGCCATAAGCCATCAGGGTCAATTGTTAGAAACAAAAACAACAAGACTGCTCGTACCAGGGCGAAGCCCTGAATGTGCATTATTAGTCTGTATGTAAGCTTTCATAACAATCGGACAATGTGGTCAACAGGTGGGGAGGGGGGGAAGGAAAAAGAGCCAAAGCCATAAGCCATCAGGGTCAATTGTTAGAAACAAAAACAACAAGACTGCTCGTACCAGGGCGAAGCCCTGAATGTGCATTATTAGTCTGTATGTAAGCTTTCATAACAATCGGACAATGTGGTCAACAGGTGGGGAGGGGGGGGGAAGGAAAAAGAGCCAAAGCCATAAGCCATCAGGGTCAATTGTTAGAAACAAAAACAACAAGACTGCTCGTACCAGGGCGAAGCCCTGAATGTTCCGACTGCCTTTTAAGGTTTATGGAGCAGCAGTAATAACATTAAAAAATTAAATGAATTAAAATAAAATGAAAAAAAAAATTCGAAAATTTGAATTTTTTTTAATGAAAATCATCCCCACACGCCATATAAAGTACAACAAGACTGCTCGTATCAGGGCAAAGCCCTGAATGTTCCGACTGCCTTTTAAGGTTTTATGGAGTTAAAAAATGAAGTTATGGAGTTGTTTTATGGTATTAAAAAATTAAATGTAAGAAAAAATAAAATGAAATTTTTTTTTCTAAAATTTGATTTTTTTTTTGTGAAAATCATCCCCCCAGACGCCATATATCGTACAAAAAGATAGTTTTCGTTCCTTGTGATTCGAGCCAATCAATTATGGCAAATAAGCTTCGTTCAACCAATTTGGAACGATTTATATGACGGATTAAATCTCCGCTTACGCGTTAATAGCGCGAATTATATCGCGCGTTAATTGTCCCAAATTGGTCAACATGGCAATCTTTAAACCCTCCTAACTTTACGAAAAATGATCACAGGTGAAATATGTTTTCAAATTTAAGCTCAGGACAACAATACCTTTTGAATGATAAAAAAAAATTCCGTCAAAAATGGCTAGGTAAAAAGTCGAATTTTGTCTTAAGAAAAAAAAAACCCACCCCGAGCACAAATATTCCGTTACTTTCGTATCGAAAGTCGGAACAAAAAGAGAGATTTCGTTCCTTGTAACAAATCAATTATGGCAAATAAGCTTCGTTCAACCAATTTGGAACGATTTATAAGACGGATTAAATCTCCGCTTACGCGTTAATAGCGCGAATTATATCGCCTGTTAATTGTCCCAAATTGGTCAAAATGGCCAAAATGGCAATCTTTAAACCCTCATAACTTTACGTAAAATGATCACAGGTGAAATATCTTTTCAAATTTAAGCTCAGGGCAACAATACCTTTTGAATGGTAAAAAAAATCCCGTCAAAAATGGCTAGTTAAAAAGTCGAAATTTGTCTGAAGAAAAAAAAACCCACCCCGAGCACAAATATTCCGTTACTTTCGTATCGAAAGTCGGAACAATAAGTACCCGAGAAAAATCTATCTTCGCTTCGGCACTTACCCTTCGTAAAGTATGATATAAAATGGAGATGTGGGGGATCGAACCCCAGACCTTCCGCATGCGAAGCGGACGCTCTACCACTGAGCTACATCCCCGTTGATTTGGGGGACTGCACCAAAATCGAAAACTGAATGGTCTGAATGGTGTATCTCTGCTGTGATATAATTTTGGTGAATGACAAGGACAAGGATAGGTCTGGTCTTCTCTTTTATCCAACCCAAAAATGATCTTTCTGCTATTTTGAAAATTGCGTCATAAATCTAATCTGATTGGTTGAAATTATTAACAAACTATCAACAGCAAAAGAAGGCTCTTTTTCCTTTTCCCCCACCTGCAAATTTTTTAGAGTAATTTTTCTATTCACATTGTCGGATTGTTAATATTCACAATGGAGGAAAAAAAACCAAAAGAAAATCAAGACTTTCATTATAATCGAAATGTTTGGTATATCAAAAAAAATCTGTTACTCAATTCTGATTGGCTGAAAATTACTAAAAATAAGTTTCCATCATTGGTCCCTCCATCATGAGGGACGCCCATGTGAAACATTTATTCGTTTACCGCCTAATTCAATTAATTACCCACCAAACTACTTTCCGTTTGTTTGTTTTGCTCTTTATCAAATTCACTGGATCTACTTAAAAATCTCCCCCCCCCCCTATTGTACCTACTAAAGAATCCCCACGCCCTATCTTGAAAGGGGGGGGTTTGTTAAGTAGATCCAATTCACTGTCTAGATCAGACCCGTCGGTTCTTTTACCTTTCCCCGGCTCTTTTTCCTTTTCCCCCCACCTCACTCGAACATGAATATTATGGTCTAACGAGCGGTCTTACAAGGTTAATTATGGGGACCAAATATGTTTGTCATGGCCTAATTAACCTACTTGCCAATTAACCTACATGACTATCGGGCAAAGTGAACAGTAACTTCAAATGAAAAAATTTGCAGGTGGGGGGGGGGAGGAGGAAAAAGAGCCTTCCCCCCCCCCCCCCCTCACCTGTAAAACTTTACAAATGAAAAATTTGTTCACATTATTCGATTGTTATCAAAATTGGCATACGGACTAATTAGGCTGTGCCAAACATATTTGGTCTTCATAATTAACCTTGTAAAACCACTCGTTACATAATAAAATTGATGCTCGTCTGAGGTGGGGGAAAAAGGAAAAAGAGCTGACCCGTCTCTTAGGAAATTAGACGAAAAGCAAATTAGACGTGACCAAAAAAAAAGATTTTAGACGTCGATGCAAAACTACAAAAATATGGGAAATTAGACGCAACTGTATTGTTAACGTGTGTGAAATTTGTAAAAGACCAATTAACTTTCGCTGACTACAGCTAACTTTCGTTCGAGCTTTCGTAAATGGTGATCAGTTTTTCACATGTCGCAATTGTATAATTTATGCATTTCAGAATAATTTTTATATAATATGGATTAACGTTTTATAAATCATTCATAATAAATATTTTGGTATGCAAAGGGATTATAAACTCTTTTTATATTTGTGAAAATTTATTTCAAGCATTAAAACTTTTGTTAGCCCTTTACTTTTCGTCCAAAATACTAGACTTGCATTTTATTGGAGACGTCAAATTTGCTTGTCGTCTAATTTCCTAATCTTTCTTCCTTGTGTTGTCTTAATTTTTTGAGTTGTCCTAATTTTTTTTGCAAAAATTTCAGTCCTTGCGACAAGGAAGTGAAATAAAACACTTGTACAATGTGGGCTTTTTTCCCTAACCACCCACTGCTTTTTAATTTTTTGCGCTCAAGAATCAAAATTTTACATTACGAGGCCAAACTGTGCACTGGATAGGAGCATAATTTTGTGTCTGTATGTTCCTGGATTCCAGAGACAAGTCTTTAAACATGTGAAAATTTTGTCGGAACGATCAAAGGAAAGTAAAGAACAAAAGAAGAACAAAGGGAGCGTTCTTGTTGCGGAATCCGCTTACAATGCACAAAATGCTCAGTTGGGCTTCGTAATGTATCAGTTTGAACCAAAATTCGGGTTCAAAATTGTAACCCCAAAAAAAACAATTTCGGCTTTCCCGGGTTGACCAAAAATGCTAGTCATACAATTTCCATATATGGAAAAATGCTAGTCATACACTCTCCATGCAATTCCATACGTACAGAAAATTGCATGAAAGGTCGCATGATTAGTATTGCATGACTAGTATTTTTTCATATATGGAAATTGCATGACTAGCATTTTTCCAAAAACCAAAAATATTGATTTTTTTACATTTTGATTTCTCAAAATTTTTGGTTGTGTTCGTAACCGAACACAAATGACATAAACCTTGGTTACTCAAACGTAATAACCAATGTTAAATGCTTTGGAAACAGCCTGCAAGGTCGTATGTCTGTCTTACGCAAATAATATAACGAAAGTATCAACTTTTTAAATTTTGGCAAAAATTTTCAAAGATGATTATTTCTAAAATTTGACATTCAAATTACCAGACTTTGATCAAGGCATACAAAAACATGCCATACAAAAAAGAGGAGTCTTGAGCATTTTTGAAAAATGTTATCAAGAGAAAAGGAAAAAAATCCAATATTAGTATATCCAGGTCTACAAAATGTTTTAGTACGAAAATCATTTTGCGGTTGAACAAAAACACAAAAAATTTTTGGGTGCAATTTCAAAATTACTTTGAAACATTTTTGTTGTCGCCATCAAAAAAATGCTAGTCATACAATTTCCATATATTGAAATTGTATGATTAGCATTTTTTTTTGACAAAAAATTTTTCTTTTTTATTTAGTACGTTTCACCAAATTTTATACCAAAACAAGAGAAAAGTGCTTCGAAAATTTGATGACACCATTTTAGCAAAATGTATGAAATTTGTATGGTTAGTATTTTTTCATAGACTTAGTTTATGGAATTGTATGACTAGCATTTTTGGTCTATGGAGGTCAACCCGGGTTTTTAGTTTTCAATTACTTCAAAAATATTTCATAGTGAGCCTAGTACAAGGCCCAACAATTTTTGACAGAAAATTAATATCCGGAAATTGGGCAAAGCGTTTCAAATTGTTTTCAAATGTTAGTGTTTTTTATTGTAAAAACGAACTTTTTTGTCAATCAAACAGTAATAGAACAATCTATATAAAATTGTGAAAGATAAGCCCACCTTAAATTTTCTTGTGCTAAGTAAGCAATATATTTTGTCAGCAATTGAACCAATAGTTTTGGCGTATTTTTTGATTGACTAAAAAGAATTGAAAATGGTCGCTTTTGGGGTCCAAGTTTGGACCCGAGTTTTGCAACAAAATTTGCACAAATTTGTCTGCTGAGTTTTTAACCAAGTTTTGTCTTAATCATTTTTGTCTAAATTCAACCCATTTGAGCAAAACGATTTTTTAAGCAACGTTTTTTCGGCTAAAAGCTTTAGTTATTATAAAAACTTGATCATAGATATATCTTGAATCAGATTGTTTGAAATAAATCAAAATTAGTAGAAACGCTTTTTGAGCAAAATTTTGGGTACTATTTCAATGAGAGAAGGACTGCCAAACCCACCAAATGCACAAAATTTCTCACAATCAACCACGTTCTTAAAATTTCCAAAACCGACTGAATATCACGTGTTTGAATGCTTATTTATGATTGGCTAACATACTTTCCGTGTATTTTGTCTTTTGTTGAAAAGAAAAACAGGCCAAGAATGCGTTTTGACCATTTTTTGAAAAATTTTGGTCAAATAATTTTTTTTTGGCACGCGCTCAAAATAACCAAGTATTTGACGTGAAAATCTCTCTTTGAAAAATTTCATGGTAGTCGACCGAAAATAGATCTCGTAAAATCTCATCTCTGAGTGAGCTGAAAGTCGAATCCCCGAAGAGGAAAATACCCAGTTTTTTTAACCCCGTACAAAGCGGATATTTTCACATTACAAATTGTATACTCTTGTCAGCGCAAAACAACTAACTCATCCCAAAAATTAATAATTCTCATCCAGATATGATAAAGCTTAACTAAATGTGTTTTATATTGACTAATTTTCGATATTTAAAATCTGTCTTCTTTCTCTGCTTACTTTTTAAAATTCTGTTTTTTTCAGGAAGCACAAAAAGATTTCGACCGACAACACGACTTCACTAAAGTCATCATCGGCCGCACGCTCAACAACCACCACACGAACCACGCGAACCAGTTGAAGGAGTTGAGTCGCATCCAGACTAGTCTCTATCGAGAGTGCTCTCAGGTCATGTCGGAATTGGACGAGGAACTCGCTAAGATAGCGATCAAGTGACGATTATAAGTCATATCCAGTTAAACTTGCACACCCTCCCCCCCACACACGACCATCAGCCTCATTTGAAATTTGATTTTGCAAATTGAAAAAAAATTGCGATTGAAAAAAAATGACTCCTCAAAACACAGTTGTTCTTTACAATTTATGTCTTTAAATCATGCATTTAGCATAAGAGCATTTCAGAGATTTTTTTTTGAAAAAATGACAAGTGTGGTGGTGGAAGGGGGGGGTAGAAAGCAGCAGGGGTATTTGGTCTATATGGCAAACTTGGACACATCGAATGTTATTCATCAGTCTATTAAACAGTATCTATTAAAACTACATAATTTTTGTTCCATATATTATCGGGTTTATTAAAAAGTATTTTGGCTCAGGTAATTGTTTTTTGACTAGCAAAATGTTCTCTGATTTCTGCTTTTTTTAATCGATAAATTTATAACCAGCACTATTGCTTTAAGCTGCAGAAACCACCACTATTGCAATAAATTGTGTTATTTCTTCAGTTAATGTCTCGGACATTGAAAAATCATCAATTTCATCTGAGAAGTGTTTAATCAGTAGAGTTATTTAATAGGAATCAGCGCAGAACTACAATTCTCTCGAAAGATGGCATTTTCAAAAAATCGAAAAAAAAGCTTTTTTTTCGCCGACCGAGCAGTTTTTCCGCACTCTCTCGAAAAAACATAAAGATCCCTTTTGAAGAAGTTATATTATGAAAAAGTTGCTTATTATACTGTTTTATACTATTTCATTGACCAAGAAAGATAGTATACAAACAGCATGACCTTTTTTTACATGCTATGGATTTTTTAATAAGCAATTTTGTTTCATTTTGAAATTACGCAACAAGCATTTTGCCATACTTTTGTTACAAAGATTTTATGAAAATATCAAACGCAAGTTTTTTCTACTATGCACAGCGGCGGATCTAGGATTTTCTCGAGGGGTCGATAAAAGTTTTGAAAATTTTGTCGACATTTTCATTTTATGTCGACCAAAGTGAATATTCGAGCTCTCTCAAAGCAAAGCACTGAAAAGACCATCATTTGGTCACAATTTTTTGCCGCAGGCAAAATTTTGAAAAACAGGCCAAAAAAGGCATTTTTGGGCATTTTTTGGAAAATGTTGACCAAGGAATTCTGCTTTTTTGGCGCAAACTAGCTACTCAAAGTTAGTCAATATTGGCGCCAAAGGTGCCTTTAGAAAACTTTCAGGGTCCGTAACCTAATTTGGATATCCCAAAATAGTACAAACGGGTAGACCATTTTGGTCAGCAGTTTGTCGAATTCCTTAGGGGGCAGGCGTCACCCCACGCTAAAACCGCCTCTGACTATGCAGTTGCATAAGAATTTGTATTTCCATAAAAAATACAAAAAATTTCGACCGAAACACACAAATCAAGGTGCTTCTGTCATAAAAAACCTAGAGTACAACTGCCAATTACCACGCAGACAAACTGCGTTTGGTGAACTATAGACTATCCGAAATCTTGAACAACAAGGGTTGGCCTGTACTATTTCTTAGTTCTATTTTGATACTATGGATTTGTATTTGTAGAGGACTGATAAACCGTAAAGGACTGATAATTCACCAAAACAATTACTTAGATCAGCAATTTGAATGAAACACAATAATTGATCCTCAGGTAATTGAATGGTTACGTTTTATGTAGTCCTATCTAATGTTACACAAATTCATTTTTATTTAAATTTCTGTGCACCTGTGAACTTTGTCGCTCTTGGCTAAAACTATATCAGCAAATATAGGAAACAATGCAGAGATAATATGTAGTTCAATCTATCCAGTTCAATCTTTCTTTTTCCTCAGAAGCTTCTCTTACATCTTTGAATGTAAGTTTTCTTTCAGTAACGTTTTGGTACAATGAAAGGTACGTTACTTCTGAAAATGCCAATTCCTATTCTCCTTCAACATAACTTTCTACCCACACTGTAGAAAAGTTGTAAAAAACTAAGGCTACTATTCGGATAACATTTAGATGAAGCATAAGAAACTAGCTAAACAGTAACAGAATCCATGACTACTAATCGATAGACATTTACTCTAACAATTGATTCATTTTAATCTGATCGTTTTCTAAGCTTTCTAAGTTTTTAATATGCAGTATAATCTATCCAGTTCAACCTTTTTTTTTTCTCAAAAGCTTCTCTCACATCTATGAGTGTAATTTTTCTTTGGAGCATTATTTTTTATTGGAGCATTTTTTGACGAGATGGAATGAAGGTTCTTGTTATAGTTTCCATAATATTGTAATGAGCAGCTCCCCGTTCCAGATTACCTTGCCATTGTTGACGACTAGGTTCAGCTACTGAAATTTTTCTAGTAAACAGCGAACAATCAACAGTTTTCAGACTATTATTTAGATTACCACACAGTACGTAGAAAGTTAGGTCTTGCGAGAATTAATTTAAATCGAACTTTGGTTTTTGATACAAACAATTTTTCACAAAAAAAAGGCATCAATGGCAAGCTCTCACAGAGTGAAAACGTTATCCCTGTTCCTATGGAGTTCGCTCCATCAGTGAACAAACTATCAGTTGAATTTTTGCTGCGATATTTGTTCTGCATGAGGATCCATTGGCGTCGTAAACTGGATCCTCAGAATCGATATGTCAAATGTAAGTTTTGTTGAACTAGCACTGAAAATGTTGATTGTTCGCATGACTACTAATCGATAGTCATTTACTCTAACAATTGATTCATTTTAATCTGATCGTTAGATGAATCAGATTAAAAAAAAAATCTGAGGTGTTTGCTGAATCCATGACTACTCGATAGTTTTTGTGTAGTCCTATCTAATGTTACTTAACAACTGGAGAATAGAGAATGTAGTAGAATGTTGGTATAAGTTGAGTAAAGTTCTGGCTCCTCAATATAGTCATCCTCTGATTTTATGATTTTTCTTTTCTGAAAACATCAAACGACCTTCCTTTCAATAATTGAAGTTTTATAAGAAGGTGGGTATATCGCATTTCTAAATAGAGATTAGGCTTCGCCTCAAAACCAAATTCGATTCTACCTTAACTAGTGAAGTAAGAGTAAATACTTGTTTTATCTAAGATGAAATATTTGATTCCACAACTGGGTTTGGTTTTTATCAAAAATCTCCAAAGAAGAGTTTGTAAACTCTCTGGTCCAAACGTGGTTACTTTGATTTATACTCATTTTATATCGTTAAAGTTGTCTTTGCACTCTTACGAAACTGCGTAATCTCTTACGACCTAATTTTAGACTACTGACCCTATTATTTCTAAGCTTAGATGCCTTTTTTCCACTTTCTAACTGATTTCGAGCTGTTTTTGTTTCAACTTATTTTGCAAATGTCTTGAGTTTTTTTCGTCCACTTACAACTTCTCACACCGTCCTGCATGTTCACAAAACTGGAAGATTTAGCTGAGCTTTGAGCAGCCATTTTGTATGAAGTAGAAATCGAAATTGATTATCCGAAATTTTGAACAACAATTGTTGGCCTGTACGATTTCTTAGTTCTATTTTGATACTATGGAAGATTTAAAATTTTTGAAAAGTTTTAAAATTTTGTAAAGGTAGAGGACTGATAAACCATAAAGGACAGATAATTCACCAAAAAAATGGCTTAAATCAGCATTTTGAATAAAACACACTAATTGATCCTCAGGTAAATGAATTGCTACTTTTTGTGTAGTCCTATCTAATGTTACATAAATTCAATTTTATTGAAATTTCTGTGCACCTGTGAATTTTGTCGCTCTTGGCTAAAGCTATATCAACAAAAATAGGATTGGTACGTTTTGGTACAATGAAATGTACGTTACTTCTGAAAATGCAAACTCCCATTTTCCTTCAATACAACTTTCTACCCACACGGTAGAAAAGTTGTAAGAAACTAAGGCTACTATTCGGATAACATTTAAATGAAGCATAAGAAACTAGCTAAACAGTAACAGAATCCATGACTACTCGATAGTCATTTACTTTAACATGTTATTTAATTTAATCGGATCTTTTTCTATGTTTTTCTTTAAAAACACTTCTAAAATTTTATCTTCAAAATATGGTTTGTGTCTTTTTCGGAGCAAAATTTCGTTTTTCGAAACTCTCAATCTAACCCCATTTTTAAAATTTAATTCAGCATGTTTCATGAGCGATTTGTTTTACAAAATTGATTAAAAAAATTATTTTTTTTTCACATGAATTTAATGTAAAAACAAATTGTTGCAACCGGGAAAAAACTTTTCACCATGATTGCAAACGTATGATTAAAGCAACAATTGTTGTATACGATGTCTTGATTTCTAAGAAAGCCCTAGAATACCACTAAAGTCATCATCGGCCGCACGCTCAACAACCACCACACGAACCACGCGAACCAGTTGAAGGAGTTCAGCCGCATCCAGACTAGTCTCTATCGAGAATGCTCTCTGGTCATGTCGGAATTGGACGAGGAACTCGCTAAGATAGCCATCAAGTGACGACTATAAGTCATATCCAGTTAAACTTGCACGCCCCCTCCTCCACACACACGACCATCAGCTTCATTTGAAATTTGGTTTTGCAAGTTGAAAAAATTTCTGCGATTGAAAAAAAATGAATCCTCAAAACACAGTTGTTCTTTACAGTTTATGTCTTTAAATCATGCATTTAGCATAAGAGCATTTCAGAAACTTTTTTTAAAAAATGACAAGTGTGATGGTGGGAAGGGGGGGTGGAAAGCAGCAGGGGTATTTGGTCTATATGGCAAACTTGGACACATATCGAAACTTACTCATCAGTCTATTAAACAGTATCATTAAAAACTACATAACTTTTGTTTCATTTATTATCGGGTTTATTAAAAAGTATTTTGGCTCAGGTAATTGTTTTTTGACTAGCAAAATGTTCTCTGATTTCTGCTTTTTTTAATCGATAAATTTATAACCAGCACTATTGCTTTAAGCTGCAGAAACCACCACTATTGCAATAAATTGTGTTATTTCTTCAGTTAATGTCTCGGACATTGAAAAATCATCAATTTCATCTGAGAAGTGTTTAATCAGTAGAGTTATTTAATAGGAACCAGCGCAGAACTACAATTCTCTCGAAAGATGGCATTTTCAAAAAATCGAAAAAAAAGCTTTTTTTTCGCCGACCGAGCAGTTTTTCCGCACTCTCTCGAAAAAACATAAAGATCCCTTTTGAAGAAGTTATATTATGAAAAAGTTGCTTATTATACTGTTTTATACTATTTCATTGACCAAGAAAGATAGTATACAAACAGCATGACCTTTTTTACATGCTATGGATTTTTTAATAAGCAATTTTGTTTCATTTTGAAATTAGGCAACAAGCATTTTGCCATACTTTTGTTACAAAGATTTTATGAAAATATCAAACGCAAGTTTTTTCTACTATGCACAGCGGCGGATCTAGGATTTTCTCGAGGGGTCGACAAAAGTTTTGAAAATTTTGTCGACATTTTCATTTTATGTCGACCAAAGTGAATATTCGAGCTCTTTCAAAGCAAAGCACTGAAAAGACCATCATTTGGTCACAATTTTTTGCCGCAGGCAAAATTTTGAAAAACAGGCCAAAAAAGGCGTTTTTGGGCATTTTTTGGAAAATGTTGACCAAGGAATTCCGCTTTTTTGGCGCAAACTAGCTACTCAAAGTTAGTCAATATTGGCGCCAAAGGCGCCTTTAGAAAACTTTCAGGGTCCGTCACCTAATTTGGATATCCCAAAATAGTACAAACGGGTAGACCATTTTGGTCAGCAGTTTGTCGAATTCCTTAGGGGGCAGGCGTCACCCCACGCTAAAACCGCCTCTGACTATGCAGTTGCATAAGAATTTGTATTTCCATAAAAAATACAAAAAATTTCGACCGAAACACACAAATCAAGGTGCTTCTGTCATAAAAAACCTAGAGTACAACTGCCAATTACCACGCAGACAAACTGCGTTTGGTGAACTATAGACTATCCGAAATCTTGAACAACAAGGGTTGGCCTGTACTATTTCTTAGTTCTATTTTGATACTATGGATTTGTGTTTGTAGAGAACTGATAAACCGTAAAGGACTGATAATTCACCAAAACAATTATTTAGATCAGCAATTTGAATGAAACACAATAATTGATCCTCAGGTAATTGAATGGTTACGTTTTATGTAGTCCTATCTAATGTTACACAAATTCATTTTTATTTAAGTTTCTGTGCACCTGTGAACTTTGTCGCTCTTGGCTAAAATTATATCAGCAAATATAGGAAACAATGCAGAGATAATATGTAGTTCAATCTATCCAGTTCAATCTTTCTTTTTCCTCAGAAGCTTCTCTTACATCTTTGAATGTAAGTTTTCTTTCAGTAACGTTTTGGTACAATGAAAGGTACGTTACTTCTGAAAATGCCAATTCCTATTCTCATTCAACATAACTTTCTACCCACACTGTAGAAAAGTTGTAAAAAACTAAGGCTACTATTCGGATAACATTTAGATGAAGCATAAGAAACTAGCTAAACAGTAACAGAATCCATGACTACTTATCGATAGTCATTTACTCTAACAATTGATTCATTTTAATCTGATCGTTTTCTAAGCTTTTTAAGTTTATAATATGCAGTATAATCTATCCAGTTCAACCTTTCTTTTTTCTCAAAAGCTTCTCTCACATCTATGAGTGTAATTTTTCTTTGGAGCATTATTTTTTATTGGAGCATTTTTTGACGAGATGGAATGAAGGTTCTTGTTATAGTTTCCATAATATTGTAATGAGCAGCTCCCCGTTCCAGATTACCTTGCCATTGTTGACGACTAGGTTCAGCTACTGAAATTTTTCTAGTAAACAGCGAACAATCAACAGTTTTCAGACTATTATTTAGATTACCACACATTACGTAGAAAGTTAGGTCTTGCGAGAATTAATTTAAATCGAACTTTGGTTTTTGATACAAACAATTTTTCACAAAAAAAGGCATCAATGGCAAGCTCTCACAGAGTGAAAACGTTATCCTTGTTCCTATGGAGTTCGCTCCATCAGTGAACAAACTATCAGTTGAATTTTTGCTGCGATATTTGTTCTGCATGAGGATCCATTGGCGTCGTAAACTGGATCCTCAGAATCGATATGTCGAATGTAAGTTTTGTTGAACTAGCACTGAAAATGTTGATTGTTCGCATGACTACTAATCGATAGTTATTTACTCTAACAATTGATTCATTTTAATCTGATCGTTAGATGAATCAGATTAAAAAAAAAATCTGAGGTGTTTGCTGAATCCATGACTACTCGATAGTTTTTGTGTAGTCCTATCTAATGTTACTTAACAACTGGAGAATAGAGAATGTAGTAGAATGTTGGTATAAGTTGAGTAAAGTTCTGGCTCCTCAATATAGTCATCCTCTGATTTTATGATTTTTCTTTTCTGAAAACATCAAACGACCTTCCTTTCAATAATTGAAGTTTTATAAGAAGGTGGGTATATCGCATTTCTAAATAGAGATTAGGCTTCGCCTCAAAACCAAGTTCGATTCTACCTTAACTAGTGAAGTAAGAGGAAATACTTGTTTTATCTAAGATGAAATCTTTGATTCCACAACTGGGTTTGGTTTTAATCAAAAATCTCCAAAGAAGAGTTTGTAAACTCTCTGGTCCAAACGTGGTTACTTTGATTTATACTCATTTTCTATCGTTAAAGTTGTCTTTGCACTCTTACGAAACTGCGTAATCTCTTACGACCTAATTTTAGACTACTGACTCTATTATTTCTAAGCTTAGATGCCTTTTTTCCACTTTCTAACTGATTTCGAGCTGTTTTTGTTTCAACTTATTTTGCAAATGTCTTGAGTTTTTTTCGTCCACTTACAACTTCTCACACCGTCCTGCATGTTCACAAAACTGGAAGATTTAGCTGAGCTTTGAGCAGCCATTTTGTATGAAGTAGAAATCGAAATTGATTATCCGAAATTTTGAACAACAATTGTTGGCCTGTACGATTTCTTAGTTCTATTTTGATACTATGGAAGATTTAAAATTTCTGAAAAGTTTTAAAATTTTGTAAAGGTAGAGGACTGATAAACCATAAAGGACAGATAATTCACCAAAAAAATGGCTTAAATCAGCATTTTGAATAAAACACACTAATTGATCCTCAGGTAAATGAATTGCTACTTTTTGTGTAGTCCTATCTAATGTTACATAAATTCAATTTTATTGAAATTTCTGTGCACCTGTGAATTTTTTCGCTCTTGGCTAAAGCTATATCAACAAAAATAGGATTGGTACGTTTTGGTACAATGAAATGTACGTTACTTCTGAAAATGCAAACTCCCATTTTCCTTCAATACAACTTTCTACCCACACGGTAGAAAAGTTGTAAGAAACTAAGGCTACTATTCGGATAACATTTAAATGAAGCATAAGAAACTAGCTAAACAGTAACAGAATCCATGACTACTCGATAGTCATTTACTTTAACATGTTATTTAATTTAATCGGATCTTTTTCTATGTTTTTCTTTAAAAACACTTCTAAAATTTTATCTTCAAAATATGATTTGTGTCTTTTTCGGAGCAAAATTTCGTTTTTCGAAACTCTCAATCTAACCCCATTTTTAAAATTTAATTCAGCATGTTTCATGAGCGATTTGTTTTACAAAATTGATAAAAAAAATTATTTTTTTTCACATGAATATAATGTAAAAACAAATTGTTGCAACCGGGAAAAAACTTTTCACCATGATTGCAAACGTATGATTAAAGCAACAATTGTTGTATACGATGTCTTGATTTCTAAGAAAGCCCTAGAATACCTCTAAAGTCATCATAGGCCGCACGCTCAACAACCACCACACGAACCACGCGAACCAGTTGAAGGAGTTCAGCCGCATCCAGACTAGTCTCTATCGAGAATGCTCTCTGGTCATGTCGGAATTGGACGAGGAACTCGCTAAGATAGCCATCAAGTGACGACTATAAGTCATATCCAGTTAAACATGCACGCCCCCTCCTCCACACACACGACCATCAGCTTCATTTGAAATTTGGTTTTGCAAGTTGAAAAAATTTCTGCGATTGAAAAAAATGAATCCTCAAAACACAGTTCTTCTTTACAGTTTATGTCTTTAAATCATGCATTTAGCATAAGAGCATTTCAGAAACTTTTTTAAAAAAATGACAAGTGTGATGGTGGGAAGGGGGGGGGGGGGGGGGTGGAAAGCAGCAGGGGTATTTGGTCTATATGGCAAACTTGGACACATATCGAAACTTACTCATCAGTCTATTAAACAGTATCATTAAAAACTACATAACTTTTGTTTCATATATTATCGGGTTTATTAAAAAGTATTTTGGCTCAGGTAATTGTTTTTTGACTAGCAAAATGTTCTCTGATTTCTGCTTTTTTTAATCGATAAATTTATAACCAGCACTATTGCTTTAAGCTGCAGAAACCACCACTATTGCAATAAATTGTGTTATTTCTTCAGTTAATGTCTCGGACATTGAAAAATCATCAATTTCATCTGAGAAGTGTTTAATCAGTAGAGTTATTTAATAGGAACCAGCGCAGAACTACAATTCTCTCGAAAGATGGCATTTTCAAAAAATCGAAAAAAAAAGCTTTTTTTTCGCCGACCGAGCAGTTTTTCCGCACTCTCTCGAAAAAACATAAAGATCCCTTTTGAAGAAGTTATATTATGAAAAAGTTGCTTATTATACTGTTTTATACTATTTCATTGACCAAGAAAGATAGTATACAAACAGCATGACCTTTTTTTACATGCTATGGATTTTTTAATAAGCAATTTTGTTTCATTTTGAAATTACGCAACAAGCATTTTGCCATACTTTTGTTACAAAGATTTTATGAAAATATCAAACGCAAGTTTTTTCTACTATGCACAGCGGCGGATCTAAGATTTTCTCGAGGGGTCGACAAAAGTTTTGAAAATTTTGTCGACATTTTCATTTTGTGTCGACCAAAGTGAATATTCGAGCTCTCTCAAAGCAAAGCACTGAAAAGACCATCATTTGGTCACAATTTTTTGCCGCAGGCAAAATTTTGAAAAACAGGCCAAAAAAGGCGTTTTTGGGCATTTTTTGGAAAATGTTGACCAAGGAATTCCGCTTTTTTGGCGCAAACTAGCTACTCAAAAATAGTCAATATTGGCGCCAAAGGCGCCTTTAGAAAACTTTCAGGGTCCGTCACCTAATTTGGATATCCCAAAATAGTACAAACGGGTAGACCATTTTGGTCAGCAGTTTGTCGAATTCCTTAGGGGGCAGGCGTCACCCCACGCTAAAACCGCCTCTGACTATGCAGTTGCATAAGAATTTGTATTTCCATAAAAATACAAAAAATTTCGACCGAAACACACAAATCAAGGTGCTTCTGTCATAAAAAACCTAGAGTACAACTGCCAATTACCACGCAGACAAACTGCGTTTGGTGAACTATAGACTATCCGAAATCTTGAACAACAAGGATTGGCCTGTACTATTTCTTAGTTCTATTTTGATACTATGGATTTGTATTTGTAGAGAACTGATAAACCGTAAAGGACTGATAATTCACCAAAACAATTATTTAGATCAGCAATTTGAATGAAACACAATAATTGATACTCAGGTAATTGAATGGTTACGTTTTATGTAGTCCTATCTAATGTTACACAAATTCATTTTTATTTAAATTTCTGTGCACCTGTGAACTTTGTCGCTCTTGGCTAAAATTATATCAGTAAATATAGGAAACAATGCAGAGATAATATGTAGTTCAATCTATCCAGTTCAATCTTTCTTTTTCCTCAGAAGCTTCTCTTACATCTTTGAATGTAAGTTTTCTTTCAGTAACGTTTTGGTACAATGAAAGGTACGTTACTTCTGAAAATGCCAATTCCTATTCTCCTTCAACATAACTTTCTACCCACACTGTAGAAAAATTGTAAAAAACTAAGGCTACTATTCGGATAACATTTAGATGAAGCATAAGAAACTAGCTAAACAGTAACAGAATCCATGACTACTTATCGATAGTCATTTACTCTAACAATTGATTCATTTTAATCTGATCGTTTTCTAAGCTTTCTAAGTTTATAATATGCAGTATAATCTATCCAGTTCAACCTTTCTTTTTTCTCAAAAGCTTCTCTCACATCTTTGAATGTAAGTTTTCTTTCAGTAACGTTTTGGTACAATGAAAGGTACGTTACTTCTGAAAATGCCAATTCCTATTCTCCTTCAACATAACTTTCTACCCACACTGTAGAAAAGTTGTAAAAAACTAAGGCTACTATTCGGATAACATTTAGATGAAGCATAAGAAACTAGCTAAACAGTAACAGAATCCATGACTACTAATCGATAGTCATTTACTCTAACAATTGATTCATTTTAATCTGATCGTTTTCTAAGCTTTCTAAGTTTATAATATGCAGTATGATCTATCCAGTTCAACCTTTCTTTTTTCTCAAAAGCTTCTCTCACATCTATGAGTGTAATTTTTCTTTGGAGCATTATTTTTTATTGGAGCATTTTTTGACGAGATGGAATGAAGGTTCTTGTTATAGTTTCCATAATATTGTAATGAGCAGCTCCCCGTTCCAGATTACCTTGCCATTGTTGACGACTAGGTTCAGCTACTGAAATTTTTCTAGTAAACAGCGAACAATCAACAGTTTTCAGACTATTATTTAGATTACCACACAGTACGTAGAAAGTTAGGTCTTGCGAGAATTAATTTAAATCGAACTTTGGTTTTTGATACAAACAATTTTTCACAAAAAAAGGCATCAATGGCAAGCTCTCACAGAGTGAAAACGTTATCCTTGTTCCTATGGAGTTCGCTCCATCAGTGAACAAACTATCAGTTGAATTTTTGCTGCGATATTTGTTCTGCATGAGGATCCATTGGCGTCGTAAACTGGATCCTCAGAATCGATATGTCGAATGTAAGTTTTGTTGAACTAGCACTGAAAATGTTGATTGTTCGCATGACTACTAATCGATAGTCATTTACTCTAACAATTGATTCATTTTAATCTGATCGTTAGATGAATCAGATTTAAAAAAAAAATCTGAGGTGTTTGCTGAATCCATGACTACTCGATAGTTTTTGTGTAGTCCTATCTAATGTTACTTAACAACTGGAGAATAGAGAATGTAGTAGAATGTTGGTATAAGTTGAGTAAAGTTCTGGCTCCTCAATATAGTCATCCTCTGATTTTATGATTTTTCTTTTCTGAAAACATCAAACGACCTTCCTTTCAATAATTGAAGTTTTATAAGAAGGTGGGTATATCGCATTTCTAAATAGAGATTAGGCTTCGCCTCAAAACCAAATTCGATTCTACCTTAACTAGTGAAGTAAGAGGAAATACTTGTTTTATCTAAGATGAAATATTTGATTCCACAACTGGGTTTGGTTTTTATCAAAAATCTCCAAAGAAGAGTTTGTAAACTCTCTGGTCCAAACGTGGTTACTTTGATTTATACTCATTTTATATCGTTAAAGTTGTCTTTGCACTCTTACGAAACTGCGTAATCTCTTACGACCTAATTTTAGACTACTGACCCTATTATTTCTAAGCTTAGATGCCTTTTTTCCACTTTCTAACTGATTTCGAGCTGTTTTTGTTTCAACTTATTTTGCAAATGTCTTGAGTTTTTTTCGTCCACTTACAACTTCTCACACCGTCCTGCATGTTCACAAAACTGGAAGATTTAGCTGAGCTATGAGCAGCCATTTTGTATGAAGTAGAAATCGAAATTGATTATCCGAAATTTTGAACAACAATTAATGGCCTGCACGATTTCTTAGTTCTATTTTGATACTATGGAAGATTTAAAATTTCTGAAAAGTTTTAAAATTTTGTAAAGGTAGAGGACTGATAAACCATAAAGGACTGATAATTCACCAAAAAAATGGCTTAAATCAGCATTTTGAATAAAACACACTAATTGATCCTCAGGTAAATGAATTGCTACTTTTTGTGTAGTCCTATCTAATGCAAACTCCCATTTTCCTTCAATACAACTTTCTACCCACACGGTAGAAAAGTTGTAAGAAGTTAAGGCTACTATTCGGATAACATTTAAATGAAGCATAAGAAACTAGCTAAACAGTAACAGAATCCATGACTACTCGATAGTCATTTACTTTAACATATTATTTAATTTAATCGGATCTTTTTCTATGTTTTTCTTTAAAAACACTTCTAAAATTTTATCTTCAAAATATGGTTTGTGTCTTTTTCGGAGCAAAGTTTCGTTTTTCGAAACTCTCAATCTAACCCCATTTTTAAAATTTAATTCAGCATGTTTCATGAGCGATTTTTTTTACAAAATTGATAAAAAAATTATTTTTTTTCACATGAATATAATGTAAAAACAAATTGTTGCAACTGGGAAAAAACTTTTCACCATGATTGCAAACGTATGATTAAAGCAACAATTGTTGTATACGATGTCTTGATTTCTAAGAAAGCCCTAGAATACCACCTGTTAAGTCTTATTTTCCTACTTTTTGAAAAGGATCCAAGTTCCTCTCTGTTCTGTTTTGGCATTGTTCTTGATAACAAATTTAGGTGGAATTTGAGTAGCTACCAAAATGATGAAATAAATATCTGAAAACTTGGCTCTTTTTTGCTTTTGAGCTCCTAAAAAGTCTACTTTAAATTCGTTTTGTATCTCGATTATAATATGAGGTGTTTGCTGACTCAATCAATTTTATTCTAAAAAAATTCAAATTCAAAATCAACGAGTCACTTGATGTTAATTTTTTCAACCTTGCGCTTACATCACTGTAAATTGAACTAAAATCTTTCGTACAGTTTCTCTTTTTCTTCTTCTTCATCCTATTTTTGTTTTCTCGGAAGTGTATTTTGTGATTGATGAACTGAGTACGGAAATAAAAAAAACTGTTCTATAGTATGTCAACCATTTAAGACAAATGTAGTGATGATAGATAATAAAGTCTATCAAATTGATTGTTCTTTTGGAGAGAGAAGTTTTTTTGTAAAATCTGAAATTCACTGATATTTCACTACTTGAAAAGTTTTGAAATACTGAAAAAATAGAGGCACATTTTGTACTCATTGTT
Organism: Symsagittifera roscoffensis; assembly: GCF_963678635.1. Taxonomy (NCBI): domain Eukaryota; kingdom Metazoa; phylum Xenacoelomorpha; order Acoela; family Convolutidae; genus Symsagittifera; species Symsagittifera roscoffensis. Next base: position 10,543,316 of record NC_087069.1, read on the forward strand.
CAAAAATTTTGTATCTCTGTTCCAGCTGGTAAAAAAACTTTGATGCAACTGAGTCAGTAATAGAGCAATATCTCAGCGATTTAACTGTTTTTGGGGTTAAATCATTAAGTAATTGAGGATGGAGAACAGATGTTGCAGCTTGATAACACTCTTTCAATTGAGATCCTTTACCTAATTTTTGACTGAACGTATGAGTTTGACTGAACAGTTCAATCTTTCCAGTTCAATCTTTTTTTTCCTCAGAAGTTTCTCTCACCGCTATGAAAGTAAGTTTTCCTTCATTAACGTTTTGGTACAATGAAATGTACGTTACTTCTGAAAATGCAAACTCCCATTTTCCTTCAATACAACTTTCTACCCACACGGTAGAAAAGTTGTAAGAAACTAAGGCTACTATTCGGATAACATTTCAATGAAGCATAAGAAACTAGCTAAAAAGTAACAGAATCCATGACTACTCGATAGTCATTTACTTTAACATATGATTTAATTTAATTTGATCTTTTTCTAAGTTTTTCTTTAAAAACACTTCTAAAATTTTATCTTCAAACTATGGTTTGTGTCTTTTTCGGAGCAAAGTTTCGTTTTTCGAAACTCTCAATCTAACCCCATTTTAAAAATTTAATTCAGCATGTTTCATGAGCGATTTGTTTTACAAAATTGATAAAAAGTTTATTTTTTTCACATGAATTGTTGCAACCGGGAAAAAACTTTTCACCATGATTGCAAACGTATGATTAAAGAAACAATTGTTGTATACGATGTCTTGATTTCTAAGAAAGCCCTAGAATACCACCTGTTAAGTCTTGTTTTTCCAATTTTTTGAAAAGGATCCAAGTTCCTCTGTGTTCTGTTTTGGCATTGTTCTTGAAAACAAATTTAGGTGGAATTTGAGTAGCTACCAAAATGATGAAATAAATATCTGAAAATTTGGCTCTTTTTTGCTTTTGAGCTCCTAAAAAGTCTACTTTAGATTTTTTTTGTATCTCGATTGTAATATGAGGTGTTTGCTGACTCAATCAATTTTATTCTAAAAAAATTCAAATTCAAAATCAACGAGACACTTGATGTTAATTTTTTCAACCTTGCGCTTACATCACTGTAAATTGAACTAAAATCTTTCGTACAGTCTCTCTTTTTCTTCTTCTTCATCCTATTTTTGTTTTCTCGGAAGTGTATTTTGTGATTGATGAACTAAGTACGGATTTTAAAAAAACTGTTCTATAGTATGTCAACCATTTAAGACAAATGTAGTGATGATAGATAATAAAGTCTATCAAATTGATTGTTCTTTTGGAGAGAGGAATTTTTTTTGTAAAATCTGAAATTCACTAATATTTCACTACTTGAAAAGTTTTGAAATACTGAAAAAATAGAGGCACATTTTGTACTCATCATTCAAAAATGTTGTATCTCTGTTCCAGCTGGTAAAAAAAACTTTGATGCAACTGAGTCAGTAATAGAGCAATATCTCAGCGATTTAACTGTTTTTGGGGTTAAATCATCAAGTAATTGAGCATGGAGAACAGATGTTGCAGCTTGATAACACTCTTTCAATTGAGATCCTTTACCTAATTTTTGACTGAACGTATGAGTTTTAAAGCATCTCTCGTCTCTCGGTGACTTGATCAAGACTCTGTTTATTTTGTGTGACTCTGCATTACTTTCCAATTTGCTTGAAGAAATATACGGTGTTTGCTGTATAATGTTTTCACGCCCCTGTGTTTTCCAGCAGTAGCAACTGAGAACTCAAAAACTGCTGAGAACTTAAAACTTCTTCACAGAAATTATCAAACACAATCATATACCTGTCTCTCTTTCTTAGAAGTTTTTCAAATAGGTCAAACTATACTCCTTTGATGATTTTTAGTCGTTTGTTGCATCTGACTATAATGAGGTTGAAATTGTTGATAAAAATGAATTTGTTTTTCCAAACGCTGTTTTAAAAGTACAAGTTTTTGATCAATCAAAAATCAGATGAATTTTTCCCGGTCCATTTTGACCAACTATCAAAATGAAAACTTGTTCCCTGGCTGTATAGTTTTGGAGAAAGTACTTGGTTTTGTTTGTACTTGATACTGTTTGTTTTATAGTTTTGAGGAAGGTAAAGTATATAAGGTTTCTAGTTGATAAGATAGTTGCTCAAATCATCGTTTCTTAACATGTTGTGGGCAGCATTATTCGAAAGATTGAACATACTAGCCCCAAAGCTTTAAAAAAAAATTGGCATAAAATTTAAGGATGTCGAAAACATGTACATCCAACATTTTTCATGAACTGTTTTGATTTACAGGTTGCTTCAAAACATTGAGTTCAAGTTCCGATGGCAAATGTTTTTCTTTCTGCACAGTGAAGAAATTTTTGCATAATAAAATGAGTAATTGCTACACCTCTAACCATATTCTTCATCTTTGAATATCAAATTATTCATTTTTGAGCTACGTAGTCATCAAAGTTCTCAATTTGTTTTCCAAAAAATCTCACAGACTTTTACAATTTTCTTAACCTTTGCATAAAATTCTGTTTTTGAAGCTAATAGATTTTCCACTAATTCAGAATTTTTTGTATCTGCTGCTCCAACTGACTCCATAAAGAAGATAGATTTGTAACACCAAGTACATTGGGGTGTTGCTTTGAATTTTTTTGGAAGAAGAAAGAAATATCATACAGTTTGTCCATCGAAATTTTGAACTGGGAAACATAGGTGCAGTATAACAATATCCAGGTCTTTTTGCGTAGTAGATTTCCAGATCCAGTAGAGTCAAGTCGAAATGCGTATAATCTGAAGACTTTCTATCTGGGTGCAAAAGAAAACAGGGACAAATAAACATATTTATCTTTTCGAATTTGTTCAAAACTTTTGCTTCATAATCTCAAAAATTGTGAAGATGTCAATCAATTTCTGTCCGTTCAATTTCTCTAGTGCAATTGTTAATGATGCTATATTTTTGTTTTGAGGCCGTCGTTATTAATATGTTGTGGGTGAAATTCTTTGATCGATTGCACATAATAGCATCAAAAGTATAAAAAACTAAAAGAGGTCCAACACATGTACGTCCAAAAAACTTCCATGAACTTCGTTCATGATATCCTTAATCGAAAGCGTTTGCAAAAAAAAATCCATGTGGCGTTTGCAAAAAGAAAACTTTGGTATGTTTGTTTCCAATTTTTGTACGGATCGAAAACAAAACAGGGACAAAGAAACAGATTTTTCAGTTCAAATTTGACGAAACATTTTGCTTCATAATCTCAAAAATTCTGAGGATGTCAATCAATTTCTGTCTGTTCTTTTTCTACAGTGCAATTGCTATCGATGGTATAATTTATTTTTGAGGTCGTCGTTTTCTAACATGTTATTGGTAAAATTACTCGAACGATTGCACATACTAGCATCAAATTTTTGGTCCAATTCTTTCAAATTTATGTCCGGTTCCAAAACAAAACAGGTACAAAGAATCAGAATGTTTCTTTATTCAATTTGACAAAAAATCTTGCTTCATAACATCAAAATTTCTGAGGGTTTCATTCAATTTCTGTCCATTCGTTTTCTTCAATGCATTCGTCAAAAATGACGCAAATCTTATTAAATGTCTCTTCACAACCTTTTAATGAGGGAGTTATATCGAGCAAATTATCTTTTTCCCTCTATAACCATAAAGATTGATTACTTTTCAATTGATTACCAATTCTACGATGTTCTTAGGATCTATTTTTTTCTTGTCGGATCGATATTCAATGCAACTTGTCTTCTTCCACTCAAAATGCAATTTTCGAGAAATTACATTTGCAACATTTGCATTATTTGCAACATTTAATCTACCAAATTGCAACATTTGTGATTCATAACATTTGGCGAAAAATCTTAAAACTTTTATTGTAAGACAGAATGAAAAAACCCATTTTAGTGTGAAGTTTTAAGAATAAATTTCTGAAAAAAAACAGTTTTTCAACTAAAACGCATTTATAATTTTAAACTAGAATACTAGATAAAAAACAAGTAAAAGTTTTTTTTGCACCCATTCAATTTTTTTTTAATTTACCCCAAAAATGTGACTGTATAATTGTAAATCAAAAATCATATCAAAATAAATTGGTTTCGAATGGTGCAAGGAAATGTTTTTCGTTGCTTGTTCACAGTTCTCATCCTGTGTTTTTATCTTCAAACATCTCATATTCTTCGAAATAATATGCAAATGGTGTCGAAATTCTAATATCATAGGAGTCAGTTATGCGCGATGAAAGCCCCAGTTAACAGCGTGTGAATTTTTAGAATGCCATTCCAATTGGGTAACCGTCCTCAATGCCGAGGGATCGCCATTTGGATCTTGTGCCTCTGATGCAAATGTTAATTGCTCTTAGTATAGCGAATGGAATTCTACATCTCACCCAGCACATGACATGACTATATGGGCGGTCCCATTTTGATGCAAGACCATCTGCTAGTCGTTTGAGGAAAAACGTGAACTCCGGTGCCAAGACACCATCTATTGAAGTGACAAGTGCAGTGAAAGACATGTGCTTTTCTTCACAAGCTGGTCCATACTTATTTTTCTTCTCAATCTCTGCAGTCTTCAGTACATTCATGGGATTACGGTTTTGGTAAGACGGAGCGTCACTGTCTGTAACACGGATGTCGAACGACGCAGCCGGCTGTCTATCCCAAACCCCACGAGCTGAAAGATCTGCAATTAGTGCCGGGGTTCCATTTTCTACATCTGGTTCTTTTACGACAGGTTCTCTTTTCACAAAATTGAAGCAAGATCGCCCACTGCGGCTCTTATTTCGTTGTGTCGTAGTGTTACCAGTCCGCCCTTCTTGCAAGAAAGTGCATGCTGTAAGTCAAAATCTTTTTGACATCCATCGCATCTCGAAAAAGAACGTTTGAGTGGTTTTCTGTACCTGACACATAGAGCGTCTCTGAACTCTTTGGCTGACAAATCAAAATTATCTTTCAACAAGGGCAGCGAAGTTAGCCACAAGGAACAGTTGTCGTCGATTATTCTCCGGATTGCTCGTTTCTGATCTGCTGGTAAAGCTGCAAGCAATTCATCGAGTTTATCTTTGTCCACAGCAGTTTGTTTCTCCTCGTGGTTTTTTCTTGCTTCTCTCATCTTTGTTTTGTGTAGAGTTTGGTCGAAATCATTTTGGAGAAGGATCGAACTCACGAGACAGTCGGTTGCTTCACGTGAAGTGGAAAATATTAGTTCGGCACCTTCTATTAGATTTCGCACACCTAGTCCCCCTCTTTTGACAGGAAGTGAATACAAAACACGATCTGAGTGTGTAACACTAGAAGTTTCTAGTAAGTGTGGCAAAAAATTTTCCTCCAACATCTTCTCGAGAGGAGCAAACTGCGACGTATCTTTGACTACTCTCTGGACAAAATTCCATTCGCATAGCAGTGATCTTGTTGATCCAACTAAAGCAGCTTGAGGTTCTTTTTCTGCCACTTTGGACAACTCGCCAAGACAATCCAACCATTCTTGGACCTTTTTTAAAAGTGAAACGAATTATGCCTTCCTCAGAGCCAATAAATCCGCCCAAATATCTTCTACCTTCAACTATTCTGATGCCGAACCTGTCAAACAATTGATGAGCTTTTTCAACAAAGTTTGGGAGAACAACCAAATAACTTTTGCTTGGCTCGGGGTAATAGCCATACTTCGGGCCGTTTTCAGCCAAAGATGACAACCATTCAACCAGGTTTTCTAGTGCGCCGAGAGCTCCCGAATCTTCTGCATACCATGTTTGTAAATACTTATCTCGGTCTTTGAGTGACTCAATCAATGGCATGAATGAAACTCCATAGAATAACATCGCTAGTGGATCACCCTGTGTAGTGCCTTCACTACTGAAAAGAAGTTCTGTCGATCCTGCAGCAATTCGCGGCTCATACCCTCTATAAGTGTTAAAAAGAAATCGTGAGCACCTTGGCCAAAGTATTCTAGCATTCCATAGAGCCGTTTCCCTGTTCAATGCATTGAAATCATTTGAGGCATCCATCAATAGAAGACCATGCCCGTCCTCTTTGGTGCTATTAAACATCTCCTCCACTGCGTGTACAGCTCCTTCTATTCCTTCTTTCCCACCACAAGCTAGTTGTTGAGATCCACAGGTTTCTTCGAGATCTTTTTTGGTCGCTTCAGCCATACATTTACACATTAGTCTTCGCAAACACTCACCTATGCCAATGGGTCTAACTCCGGGGCACTTGTCCAAAGCGATCAGACGACCTGACATCAATGCTCGTATTTGGTTCCATGGAATAATTTCGTTGGCTATCTTTGTGATCAGCGCTGGCACTTCGTCTCTCAAAGCCGAACTGTGTCCTCCAAATCGAAGAAATGAGTCTTTCCAGTGTTTCGAATCTGTTCCTGAAGGTCCGGCTCCACCGTGCATTGACCTCGCAAATTTTTCTATATAAGAAGAAGTGATGGTTACTGTTTCCAACTCGGGCAAGCTGTCTACTTGTATTCTTGCTTCGTCTTTTGACTGTTTCGCTACGGGATGTTTTTCTTTCAGAATGTCAATGACTAATTTTCTTGTTTTTGTTGTGGAATCAATAACTTCGTCATTTGGATTGAGCAAACCTCCGCCAGATCTGCTTGTCAGCCAACGCATGGCAGACCGAACTTTCCCTTCCATCATCAGTCGTGCAAAAACCCTTGCGGTGTGCTCGTCTTCAGATCTGCTTTTTTTCATAGTTTTTCTCGGTTGTGTTTGTGAACATCGTTTGGCTTCTTGTAGTAGAATATTGAACTTACTATTCTCCCAGTCTTCAAGTCGTCTTCCTATCAAAGCTCTCACATCACGTGTGGTTTTTATCATTAGGTCTCGCTGTAAAATTAATCGGCTGAATACAAGAAGTCGTTCTGAACACTCGTTTTGGTTCAATCGGCAGACTTCTTTTGTTAAAAGATCAACGTATTTACGGCCAATCTTTCCCCCGGGACTAAATACAGTTTGCCTTGGAGGTTCACACTCACAGTCCATCTGTTCCCCCATTCAGTTTCTTGAACTTCCTTAGATATGTCGAGAGACCCTCCAAAGGCGTCGAACAAACAGTTTGTGACGTTTTCTGTAATGGGAACAACAGGATAATAATCTTGCTCGCTGAGGGTCATAACACGAAGCTGTTGAGTCGCCCTAGTATTTGTTCTTCATTTTCAATTTTGTCTTCGGTTTCGTTGTATGAACTCACTTGTTCGTCGTCACTAAATCTCTGCGACCCAGAAACGGAGTCCTCATTTGGATTTTCTTCAGAGTGATCACGAAAACCAAAATAAGACGGCGGTCTTATCGCTCTGTCGCTTCTCCTCATCCTTTCGTGTCGGGATTGACAAACTCCTCGATAGTTGCAATAGTTGCATTAGTTGCGATAGTTGCTATTGTTGCAATAGTTACAATAGTTGCAATAGTTGCAATAGTTACAATAGTTGCAATAATTGCAAAAGTTGCAATAGTTGCAATAGTTGCAATATTTGCAATAGTGGCAATAGTTGGAATAGTTGTCAATGTTAATGTGGTTGTTGTTGTTGTTTTTTACCTTTTCTTTTCTTGTTTAACAAGACACGTGCTAATTATCGACAGCTCTTTCATCAAAAATTTTCATCAAAAAACTAATTCATTGTTTATCACAATTCTCAACGAACGAAAAGTTTTCCATCGTCCAAAACTTGGGAAATTTCCTTGAACTTGTTCGAAATTTTTTTTAAACTTTAGCAACTTGTTTCATTGTTTCATTTTCTTTTGCAGCGAAAAATTGAGTACGAATACAGTGAGGATTGTTAACATTGTACTTGTTGATCGTGACACAATCTTGATTTCTATTGTAAGTTGCTGTTGCAGTTGGCATGCTCCTGATCCATATTTGACTCTTTGCCTGAAGTGGCTTCCAATAAAAGAACGAGATCAAAGTTTCCAACATCATAAATAACAGTATTTCTAATTTTCGAGAATGCGTTTTTTTTTCACCGAAACAAACTTGCTGTCTGTTTTTGATTTGCGCAAATTCATTTTCGTTGAATAGTTTTAAATAGAATAAAAAAATGATCAGACGAGGAGAAATGAGTGAAATTATTTGGAGATTAAAGGAAAATGGAAGGAAACAGCATGGGTCATTATGATTTCCTTATATGGAATTAGTACCAAATATGGAAAGTACTGTATAACTGATAAGCTGAACTGAAATGAAATGAAAGGTGCTAATTATCGACAGTCATTAACAAGACACGTGCTAATTATCGACAGCTCTTTCATCAAAAATTTTCATCAAAAAACTCATTCAATGTTTATCACAATTCTCGACGAACGAAAAGTCTTCCATCGTCCAAAATTTGGGAAATTTCCTTGAACTTGTTCGAATTTTTTTTTAAACTTTAGCAACTTGTTTCATTGTTACATTTTCTTTTGCAGCGAAAAGTTGATTACGAATACAGTGAGGATTGTTAACTATGTACCTGTTGATCGTGACACAATCTTGACTTCTATTATAAGTTGCTGTTGCAGTTGGCATGCTCCTGATCCATATTTGACTCTTTGCCAGAAGTGGCTTCCAATATAAGAACGAGATCAAAGTTTTCAACATCATAAATAACAGTATTTCTAATTGTCGAGAATGCGTCTTCTTTTTTTTTCACCGAAACAAACTTGCTGTCTGTTTTTGATTTGCTCAAACTCATTTTCGTTGAATAGTTTTGAATTGATTAAAAAAACATCAGACGAGGAGAAATGAGTGAAATTATTTTGAGATTAAATGAAAATGGAAGGAAACAGCATGGGTCATTATGATTTCGTTATCTGGAATTAGTACCAAATATGGAAAGTACTGTATAACTGATAAGCTGAACTGAAATGAAATGAAAGGTGCTAATTATCGACAGTCATTAACAAGACACGTGCTAATTATTGACAGCTCTTTCATCAAAAATTTTCATCAAAAAACTAATTCAATGTTTATCACAATTCTCGACGAACGAAAAGTCTTCCATCGTCCAAAATTTGGGAAATTTCCTCGAACTTGTTCGAAATTGTTTTTAACTTTAGCAACTTGTTTCATTGTTTCGTTTTCTTTTGCAGCGAAAAGTTGAGTACGAATACAGTGAGGATTGTTAACATTGTACTTGTTAATCGTGACACAATCTTGACTTCTATTGTAAGTTGTTGTTGCAGTTGGCAAGCTCCTGATCCATATTTGACTCTTTGCCAGAGTTGGCTTCCAATATAAGAACGAGATCAAAGTTTTCAACATCATAAATAACAGTATTTCTAATTGTCGAGAATGCGTCTTCTTTTTTTTTCACCGAAACAAACTTGCTGTTTGTTTTTGATTTGCTCCAACTCATTTTCGTTGAATAGTTTTGAATTGAATAAAAAAATGATCATACGAGGAGAAATGAGTGAAATTATTTTGAGATTAAATGAAAATGGAAGGAAACAGCATGGGTCATTATGATTTCCTTATATGGAATTAGTACCAAATATGGAAAGTACTGTATAACTGATAAGCTGAAGTGAAATGAAATGAAAGGTTTTAAAATTAATTGAAATGGGTAGTATAAGTATGGGTCATTCAACTTTCAAAAACGGAAAATAAATTATATATGGAATCAAACCAGATGGCTGCTGGAATGTGTCAAGCTCTTCTCAGATGTTTTTTTTTCAGATTACCGCAAAAAATTGCTATTTAATTCCGTTTCCAGTTGCTTTTAAGTAAATTTCAAATTAACTCACGAATATTAGGTCTCTATTTTTATTGTTCCTGCGATAATTTTAAAGTTGACATACTTCTGAATGTTTCATTTCAGAAGTATGATCAAACTTTAAACCAATTAGTTAAATTTCTTTTCACATACCAAAAAATTGATTGTCTTTACACTCTGAAAATGAGCGAAAAACGCAAAGTCTTGCAAAGAGGAGACTGTTATGCTAAGAACTCAAACGTCATTTTGTGTTTTAACCATAAGCTGGCTTCCACACGAAATATTGGTTCAAAATTGCGGGAAAAGTTTGTACAGTACAAAACTCAAAATGTGAACTCGATTGGTTGAAACTATCTGACTGTTTTATTAACAAATATATAAAACAAATAAAAAATTTGATATCAGATCTATTTTTCTCTCAAATGTATACAAAATTACCAAAAAAAAATCAGACAATTGAAAAAAGTGTGAAAGTCTGTGAAATTTTTAAACAAGTTGTGCGGTGTTCTTCCAATTTTTTTCTATAATTAAACAAAAAAGGTTCAGTTTTTTGAACAACATCCAAATGATTTTTCAAAATTTTTACAATACAAATAAAAGTTTGAATTTGTTTCAACATGATGCTGAAAATGTTTCATTTCTTTCTACATTTCTTTGATTTAGCGTAGCGCTAATTCAAATTGTATTCTGATTGTTTTTGCTATCACTTGGAGGTGTGTCATTTTTTCTGAGAAGCCTCATCTTTGTCAAATATCTAGAGTAAAGAATCTCGGGGTAGTTCATTCCAACTATCAAAGACTATTTCTCCATCATTTGCATTGAACTAAGTTGATTCTTTGCGATGGACAATTTAATCATATCATGGTCGTTGAAATTACTTTGCATCACTTCCACCGTGTGCCAGACCTGGACTGCGATTCCTATTTCTTCCAAAAAAGCTCCAGAGACTGTTTCTCGAACTTGGATTTGTTATAGATCAGGTGAAAACTCTACCGAGTACATTAGAATGCTAGTTTGCTCTGAGATCATTTTCAGCAAATAGTTAAGATAATGAAAAACAACTAATAATTAAATTAGTGCAGATAGAGGAGCTAGTTGACGGGAGTTTAGTTGAAAATGAAAGGCTTCATACTGGAGAGTAAGGGATATCTTCAATTCGAATCTGTGGCTTTTACCAATCAGAACTGATTTTCAGCTTCCTTATATCGAAATTTTTTAAAAAGATGTATCCAATCACAAATAAAAAATCCCTTTCAGAAAACTTTCACACAGTGTCGTTTCCAATCACAAAAAAGGTGGTTCGTTTAATTATTTTTAACTGCAATTTTTATCGGCAATAATTCTTGCTTTTACAGCAAACAGACTATGGTCAATATTTTTGGGATTGTTTTGTGATTTTTATCTTCAATTTTATAATTGTTTAACTTCAAACATCAACTCATTTAAACTTTTTGCATGTGAATAATGTGACTGCTCACTCTTGAGTAGGTAGCCAAATTGTTAGATTTTGGTTGAGACTTGAGAGGAAAGCCCGAAGTTGACGAATTGTTCATTGCAAGTTTTCTGAAGTCTTACATCAAACCAAATCTTTTAAGATTTCAAACGTTTTTGAAGAAACGAAAGAACAAAGATTTTGCTGGCGAGTATTGACAAACTCGGGTATCGGGTAGGGATTGAAAAGACTCTTTGATAATTATTGTAAAATTTATTTGATGATTTCCAAATTCTCTTGAATATACTAAAAGTTCTCTCTTTGTCAGGTGTAGTTCAGCTGTCTTGTTAAATCTTTGATACGCAATGTGATATAAATAGGAGTCTATTTCATCAATAAAAGAAAATTCAAGAAAGCTTTTAGGTTTTTTTTTACACTTACTCATTTTCCAAAAAAGTTTTTTTTTCCAAATTATGATTGAAATCAAATAAAAATTTTGATAGCAACAGCAAATATAATTGAATTCATTCTGATGTTTTTCACAATTGTTTTATACGTTATTTAACAATAAGAACAAAAAAGTCATAGATCTTCAAATAAAACTTCTGGGACAATTCAAATCTGCCAATTTGATGTGTACCGATTACTAAATTGTTGTTTTCAGTACAAAGTAAAATTTTCATTTATTTGTTGCTGTGGTTGAATAGAAACGAGAAAGTGAAATATGAAGTCTCTGGAGTCCTTAGTTTTTTGTACTGATCGTAAGTATTTTTTTACTTTCAAACAGTAAAAAAATGAACTATCATGCTGCCAAGAAGCTTGTCTCCTCCAATTCCAATCAATCAACGGTTTGCCCGTCTTGTGAGGAGGAATTACTTCTCTCTCCAATTACATCGGAGAGAGTAACAATCAGCCAAGCAGCGAAAACTCAGTGATACTGTAGTGGACTTGAACAGAAGAGTGGAGGAGTAATGAGAAGATGAAGAGAACTCAGGAAAGAGGAGTTCAGGTCAGTGCTTGCAAAATTTTTCTGAGGATACAGAAAATGAAAATGGAAGATACAGGAAATTAAACTCCAAATCCAAGTTAATTTGTGAACTAATCAACGAAAAGCTGTATGAATTATTAACCAAGCTGGATTCCGCTGCATAAAACGATATTGCACTTTGATTTGTTCTGCGTCATGTCGAAACGGGAAAATGGGAAAATAATGTTATTACCACGCATGCAAAAAAAACCATAATCTTTTTGAAAAAGCGCATTTACCTAGAACAAAAACCGATTTGAAAACAATCCAGGGAAAAATTGAATAATTCGATATCGCAGAGCGATGCACTCAAGAACGTCAGAACTCAAAGTGGAGGTTGAAATTGACGTTTATATCAAAATCTGGTTACAATCCAAAGAACTCTCGCGGAGTTTCCATCGACGATTTACCTCTAGTTGAGGAAAAAATTGATCGGAAAAGACTCATATATAATTTTGACATTCAGGAAGAAAAAAAAATATAGAGAAATAGTTAGGCAAAGAATTAGAAAAATTGTAAAAACCATGAAGTTGCTAAGGTGCAACAACCATATAATTCATAGGAACAATACTGATACATTCTTCAAGTGATTTGGATTTTCCAGTTGTGACAGTCAACTTCAACAGACATCTTCCAACAAGTTAAAATCGAGTTCGACATGCTCATCATAAAACTGCGTACACACTACGGAAAACAATATTCGAGAAACTGGACGCATTCAATTTTCCTTACACTGAAGAGCAACTTTCCTTATACTGAAGAGCAGAAGTTGTTCAATATTGTAACGATTTTGGACTTCAAATCAAATCCCACAGAAGAACTGAAGGCAACTGAAAGAACTATTTAGATTGTAAATCTTGTCACTATCTCCGTTTCAAAATCTTTTAACTTATAAGATAATCGATTTCTTCTGTTAAAAAGATCTAAAACTCCTAACAGATGCTTTTGTTTCCAATTGTATTTCTGAGGACTCAAACACTTTTACCCGAAAGGGGAAGTCCTGAATGAAGCAATCCATACTAAACCGAGGAACCTCTAGTTATCACGCGTAAATTGCGGTAAAGCTCTAAACGTTGCAGAGATTTTTAAACTTTCATTGAAATTTAAGTGTTTTTTATTTTGGTTTCAGCATAGTTTCAGTATAATTTCAGCTGCTTAGAACATTAGTATACCAAATCCTAATACTTAGATGTTTACACAAGGGTGCAGAGATTTTTAAAATTGCTGTATTGAAAAACTTGAGCGCCAAAATTTTTTTGAAAATTGGGCGCCAAAAGCTTTTCAAAACTTTTCCCTATTTTGATACATTACATTGAAAAACCTTCTAACTACTTTAACACATAGTTTGGTGACCGGATGCTCTTTTCCCGATATTGAAACATGGGGGCGGCCGCCCCCTCATTACTGATATACTGCGCCAATGTGAAACTTGTATGATATGTTTTTTTTCGTAAGCAAAATACAGGTTTGAGTTAAATAGTTTTTAATCCCTTTTTTGGTGGCAAACTTGCTTTTATACTCGAATATAAATTTTTGCAAAAAAAAATTTGCATGCAAATTTTGCCTTTTTGTGTATATAACGTAGTCCGGGATAAGTTTTTTACCCAAAAAATCCTAATTTCACAAAAAAAAACGTTTTTTTTTTTGTAAACACGATTAGTAATTTTAAAAATTTTTTTTTGCTTAAATAAAAATAAGTTTTTAAAGAAACAAGCCTTTTTTCACCAAAAATCACCAAATGCAGTTTAACAAATAATTTTTGGTAACTTCCTTTATGGAAAAAATGCTTATCATATAACTTCATAGTACGAAAAAAATGCCTATCATAATACTTCATATTATGAAAAAATGCTTATCATGCTATTTTCATAGTATTTTTTTTGGTCTGTGAAATAGTACGAAATAGTATGATAAGCATTTTTTTTCATGCCATCTAAATCTAATAAGAAAAACTCATATATGAGTTCAAATTTGTGAAAAGACGGTTAAAATTTTTAAAAAACCAAGAAGGTCCATGTGACACAATAAATCCCTAGTCTAGATAGACCATGTGAACAACCTCCAGCCTAAACTTAAATGGCAAACTCAAGTTTTAAGGCCTTCAATTCATGCACTATACTCAAAACTCTTTCTAAAACGTAAGTGATTTATTGATCTGGCAATTCATTTCTAGGTTTAGTGTTTATATTTAGGCATAATTTCATGCGCTTTAGAGTCATGTCGTCAAAAAAACTTGAGGGTTCTTGAAAAACACTACGAAATATGGGGGCTAGAAAATTAGGCTTCAAAAAAACGTTGACGATCAAAAAGTAACGGAATTTAGACGATAGCTTGCGTTTAAATTGCGTGAACATCGTTCACACACAATTAATTTTTGTTTGAGTAAATAAAATTTGACCAACTGCAAATCAGGTTATTTATGTCAGAGTTATAGAATTTATGCACTTCAAAAGTGTACTACACTTTTCGACTGAATGTTTTATAGTTAAATTACGATAATAATTTTGATGAGTTCCTTGATAATATACTCTTTTTGTTTTATTTTTTTGTTCAACTTCATTGTAAACAAAAAAGTCGTTGGCCAAGTTCTAATCGTCTCAATTCAACAAGAGTTATCGTCTATATTGAGTGTTAACGGTCGTCTAATTTGCTTGTCGTCTAATTCCCATTCCTTTAGAATTACGTTTCTGCCGAGTTATAGTCCAACTTTTGGCAGAAGAGCTTCGATACTTCTACTTTTTGGTTAATTTTTTCTCTGGAAAAAAATCGATATATCGCAGCCTGCGATACTTTTGCATAGGTATTCAAGTTTTGAAAGTTTCGAGGAAAACAACTAAGTTTATGCTTAGGCCTCGTCGGGTTTTTCAAAATAGGACAATCTAACTAATCTTTTATTTTAATATACTAAGTTAATAAAAATAGAATTACAGATACCAATATGAGTCCCAAGGTTAGTGTGCAGCGAGGTCAACAATGTTTACTGCACATGCAGTATGTGCCGTACCACACTTCCCATTGGTTAACTAAATTCTATATAGTATACTAAAAAAAAATTTAGTAAATAGATATGAGTTTTGGTACTCAGTGTAATTAGTTTTGCAAAGTCAGTTTGTCCTCTACTGATTTCGAGTCAACTCTTTATTTCTTTTCTTGTTTTTCGGGTGTGTCGTCTTAGAAAATTCAGAGGGACCCGTCACGATGCATTCCAAGTTCTCGAAATATCCAGGGCTTTGCTTCCAAATTTTCGTCTAAAAACGTGTTTTTCGATTAAACCAGTTTTTTATCCTGTGGTTTGTTAACATCTGTTCTAAAGGTTGCCTGTTTCATTCTATACGCCTCCAGAACTGCCTTGTTGAAGTCTGTTTTGTCCTGCTGAGAGCTGATCAGTTTCATTGAAAGCGGATTCCCATATCGGTTGTGCCCCTTATTCTTGGTATGACGTTCACTGCGTCTCACCGTAACGTCATTGTCGCCTGATTCATCGAAGAATCCTGGTGGAACGTTTTTGTTTTTTTCTCGCCTTCCATATTCGTAGATTCTAGTATGTCTTCTGTGGATTTTTGTAAACCTCTCGTACGTACTTGATCTAATTTGTTCCGTTCATATGTGGTCAAATCGCGGCTCTAGACAGTTTCTAGATGTTTATCCGCTAATGTATGCCTCGTGATTTCTTTGCTTCCGTGGTTTAATTTTTTTCTTGAGTAGACGAGCTCGGAACGTATGCTTTTGCAGGGGATGACAGCGTGCTCGTGTTTTGTGCATTGGATGGTCTCGAATCATTTGCTGCTGTTGCAGCTTTCTGTCGTCTTGCCTCCTGGCAAGTTTGCCTTTTCTCACTTTGTTTAGCTCCTTTGGACACCGAGCTCCTTGAGTTTTCCAATACTGATCCCGCATTGTTAGGTTTTGCCCGTTTTACTGAAAGATTGAGGCTTACCTCTGTGTCCTTTGATGTGACATTTGAATGGCTATCTTGGTAGCGTGCTGCGGCATAAGCCAATTCTGATCTCTCTTTTATTTCCGACGTTTCGTCTGAATCGCTATTTGCTTTTTGTTTTCCGCTTTCTTTTTTCTTGGATTCAGTTTTAGGCTCTTCTCTATGTGGGCTTCTTCTTGCGTTGCCTTTCTTCGGATTTTTATCCTTCAGCTCACTGGTGTCAATTTTTGTTTGAGCGACGTCGCTTTTTCTATAGACTGCACCAGCAGCTGTCTTCACTGTGTCGGGAGTCTCTGATTACACCTTGTTTTTAATGGGTTTGTTAGTGCTTTTCCACTCTTTCGGTTTTCATCCTTTCTCAATAGGTTGGGTGATCTTGGCTCGTCCTCTTGAGATTTGTCTTCAATCGAAACCATACTCCCATGAATAAAAGAGTTCCTTGCGCAAACCAGGATTGAGTGTACTTGTTTCATCGACAATTCGCCTTAAGTCGTTAGCAGAGGTGTCTCGTCTAGTTGCGTTCCACAGAGCGTTTGCTTCCAAAAGCGTCCTTAACGCTTTTGCTCGGTCCCTATTTTTCGCAGCAGATTCCACTTCGGATTTAAACAGTGGGCTGACCTCTCGACTGCTTAGTCCCTTTCTGACAATCGTTACGTTGTCTGTTGACTGGTCAATTCTTTTTTTGACCTGAGAGGCAGTTAGTGCTGAACGCTCCAGATGTTCTTTATCTAAGCGAGGAGAACTTTTAATAAACAAATCCCCTAGGACTTTGGTCGTCTTTTGTTTGCTCCACCTAATATCCCGAATTATTGTGCTCAGAGCAAGCTTGTATTGCTCGTTCGACCAGACCACACCCCCTGTGGTCCCCTAATGGACAGAATTTTTGTTCAATGTTATGCCCGGTACAGAAATTGATCATCGAAAGCCCGAGAATTGATCAGTTCTTATTGATTCTGGTATTCCATGTATTTCAATATAAGTAAGGAGAAATTTCACAGATGATTTACCCCCAGTCGACTTTGTGATCTTTACCGACGGAAATTTCGAGTATCTATCTATAGCTATGAGTAGGTAAGTTTTCTTTCCTTTGATATCTTCTAACGGTCCCGCATATTCTAATTGTAACTCTTGCCCCGGCTTTTTTGGTATAAGAGTTTTAGCATTCTTACCGTATCGAGTGCAACTCCTAAATTTTTCAGCAATATTCACAATATCCTTGTCGAATTCGTGTAAAGGCCCATGAGCTCGAAGCTGTGTCGATCTTTTCGCTCTATGACCCTTCTTAGCCTGTCCATCCATGTATCTCCTGTGGTACGTTCTGCTAGAAGATTTCGATCAAATAGTTTCGAAAGATTGAGTGAGTTGTTGTCCTCACGACGTTCGGCCTGCCTGATTTTAACCTGTCTCGATTTCCTTTCGGTCCTTCCCTCCGCAACTAGGCTTACTTCTGGGCTTTCTGACGGTGTATCAGCTGTAAGATCCACTTCAAGGATTTTTGAATCACTCGCGGTTGGGATGTCTCCTTGTGGGCTTGTCATTTCCGTTGACGCTTCCAATTCCAACATGATCTCCGGTGTTACTTGGTCAGTTCGTTCTGATCCCACTAAATCCTAAAAGGACAATAGCTTCATTGGTTCCGCCCGTGATGATGTTGAATGTACCGTGTCTTTTCGTTTGTTAATTATATCTACTTTCCGCCATTCGACTTGCGGTAAATCTGAGTCCGAATGTACCAATCATTTTCTGTTGCTCCTCTCTGTACTGTTCCTGTTCTTTGATAGGTTGTCTCCGATACTTGTTCTAGCATTTGATCCCGTCTCCACTCACGATCCATTAATTTTACCGCCGTCTTTTTCGATTTTTTTTTCATCTGCTTTTTTGCAAATTTCTTCTCCTTTTTGTTTATTTTAATATCAACTGACTGTTTACAATGAGATATCTTGCTTAAAGTGTTTTTTTCGCAATTTGAGAGACATGATTTTTGACCGTTTTCATTCCGGTCGAGCCTTGTTCGGTTTTGGAAAGAACGGTTGCAATAGCAACCATGGGATCACGTGTCCTGTGCTTTGTTTAGTTTGTGTCTTAAATCAGAATGTTCCAGAATATTTTCATTTTTATTGCGAGTTATAATTTGTGTCCATTAGACGATTGTTGAAGCAGTCGAGTGCTTTATGAAATTGATCAACCGACGCTACAACAAACTTTTCATCTAATTGTGACTCAGGCCATGGTTCCCTAATCGAGTCTCTTGACAGGTAATCTACGATCCACATATCTTTACCCGGTATGTGGACCACTTTAATTTGGTAAGGTAGCAGAGGGTCTACCCACCTAGTGAGTCTAGATTGATACAATTTATTAGATTTATGTTCCCCTAATGCTGATGTGAGGGCTTTGTGGTCTGTCGCTAGAATGGATTCTTTTCCTAAATAATAGTGTTTAAATCCGTCAACTGACCACACCACTGCAAGCAGTTCGAGCCCATTAGTTGAATACTTCTTTTCTTGTGAATTAAGATAATGTGATGCGAATGCAATCGGTAACCATTCGTCCTCGTCTGTCTTCTGTTCCAGGGTTGCCCCGAGGCCGCTGTGGCTTGCATCGCATTTTACCCGAACCCTAGTTTTCTTCTCTAAACAACGGTCTAAGCTGGTCTGTTAAGCTTGCTGCGTTAGGAATAAATTTAGTGAGTAGGTTGATTCTACCCATAAACGATCCTAATTGTTTGAGCAATTTTGGGTGTTGTAGGTTGAGTATTGCTTCTGTTTTGGTAACTCTAGGTGTTATACCACTTGGTGTAATTTTATGTCCTAACCAATTATTTTATTATTTTCTGTCTGAAAAAATTCGCATTTCGCTAATTTCAGCGCTAGAATTTCGTCATCCAGTTTTTTTAAGACAATTATTACCAGCTTTTTGTGTTCTGGTTTGTCCCCTTTGGAAACGATCAATATATCAACCAGGAAGCAAAATGTGTTTTTGGCGTGGTTTAAGGTATGATCCATAGCCTTTTGAAATTTTGCGGGCATAACCGCTAGCCCGTAAAATTCTGTCAGAAACCTGTATGTTCCTGTCGCTTGACCGCCGACTATGTTGAAATTACATTGTTTAGCTGTTTCAGCAGTTAATCGAATTTGGCTATACGCGTACTTCAGGTCAAGTACCGTAAAATACAGTGTGCCGGTTGTGTTGGCAGTTACTATTTGACTCATCTCATCTAATAATTCATCACCTTTTGGCATTTGATATTTATTTTTGTTCATTGGTTTTGCGTCTAATGCCAACTTGATAGAGTCGTCTTTTTTCACTGTTATTACTTTTGGAGCAATAAAACAGTCGCTTGTGCATTTGTCCAGTTTTGTTATATGACCTTCTGATAACAATTTCTCAAGTTCTTCTTGCCCTTTCCTTGAATATGAATGGGTATTCTCTTACTTTTTTCTTGTATCGGACATAGCGGGTACTTGAATTTTGTGTTAACTATGTGATTTTTCGATTCTCCCTGACGATCAAACATAGACGGAAATTTTTCATAAAATTGTTGTTTCATACCTTCTGAATGCTCGCACAGTAGCACTTCAAACCTGGATCTAGTTGTAGGTGCTTACTTCTGAGATGTATGAATCTCCATTTTCCTTTGTAAATCCAGACTCAGAATACATCTTGCTCGACGTTCTGTGACCAGCAAAGAAACGTCTCGAGCCTCCCCTCCCGCTGAACGGACATTTGCACGTACTGCTCTTAATATTTGAATTGGATGTTTGTTGTAGTCTATAAACTACGTTGTCAGCTTAAATTTTTCAGTTTATTTGATGCGATCTTGGGTCTCGTCGTAAATCAATTTTTCTGATATCTTGAGTAACGTTGGTTTTGTTTTTGTCGTCTAGTTCTGATGTTATTTCTCCAAAACTTTTGTCGAGTGGTTTTCTCGACTTTGGTTCAACAACCATAAGCTCGAACTCATCGCAGGAATCCAAGCTGTGAAATAAATTACATTCTTCCCCTGAGCTAGAGTTTTTTTACTTGATTCGAGCGGCACATTATTGCGAAATGTTTTTGTTTATTACAGCTCTTGCAGGTCTTCCCCATTGCTGGGCCCTTTATCAAGTGACCTTCTCCGAATATTCTGCCATCGTGTGCATGGTTTCTGATCTGTTTGGGAGTTTGCGTTTCTGTTGTCATTCCACTTCTTTTTGAATTGATCTCTATTCGGTCTTTTGTAGTTTGAATTTCTATTCTCAACTGCCATTATGGTTTCTTGTTATATTATAGTTTGTGGCCCAGACAACTGGCACACGCTTGTGTTTCCAGTCACTGGTTTTTGGATCGTTTTTGTCGTTTGTTTACTCTGTTCAAATTTATTAGCTCGTTTGAGTACTTTGTCTGCCGTAAATGTTTCAAACGTTAGGGTATCTTGTAGTGATGTATTTTTAATTCTAGATATGAATAAGTCTCGTAGCAATTCTTCTTCCAATTTGTCCAATTCAGCCTAACTGCCTGTGCAGTTAGTGCCGCGTGGAACAATTCTATCGTCTCTCTAGCTTCTTGGGTTCTGGTGAATAGTCTATATCGCTCGCACGTGATGTTTTTTGTTTCTTCACATGATAATTTGGCCAATAACACCATTTCTCTAAAACCAAATTTTGTTATTTCCGTGTTTGGATTTTTCTGCACGAATTTCCTTTTCCCCTCCGTGCCTAGCGCGCGCCAGAAATAGACGAGATGTAAGCCGTTTCTGGACCTCATTGTAGAACAGACTTTTGGTCCGCGCTCCCTTTTTTCTTGGTTTTCGAGTAATACTTTGTCTCTTGCTGGTCTATCTCTCGAAAAAAAAATATTTATAATTGTTTTTCAATTTTAATTTCTTTGGTAATTTTAATTTATTCGTAAAAACGCTAGCACAAACAAAAAAAATAAGGTGAAAAACAGATTTTTATAACAACAGCTCATCCAGGTAATTTCTATTGAGCTTTTTGTTCTGAGTTCTTTTAAAATTGGAGAAGCCAATGTCCTACTGGTCAGAACAATGTAGTGAGCAGCATTCTTAGAAGTTTTTTGAAAAATTGTTTGCCCATAAAAAACCAGGCAATCATCTGCTGATTAAACTGTTTTTGTTGGTTTGAATAAAATTTCAATAGAAATCATCTTTAAGACACAAAATGTTTTTCTTTGAAATTTGTTTAATTTTTGGACAATACTTTTTTCAATCAAGTTTTGCAATAATTTGGACGCTTGTTCGTTTTTGAATGCTTTGTCGTCATCCAATTTTTTTAAGACAATTATTACCAGCTTTTCGTGTTCTGTTTTGTCCCTTTTGGAAACGATCAGTAATCAACCAGGAAGCAAAATGTAATTTTGGCGTGGTCTAAGGTATGATCCATAGCCTTTTGAAATTCTGCGGGCATACCCGCTAGCCCGTAAAATTCTGTCAGAAACCCGTATGTTCCTGTCGCTTGACCGCCGACTATGTTGAAATTACATTGTTTAGCTGTTTCAGCAGTTAATCGAATTTGGCTATACGCGTACTTCAGGTCAAGTACCGTAAAATACAGTGTGCCGGTTGTGTTGGCAGTTACTATTTGACTCATCTCATCTAATAATTCATCACCTTTTGGCATTTGATATTTATTTTTGTTCATTGGTTTTGCGTCTAATGCCAACTTGATAGAGTCGTCTTTTTTCACTGTTATTACTTTTGGAGCAATAAAACAGTCGCTTGTGCATTTGTCCAGTTTTGTTATATGACCTTCTGATAACAATTTCTCAAGTTCTTCTTGCCCTTTCCTTGAATATGAATGGGTATTCTCTTACTTTTTTCTTGTATCGGACATAGCGGGTACTTGAATTTTGTGTTAACTATGTGATTTTTCGATTCTCCCTGACGATCAAACATAGACGGAAATTTTTCATAAAATTGTTGTTTCATACCTTCTGAATGCTCGCACAGTAGCACTTCAAACCTGGATCTAGTTGTAGGTGCTTACTTCTGAGATGTATGAATCTCCATTTTCCTTTGTAAATCCAGACTCAGAATACATCTTGCTCGACGTTCTGTGACCAGCAAAGAAACGTCTCGAGCCTCCCATCCCGCTGAACGGACATTTGCACGTACTGCTCTTAATATTTGAATTGGATGTTTGTTGTAGTCTATAAACTACGTTGTCAGCTTAAATTTTTCAGTTTATTTGATGCGATCTTGGGTCTCGTCGTAAATCAATTTTTCTGATATCTTGAGTAACGTTGGTTTTGTTTTTGTCGTCTAGTTCTGATGTTATTTCTCCAAAACTTTTGTCGAGTGGTTTTCTCGACTTTGGTTCAACAACCATAAGCTCGAACTCATCGCAGGAATCCAAGCTGTGAAATAAATTACATTCTTCCTCTGAGCTAGAGTTTGTTTACTTGATTCGAGCGGCACATTATTGCGAAATGTTTTTGTTTATTACAGCTCTTGCAGGTCTTCCCGATTGCTGGGCCCTTTATCAAGTGACCTTCTCCGAATGTTCTGCCATCGTGTGCATGGTTTCTGATCTGTTCGGGAATTTGCGTTTCTGTTGTCATTCCACTTCTTTTTGAATTGATCTCTATTCGGTCTTTTGTAGTTTGAACTTCTATTCTCAACTGCCATTATGGCTTCTTGTTATATTTTAGTTCGTGGCCCAGACAACTGGCACACGCTTGTGTTTCCAGTCACTAATTTTTGGATCGTTTGTGTCGTTTTTTTACTCTGCTCAAATTTATTAGCTCGTTTCAGTACTTTGTCTGCCGTAAATGTTTCAAACGTTGGGGTATCTTGTAGTGATGTATTTTTCATTCTAGATATGAATAAGTCTCGTAGCAATTCTTTTTCCAATTTGCCCAATTCAGCCTAACTGCCTGTGCAGTTAGTGCTGCGTGGAACAATTCTATCGTCTCACATGATAATTTGGCCAATAACACCATTTCTCTAAAACCAAATTTTGTTATTTCCGTGTGTGGAATTTTCTGCACGAATTTCTTTTTCTCCTCCGTGCCTAGCGCCAGAAATAGACGAGATGTAAGCCGTTTCTGGACCTCATTGTAGAACAGACTTTTGGTCCGCGCTCCCTTTTTTCTTGGTTTTTGAGTAATACTTTGTCTCTTGCTGGTCTATCTCTCGCAAAAAAAATATTTATAATTGTTTTTCAATTTTAATTTCTTTGGTAATTTTAATTTATTCGTAAAAACACTAGCACAAACGAAAAAAAATAAGGTGAAAAACAGATTTTTATAACAACAGCTCATCCAGGTAATTTCTATTGAGCTTTTTGTTCTGAGTTCTTTTAAAATTGTGAAGCCAATGTCCTACTGGTCAGAACAATGTAGTGAGCAGCATTCTTAGAAGTTTTTTGAAAAATTGTTTGCCCATAAAAAACCAGGCAATCATCTGCTGATTAAACTGTTTTTGTTGGTTTGAATAAAATTTCAATAGAAATCATCTTTAAGACACAAAATGTTTTTCTTTGAAATTTGTTTAATTTTTGGACAATACTTTTTTCAATCAAGTTTTGCAATAATTTGGACGCTTGTTCGTTTTTGAATGCTTTGTCGTCATCCAATTTTTTTAAGACAATTATTACCAGCTTTTCGTGTTCTGTTTTGTCCCTTTTGGAAACGATCAGTAATCAACCAGGAAGCAAAATGTAATTTTGGCGTGGTTTAAGGTATGATCCATAGCCTTTTGAAATTCTGCGGGCATACCCGCTAGCCCGTAAAATTCTGTCAGAAACCCGTATGTTCCTGTCGCTTGACCGCCGACTATGTTGAAATTACATTGTTTAGCTGTTTCAGCAGTTAATCGAATTTGGCTATACGCGTACTTCAGGTCAAGTACCGTAAAATACAGTGTGCCGGTTGTGTTGGCAGTTACTATTTGACTCATCTCATCTAATAATTTTGGCATTTGATATTTATTTATGTACAGTTGCCTGTTCATTGGTTTTGCGTCTAATGCCAACTTGATAGAGTCGTCTTTTTTCACTGTTATTACTATTGGAGCAATAAAACAGTCGCTTGTGCATTTGTCCAGGTTTGTTATATGACCTTCTGATAACAATTTCTCAAGTTCTTCTTGCCCTTTTTCTTGAATATGAATGGTTATTCTCTTACCTTTTTCTTGTATCGGACATAGCGGGTACTTGAATTTTGTGTTAACTATGTGATTTTTCGATTCTCCCTGACGATCAAACAGAGACGGAAATTTTTCATAAAATTGTTGTTTTATACCTTCTGAATGCTCGCACAGTAGCACGTCAAACCTGGATCTAGTTGTAGGTGCTTACTTCTGAGATGTATGAATCTCCATTTTCCTTTGTAAATCCAGACCCAGAATACATCTTGCTCGACGTTCTGTGACCAGCAAAGAAACGTCTCGAACCTCCCCTCCCGCTGAACGGACATTTGCAAGTACTGCTCTTAATATTTGAATTGGATGTTTGTTGTAGTCTATAAACTACCTTGTCAGCTTAAATTTTTCAGCTGGGATGAAATTGATTTCAGATGATCCTTCCAGAAACAATACTGGGCTCCTGTATCTATCGTCATTTGGTTACTCACTCTGACCAGCGTTTTCAATGCGTTTATTTGATGCGATCTTGGGTCTCGTCGTAAATCAATTTTTCTGATATCTTGAGTAACGTTGGTTTTGTTTTCGTCGTCTAGTTGTGATGTTATTTCTCCAAAACTTTTGTCGAGTGGTTTTCTCGACTTTGGTTCAACAACCATAAGCTCGAACTCATCGCAGGAATCCAAGCTGTGAAATAAATTACATTCTTCCCCTGAGCTAGAGTTTGTTTACTTGATTCGAGCGGCACATTATTGCGAAATGTTTTTGTTTATTACAGCTCTTGCAGGTCTTCCCCATTGCTGGGCCCTTTATCAAGTGACCTTCTCTGAATATTCTGCCATCGTGTGCATGGTTTCTGATCTGTTTGGGAATTTGCGTTTCTGTTGTCATTCCACTTCTTTTTGAATTGATCTCTATTCGGTCTTTTGTAGTTTGAATTTCTATTCTCAACTGCCATTAAGGTTTCTTGTTATATTTTAGTTTGTGGCCCAGACAACTGGCACACGCTTGTGTTTCCAGTCACTGGTTTTTGGATCGTTTTTGTCGTTTGTTTACTCTGTTCAAATTTATTAGCTCGTTTGAGTACTTTGTCTGCCGTAAATGTTTCAAACGTTAGGGTATCTTGTAGTGATGTATTTTTCATTCTAGATATGAATAAGTCTCGTAGCAATTCTTCTTCCAATTTGTCCAATTCAGCCTAACTGCCTGTGCAGTTAGTGCCGCGTGGAACAATTCTATCGTCTCTCTAGCTTCTTGGGTTCTGGTGAATAGTCTATATCGCTCGCACTTGATGTTTTTTGTTTCTTCACATGATAATTTGGCCAATAACACCATTTCTCTAAAACCAAATTTTGTTATTTCCGTGTGTGGATTTTTCTGCACGAATTTCCTTTTCCCCTCCGTGCCTAGCGCGCGCCAGAAATAGACGAGATGTAAGCCGTTTCTGGACCTCATTGTAGAACAAACTTTTGGTCCGCGTTCACTTCTTTCTTGGTTTTCGAGTAATACTTTGTCTCTTGCTGGTCTATCTCTCGCAAAAAGTATATTGATAATTGTTCTTCAATTTTAATTTTATTGGTTTTTTTAGTTTATTCGTAAAAAGACTAGCAAAAACGAAAAAAATAAGGTAAAAAACAGATTTTTATAACAACAACTCATTCAGGTAATTTCTATTGAGCTTTTTTTTCTGAGATCTTTTAAAATTGTGAAGCCAATGTCCTACTGGTCAGAACAATGTAGTGAGCAGCATTCGTAGAGGATTTTTTGAAAAATTTTTAGACCATCAAAATCAGGCAATCATCTGCTGATTAAACTATTTTTGTTGGTTTGAATATAATTTCAATAAAAATCATCTTTAAGACAGAAAATGCTTTTCTTTAAAATTTGCTTAACTTTTCGTGAATACTTTTTTTAATCAAATCTTGCAATCAGTTGGACGCTTGTACGCTTTAAAATACAATTAGTGAAAGCGGCAATTTTTATATTAGTTCCAATAAAGCTTTTGACTTTCTGAAAAAACGAAACCCAAATTCTACATTAAAACTTGCTTGATAAAGTTTGAAAAATTATATCAACATTGTGGAAAACGAACCAAGAAAACTCATTGCATACTATCGCTTCAATCCGAGTCTCTCTACTAATTTCAGCAAAAAAATTATCTGATTACTGATGGTTCACCGAGGAGAGGCATAAATTTTTTTGAAAAAGTTGGCGAAAAAATCGAATTTTGCTCTCATTTGTTTCAAAATTGTCAAAAACTAAGTCTCACTTATCAAAACTGTGTAGTTAAGATGTGCCTATTTGAAGATATTAAGTGAAAAAAAAACTCTAGGAAATTACAGAAAAAAAAGGGTTTTTTCTTTACCCCTTCCAGGGTACGAAATATGTGTCATTCACAACCCAAAATTTTTTTTTTCAATTGCTAGCAGAAAAAGACGTGAAACTCTTGTAGAATGCTAAAAAAAATCTCTATACTTTTTTGGTAGGAATAGACTGTTTTTGCGGGGTTTTCTTGCGATTTTCTGTCCGAATGTCTTGTTTTTGCTCCTATTGGGGGGTAACGGAGATCAAAATTACCATTTTTCTCGATCAAATTGACTGTTTTCCGATTCAGTATTTGTTTTGTGTCCAAATTTCTAGTGGCATTGGTTGATATTTGTTGTGTCTTTGTTTTGATTTATCAGCAGTCGATTAAGTCTTCCTAGTTTTTCGGTAATTAATTTTTTAGTGAAAAAATGGTTTTTTTTTGAAAAATCGTGGCTCGTCCCACTGCTTTGCTTATTTCTCCTGTGTCTCGAAGAACTACTCAAAATTGTTTGTTGCCATATGTAGCCCAATATCATAGCTTGATTTTGAAATAATGGCCATTGGTTGATTCTTTCTAGTTTTTTGGTTATCAATTTTTTAGTGAAAAATTGGCTTTTTTGTAAAATTGTGATACGTCCCAGGTCTCTGCCGATTTCGCCTCTTTTTTGATATATTTTTTCAAACTGCTAGTTGCTATCGATAAGTCACTAACATAGCTTGGTTTTGATATAATGGTCTCTGGTTTATTCTGCCTAGCTTTTGGGTTATTCATTTTTCGTAAAAATTCGATTTTTTTTTTTTGAAAAATCGTGGTTCGCCCCACGGCTTTGCTTATTTTCCCGCATTCTGGATGGGTTTTTTGTCAAACTGTTTGTTACTATGGATAGATCATAATCATAGCTTGATTTTGATATAACGGTCTCTTGTTTTTTCTTCCTAGTTTTTGAGTTATTAATTTTTTTTGATTTATTTATTTTTTTTTTGAAAAGTCATGAATCAATTCCACGTTTTAGCCAATTTCTCCTGTCTCGATAAATTTTTTCAAACAATATGTTGCTATCGAAATCTCATTATTGTATCTGGATTTGAATTAAAAACGTATAACTTTAGTTTTCTCTTGGTCAATATAAATTTTTTGAGTATTTTAGCGCCTTTTTGGAATCAAAAACATAAAAAAAGTTTTCTTGTTTTTTTTTGCAGAATCTGTCTTTTAGTTTGCGACAATTTGGTTGTATTGCAAGTGATGTGAAGCTCTGCTTTGCCTCTGTTGAATTGTTTTTGTTTATGGTTATTATTTTATGTGTTGTTAATCTTTCATATTTCTGAAGTGCTTGTTTTGTTTTAGACAGTTTTATGAAAGTTATTCAGCCATCATCAGGTATGTTTTCCGGCGTCATCGGGTACAGTTTTCTACATCGGATAATAATGTGCTTTGCTTGGGAACCAAAACGTTGCTTTGAACGGCGGAAAAGATTTTTTACTACCAACGTCTTTGAGGTCGTTCAGAGCACTTTTTGGAGGCCTACGAGAATATTGAATTTATTTGATTATTCAGTCCCTATGTCGCGCCAAATATGATTTTTTGTTAATCATATGTAGCGCCATATATGTTTCCATGGTATCCATACGTCGCGCCATGCATGGTTCCATAGTAACCATACGTCGCGCCATGCAAGATACCATAGTAACCATACATTGCAAGCTACCATGGTGACATATAGATTATCAACATCACTAGTAAAAGTATCAATTTTGTCTAATTTGTCTAAAAACTGTGAAATCATACGTCGCATCATGCATGGAAAATGTGTTTTTTTAACATAAAAATACGTCGGCAATTTTCCATGGCTCGCATGGAACCATGCATGGTGGGACGTATGGTTGCACATTTTGGTCAACCCGGGAAATAACAACTGAAATAAGTCGATTCGATGTTCCACACCAAATGACCTTGCTACTAAGTTAATAACAATAGAATTACAGATACCAATATGAGTCCCAAGGTTAGTGTGCAGCGAGGTCAGCAATGGTTACTGCACATACAGTATGTGCCGTACCACACTATTTAATAATTAAAACACCAAAATAGCAAGAACTTAATCTTGTCTCAATTTTATGGGAAAATTTAATCTTGTCCACCAAACACTTTGTTATTGAAAGCTAAAATCTACAGTTTTCATCACTTTTTTAACAATTGAATCAAGTTTATCTGATATGGGATCTATCCAGTCATAAAAATCATAATCAGATATATTGCACAGATTTTCCCGGTTTAGAAACAACGCTCTTTTCCCATAGTAGTCATAGGTCTGTCGAATGTGAAATGATCGCATCAGTTTTGGCGTGACGTATTTCTGGTTTAAGTGGAGAATGACATCATTTGAAACACCTGTTTGTTCGTCAGCTCCATTAAATGTAACATATTTCAAAAGTTTCAAACCATGGTTGTCTAACACATTTTCTCGACGCGCAATTGGACAAAAATGGGCAAAAAGAATGATACACGATTTAGTACTGTGAATTGTTTTTCCAATGTTAAGACCCCTTTTGAATGCATAATGCGCTTTTGTAATTACTTGCTGAGAGTAATTCAATTCTGGTGCGCTTTTGAAGCAACCGTGGTAAAAAACAGTGTCCGGAATCATGAAATTGGTATATTTTTGTCCATGAATAGATTTCGTTGATTTTAAAACATATGAATAAGTCTCGTAGCAATTCTTTTTCCAATTTGCCCAATTCAGCCTAACTGCCTGTGCAGTTAGTGCTGCGTGGAACAATTCTATCGTCTCTCTAGCTTCTTCGGTTCTGGTGAATAGTCTATATCGCTCGCACGTGATGTTTTTTGTTTCTTCACATGATAATTTGGCCAATAACACCATTTCTCTAAAACCAAATTTTGTTATTTCCGTGTGTGGAATTTTCTGCACAAATTTCTTTTTCTCCTCCGTGCCTAGCGCCAGAAATAGACGAGATGTAAGCCGTTTCTGGACCTCATTGTAGAACAAACTTTTGGTCCGCGTTCACTTCTTTCTTGGTTTTCGAGTAATACTTTGTCTCTTGCTGGTCTATCTCTCGCAAAAAGTATATTGATAATTGTTCTTCAATTTTAATTTTATTGGTTTTTTTAGTTTATTCGTAAAAAGACTAGCAAAAACGAAAAAAATAAGGTAAAAAACAGATTTTCATAACAACAGCTCATCCAGGTAATTTCTATTGAGCTTTTTGTTCTGAGTTCTTTTAAAATTGTGAAGCCAATGTCCTACTGGTCAGAACAATGTAGTGAGCAGCATTCTTAGAAGTTTTTTGAAAAATTGTTTGCCCATAAAAAACCAGGCAATCATCTGCTGATTAAACTGTTTTTGTTGGTTTGAATAAAATTTCAATAGAAATCATCTTTAAGACACAAAATGTTTTTCTTTGAAATTTGTTTAATTTTTGGACAATACTTTTTTCAATCAAGTTTTGCAATAATTTGGACGCTTGTTCGTTTTTGAATGCTTTGTCGTCATCCAATTTTTTTAAGACAATTATTACCAGCTTTTCGTGTTCTGTTTTGTCCCTTTTGGAAACGATCAGTAATCAACCAGGAAGCAAAATGTAATTTTGGCGTGGTTTAAGGTATGATCCATAGCCTTTTGAAATTCTGCGGGCATACCCGCTAGCCCGTAAAATTCTGTCAGAAACCCGTATGTTCCTGTCGCTTGACCGCCGACTATGTTGAAATTACATTGTTTAGCTGTTTCAGCAGTTAATCGAATTTGGCTATACGCGTACTTCAGGTCAAGTACCGTAAAATACAGTGTGCCGGTTGTGTTGGCAGTTACTATTTGACTCATCTCATCTAATAATTCATCACCTTTTGGCATTTGATATTTATTTATGTACAGTTGCCTGTTCATTGGTTTTGCGTCTAATGCCAACTTGATAGAGTCGTCTTTTTTCACTGTTATTACTATTGGAGCAATAAAACAGTCGCTTGTGCATTTGTCCAGGTTTGTTATATGACCTTCTGATAGCAATTTCTCAAGTTCTTCTTGCCCTTTTCCTTGAATATGAATGGTTATTCTCTTACCTTTTTCTTGTATCGGACATAGCGGGTACTTGAATTTTGTGTTAACTATGTGATTTTTCGATTCTCCCTGACGATCAAACAGAGACGGAAATTTTTCATAAAATTGTTGTTTTATACCTTCTGAATGCTCGCACAGTAGCACGTCAAACCTGGATCTAGTTGTAGGTGCTTACTTCTGAGATGTATGAATCTCCATTTTCCTTTGTAAATCCAGACCCAGAATACATCTTGCTCGACGTTCTGTGACCAGCAAAGAAACGTCTCGAGCCTCCCCTCCCGCTGAACGGACATTTGCAAGTACTGCTCTTAATATTTGAATTGGATGTTTGTTGTAGTCTATAAACTACCTTGTCAGCTTAAATTTTTCAGCTGGGATGAAATTGATTTCAGA
This sequence comes from Symsagittifera roscoffensis, assembly GCF_963678635.1. Lineage (NCBI taxonomy): Eukaryota > Metazoa > Xenacoelomorpha > Acoela > Convolutidae > Symsagittifera > Symsagittifera roscoffensis. The sequence goes on from NC_087069.1 coordinate 10,574,260, forward strand.
TGATCCTTCCAGAAACAATACTGGGCTTCCTGTATCTATCGTCATTTGGTTACTCACTCTGACCAGCGTTTTCAAGGCGTTTATTTGATGCGATCTTGGGTCTCGTCGTAAATCAATTTTTCTGATATCTTGAGTAACGTTGGTTTTGTTTTCGTCGTCTAGTTGTGATGTTATGTCTCCAAAACTTTTGTCGAGTGGTTTTCTCGACTTTGGTTCAACAACCATAAGCTTGAACTCATCGCAGGAATCCAAGCTGTGAAATAAGTTACATTCTTCCCCTGAGCTAGAGTTTGTTTACTTGATTCGAGCGGCACATTATTGCGAAATGTTTTTGTTTATTACAGCTCTTGCAGGTATTCCCCATTGCCGGGCCCTTTATCAAGTGACCTTCTCCGAATGTTCTGCCATCGTGTGCATGGTTTCTGATCTGTTCGGGAATTTGCGTTTCTGTTGTCATTGCACTTCTTTTTGAATTGATCTCTATTCGGTCTTTTGTAGTTTGAATTTCTATTCTCAACTGCCATTATGGTTTCTTGTTATATTTTAGTTTGTGGCCCAGACAACTGGCACACGCTTGTGTTTCCAGTCACTGGTTTTTGGATCGTTTTTGTCGTTTGTTTACTCTGTTCAAATTTATTAGCTCGTTTGAGTACTTTGTCTGCCGTAAATGTTTCAAACGTTAGGGTATCTTGTAGTGATGTATTTTTCATTCTAGATATGAATAAGTCTCGTAGCAATTCTTCTTCCAATTTGTCCAATTCAGCCTAACTGCCTGTGCAGTTAGTGCCGCGTGGAACAATTCTATCGTCTCTCTAGCTTCTTGGGTTCTGGTGAATAGTCTATATCGCTCGCACGTGATGTTTTTTGTTTCTTCACATGATAATTTGGCCAATAACACCATTTCTCTAAAACCAAATTTTGTTATTTCCGTGTGTGGATTTTTCTGCACGAATTTCCTTTTCCCCTCCGTGCCTAGCGCGCGCCAGAAATAGACGAGATGTAAGCCGTTTCTGGACCTCATTGTAGAACAAACTTTTGGTCCGCGTTCACTTCTTTCTTGGTTTTCGAGTAATACTTTGTCTCTTGCTGGTCTATCTCTCGCAAAAAGTATATTGATAATTGTTCTTCAATTTTAATTTTATTGGTTTTTTTAGTTTATTCGTAAAAAGACTAGCAAAAACGAAAAAAATAAGGTAAAAAACAGATTTTTATAACAACAACTCATTCAGGTAATTTCTATTGAGCTTTTTTTTCTGAGATCTTTTAAAATTGTGAAGCCAATGTCCTACTGGTCAGAACAATGTAGTGAGCAGCATTCTTAGAGGATTTTTTGAAAAATTTTTAGACCATCAAAAATCAGGCAATCATCTGCTGATTAAACTATTTTTGTTGGTTTGAATATAATTTCAATAAAAATCATCTTTAAGACAGAAAATGCTTTTCTTTAAAATTTGCTTAACTTTTCGTGAATACTTTTTTTAATCAAATCTTGCAATCAGTTGGACGCTTGTACGCTTTAAAATACAATTAGTGAAAGCGGCAATTTTTATATTAGTTCCAATAAAGCTTTTGACTTTCTGAAAAAACGAAACCCAAATTCTACATTAAAACTTGCTTGATAAAGTTTGAAAAATTATATCAACATTGTGGAAAACGAACCAAGAAAACTCATTGCATACTATCGCTTCAATCCGAGTCTCTCTACTAATTTCAGCAAAAAAATTATCTGATTACTGATGGTTCACCGAGGAGAGGCATAAATTTTTTTGAAAAAGTTGGCGAAAAAATCGAATTTTGCTCTCATTTGTTTCAAAATTGTCAAAAACTAAGTCTCACTTATCAAAACTGTGTAGTTAAGATGTGCCTATTTGAAGATATTAAGTGAAAAAAAACTCTAGGAAATTACAGAAAAAAAAGGGTTTTTTCTTTACCCCTTCCAGGGTACGAAATATGTGTCATTCACAACCCAAAATTTTTTTTTTCAATTGCTAGCAGAAAAAGACGTGAAACTCTTGTAGAATGCTAAAAAAAATCTCTATACTTTTTTGGTAGGAATAGACTGTTTTTGCGGGGTTTTCTTGCGATTTTCTGTCCGAATGTCTTGTTTTTGCTCCTATTGGGGGGTAACGGAGATCAAAAATACCATTTTTCTCGATCAAATTGACTGTTTTCCGATTCAGTATTTGTTTTGTGTCCAAATTTCTAGTGGCATTGGTTGATATTTGTTGTGTCTTTGTTTTGATTTATCAGCAGTCGATTAAGTCTTCCTAGTTTTTCGGTAATTAATTTTTTAGTGAAAAAATGGTTTTTTTTTGAAAAATCGTGGCTCGTCCCACTGCTTTGCTTATTTCTCCTGTGTCTCGAAGAACTACTCAAAATTGTTTGTTGCCATATGTAGCCCAATATCATAGCTTGATTTTGATATAATGGCCATTGGTTGATTCTTTCTAGCTTTTGGGTTATCAATTTTTTAGTGAAAAATTGGCTTTTTTGTAAAATTGTGATACGTCCCAGGTCTCTGCCGATTTCGCCTCTTTTTTGATATATTTTTTCAAACTGCTAGTTGCTATCGATAAGTCACTAACATAGCTTGGTTTTGATATAATGGTCTCTGGTTTATTCTGCCTAGCTTTTGGGTTATTCATTTTTCGTAAAAATTCGATTTTTTTTTTTGAAAAATCGTGGTTCGCCCCACGGCTTTGCTTATTTTCCCGCATTCTGGATGGGTTTTTTGTCAAACTGTTTGTTACTATGGATAGATCATAATCATAGCTTGATTTTGATATAACGGTCTCTTGTTTTTTCTTCCTAGTTTTTGAGTTATTAATTTTTTTTGATAAATTGTTTTTTTTTTGAAAAGTCATGAATCAATTCCACGTTTTAGCCAATTTCTCCTGTCTCGATAAATTTTTTCAAACAATATGTTGCTATCGAAATCTCATTATTGTATCTGGATTTGAATTAAAAACGTATAACTTTAGTTTTCTCTTGGTCAATATAAATTTTTTGAGTATTTTAGCGCCTTTTTGGAATCAAAAACATAAAAAAAGTTTTCTTGTTTTTTTTTGCAGAATCTGTCTTTTAGTTTGCGACAACTTGGTTGTATTGCAAGTGATGTGAAGCTCTGCTTTGCCTCTGTTGAATTGTTTTTGTTTATGGTTATTATTTTATGTGTTGTTAATCTTTCATATTTCTGAAGTGCTTGTTTTGTTTTAGACAGTTTTATGAAAGTTATTCAGCCATCATCAGGTATGTTTTCCGGCGTCATCGGGTACAGTTTTCTACATCGGATAATAATGTGCTTTGCTTGGGAACCAAAACGTTGCTTTGAACGGCGGAAAAGATTTTTTACTACCAACGTCTTTGAGGTCGTTCAGAGCACTTTTTGGAGGCCTACGAGAATATTGAATTTATTTGATTATTCAGTCCCTATGTCGCGCCAAATATGATTTTTTGTTAATCATATGTAGCGCCATATATGTTTCCATGGTATCCATACGTCGCGCCATGCATGGTTCCATAGTAACCATACGTCGCGCCATGCAAGATACCATAGTAACCATACATTGCAAGCTACCATGGTGACATATAGATTATCAACATCACTAGTAAAAGTATCAATTTTGTCTAATTTGTCTAAAAACTGTGAAATCATACGTCGCATCATGCATGGAAAATGTGTTTTTTTAACATAAAAATACGTCGGCAATTTTCCATGGCTCGCATGGAACCATGCATGGTGGGACGTATGGTTGCACATTTTGGTCAACCCGGGAAATAACAACTGAAATAAGTCGATTCGATGTTCCACACCAAATGACCTTGCTACTAAGTTAATAACAATAGAATTACAGATACCAATATGAGTCCCAAGGTTAGTGTGCAGCGAGGTCAGCAATGGTTACTGCACATACAGTATGTGCCGTACCACACTATTTAATAATTAAAACACCAAAATAGCAAGAACTTAATCTTGTCTCAATTTTATGGGAAAATTTAATCTTGTCCACCAAACACTTTGTTATTGAAAGCTAAAATCTACAGTTTTCATCACTTTTTTAACAATTGAATCAAGTTTATCTGATATGGGATCTATCCAGTCATAAAAATCATAATCAGATATATTGCACAGATTTTCCCGGTTTAGAAACAACGCTCTTTTCCCATAGTAGTCATAGGTCTGTCGAATGTGAAATGATCGCATCAGTTTTGGCGTGACATATTTCTTGGCGTTTAAGTGGAGAATGACATCATTTGAAACACCTGTTTGTTCGTCAGCTCCATTAAATGTAACATATTTCAAAAGTTTCAAACCATGGTTGTCTAACACATTTTCTCGACGCGCAATTGGACAAAAATGGGCAAAAAGAATGATACACGATTTAGTACTGTGAATTGTTTTTCCAATGTTAAGACCCCTTTTGAATGCATAATGCGCTTTTGTAATTACTTGCTGAGAGTAATTCAATTCTGGTGCGCTTTTGAAGCAACCGTGGTAAAAAACAGTGTCCGGAATCATGAAATTGGTATATTTTTGTCCATGAATAGATTTCGTTGATTTTAAAACATCAGCTAAAGACTTGTATTTGTTGTGATCAAAACCAATGATTTCATCAAAATCCTGTATAATAACGTGATCGAATTGTAACGCGTTTTTGATCATACAGTAAGAAATAACATGTGAGTTAAGTAATCGCACAGATCTGAAAGTTGATTTTTTTATGTGAATTAATATCTTGATAAATGTTTGGATCGAAATAAGGCATGAAAACCTTCGATACTCCAATTAGACGGTTGTACTCCAGATATTCGGCCAATCGAGTAGGCGAAACTGACATATTATTGGTAATCATAGCTGCACAAACTATCAACGTCGGCTCAGAATTTGGAACGTCTGATATTTTTTTTGGTGTTTGGCGTTCAATAAAGAGCAAATTTGTCGGTTGGTTGTCGTCGATATTAAGCCGTACATAACGCGGACATTCCATGAGTTTACCCAATGGGTATATAATAATCATTCCTGACAACAAATTATCCGTGAAAATACTAATATCCGAGGTTCCATCAATAATAGGTTCTTCGTTCAAATTTTTGTAGAAACTCAAAGTTACTTTCTCTGAAATTTGATGGATATCATCGGTCAATTTGTCCCACGAAAATACAAAAATAACAATACTTTTAAAAAATTTGTCTTCTCTCTCGTCATAAATGGCTTTCCAAGGAAAAATCTCGATCTTTCCATTGAAATGTCTAAAATTTGGATTCTTTATATCTTGTTTTTGTAGGCTTGTATCGTGTTCACAGTAAGAAATGTTAAATCTCTTCACAAATAAACTCTGAGATTCATCTTTTGTTTGAATCAACTTAGTTATTTTCCCCGATCAACAAGTTTACAAATGTGGGATTTTGTCTGTAGCGGATGTCTGATAATTCTAGTTTTCCTCTTTTTGTTAGTTCGACCAAAAAGTATCTCATTGGTGAATCTGAGTTAAATGATTGAACTAAAATTGTTTTATGAAAAGCTATTACAATTTTTATTATGACAAAGATTACGCAAAACAGACAAGATACTAAACTGTGAAATACACAAAAAAAAGACAAAAAAGTTAAAATGTTTTTTTTTCTACATTTTATCACCAACAGCAGCATCAAGTACAAACTGGTACTTTTTGTAATAGATAAAGTCCTAATTATGTTGACTGTCTCTCAAAGTTGCAATATTTTTTTGTTGCAAACTCTTGAGCAGCAATGTTTCAAAGTTGCACAATATATCTAAAAGAATCACACGTGAAACTCCTTTTTTCTGCTCAGGGCAATCAAGGATTTTCATATAAAAAATTTTGCTCCAATCATTTGTTCGAAAAACAGTTATAAGCACTTCTAAAATGCTTAATTGGGATCATTTTTTGTGCTTACGGCATCAACATTAAAAATGTCATCACACCTAGAGATTGATTTTTTCGGTTAGCTTTTGAAAGAATGACTTCTTTGTGTGTCTCATCAAATTGCACTCATAAATTGCGAAGGTTCAACTCGAATTGAATTTAGAAACAGAAATACTGGTGTGTCAGGGAAAATTATTCAAGTTCTTTAAAATAACTTTCGATGCAACTAAACATTTTGCCTCAAACCTGCTGCTCACATCTTCGTGTTGAAAGGACAAGAATCAAAACGAGATTTAGTTGTTCCAAAAGCTATTTCTTGTTCAACATTTTCCAAAAAATATCTAAAAACGCATTTTTTGGCCTTTCTTTTCAAAAATTTGCCTGCAGCCCAGAAAAATTGGCCGAAATAGGGTCTTTTTAGTGCTTTGGGAAAAAACCCATCAAGAAAATCTTAGATCCGCCTCTGGTCAGCGAGCTCATCGGTATTAATCTCAGCAAAAAATGCTTAATTTTTTAAGTTCAAAAAAGTGCAAATAATTGCATAAGCCAAATTCAGATTGTCTAAATTTATGCAATTGTTTTTTGATAGACAGCAGACTTTCAAAACACTTTTTTCATAAATCCTTTCTCGGTTTACTCACTTTCAGATTATGGAAGCTTTTCATTGAGATTTTGTTGCAGATGTAGCTTAACAACTTTAGTAATACTGATTTAAAATAAACAGATAAAATCGACTGAAACAAAAACTTCAAGTTTTGGCAAAAAATATAGGAAAAATATATTTTTTGGAGTTTTACAAAAAATATTTAAATAGAGCAAGCTTCAAGACAGTAAATCACTTGACTTCCTCTACCGTGTCTTTTTGTTGATTTTGCGTAAAAAACATCCGTATACTTAAATACTGCGAGCTACCAATTAACAATGAAATAATTTAAACGGATAAATTCGCTAAAAAGCTCTTTTCAGTAGACTGTTTTTGTGAGTGATTTAAATATGAAAGCGTACTTATACAGTGGCCGATTTAATTTATCCGGAACGAACAAAACTTGAATTTTCACACACACTTTTCCAAAGTTGCGTTAAGATTAGAAAAAAAGAAGAAAATAAAAAATGTTTAGATTTTTATCAGAATTATTATGGTTCAATTCTTTCTCCGATATTCCCAAACAAAATTTTACCCTAAAAATGAATAATTTTGGCTTTTTTCAAATAATCAAGATTTACACTGAAACTACTTTGTTACTTGATAGGACAACTATATCACAAGGACTCTCTTACAAAGCCCAACAAAACTCTAGAAGGTTTAAATCTCCAAAAATTTGACCAAATTGTTTAAAATTTGTTTTTCAGCAAAATTTTGGATTTAATATGGTAAAAGTTACTTTTAAGCACTGTCAAAAAATACCTGGAGAACGGTAGAAAAATACCGATTGTACCGCAGTATTTAGGTTTCAAAGTTTTTTTTCTTCAAATGGCAACATAAGTTATTAAGTCTATGACTCAACGTGCAAAACAGTAATCAAAAAGCATGAAAAAAATGGCTTAAAAATAATTCAGCTCTACAAAGTTTTTAAACTGCAAATGACTCAAATTAAAAAAGCATGATAAGATATTACCCGAAAAGCATAAATTATAACGTTTAAATTTGGATAACTTATGCTGCTCCTAATTCCGAATTAGGTCGAGACGGCCGAAACAGATCTCGGTTGGCCATGTTTGTTTGGTCTTGTAAAAGTGTGCTTGTCCAAAAATGTGCTGGTCGAGACGGTCGAAACATAACATGAGCACCTGGATCAGGTGCTAAAAAAAACAATCAGCTCAACAAATAAATCGGGTGTATAAACAACTATTTTGGGCACATTGAAAATATTCGAAGAAAAATTGCATATTCCAAATAATCAAACTTGAAAGAATAAACAGAACAAGCCCCAAAGCAATTAAACGAGGCCTAGTTTTCATATTGAAGCAAACTTTTGAGTAAATTGAGACACAATCGGAGAAGCAAATTAAAGTTATTCCCAGTTATAAGAATAGTTAAAACATTATGATTTTAAAATAACGGTATTGATACAACGTGGAGATTTTGCAGGAATAGCTAAAAACTTATTTTTGAAATAAATCAGACGTGTGAAAAAACTCGATTTCCCACTGAGCTGAACAGCTGGTGACTCAGACATAGCGAAACAAAACATGGCCAATCGAGTGTTGGAAAAGAGTCAATGAACTCAAGAAAACCGAGTTAACCACTATGAAACTTGATAAAAACTAATTTCAAAGGAATTATTTTTATGATCCTTAAGGTCTAACGCTTTCGATAAAAATTTTAATTGAGATTTTTTGAAAACTTGATTTGATTCAAATTTTCTTATTCCGCTGTGAAATCTGAACATTTATATTCACTTGCCGGGTTGACTAAAAAAGCGAATCATACAATTTTCATATATGAAAAACGCTAATCAAACACTTTTCGCGCAATTCCTTATGCATAGAAAATTATATGGAAGGTCTATGATTAGTGATTTTTTATTTATGTAAGTTGTATGGCTAGCTTTTTCCAAAAACCAAAGTATTGTTTTTTCTTAATAATTATTAACTTCTCAACAATTTTGGTTACTCAAACAATGGTTACTAAAACGTAGAGTAACCAAAAGTTTTACCGTCTTGCATTAAAAATGCATTGAAAGCGACCTGAAATGTCCTAAATTTGTCGTTCACAAAAATGATATAACGAAATTATCAAACTTTTAAATTTTGGCAAAATTTTTAAGCGATGATTATTTTTAAAATTTTAATCTTCATTTTATCATACATAGACATATGAACAAGCCATACATAAATTTGACCTACCGAAGAAATAGTTATATTTTAAGGATGCCTAAGTTTTAATTTTTCGGTTAGATTTTTTTATCACAACAAGCAGAAAAAAAACGACATCAACTTTAGGAAAACATTTTAACATTTTGTATTTTATAAGATTATGGTAACCGGCAATCCTTGTTACTATTATGATTATGATTTTTGTTAATATTATTAAAATTATGATTATCATTATTATTATTATGACTATTTTTATCAATTTTTTTATGATTAGGATTATTTTTATTATGATTTTTATAATGTTTATTATGATTATGATTATTATTATGATTATTATGATTATTATTATTATCATTATGATTATAATTATTATGATATATATTTTTACGATTATAATTATTATGATTATGATTATTGTTATGATTAAGATTATTTTTATCATGATTATTATGATTCTTATGATTATTATCATGATTATTATGATTATTATTATGATTATGATGATTATTATTATGATTATTATTATGATTATTATGATTGTGATTATTATTATGATTATAATGATTATTGTGATTTATACCTGGAGCGAGATGGTCGAAATATGATCAGACCGATTCGATACAAAAAGATGTGATTCGACCAAATCATCCATGATTCGAGTAGCCAGACTAAAATTGTGATCAAGCGACTCAACTTCGACCGAGTATAAAAGGGGAGGCTTGATTTTGATATAATGGCCATTGGTTGACTCTTACTAGTTTTTGGGCTATCAATTTTTTAGTGAAAAAATGTTTTTTTTTGAAAAATCGTGTTTCGTCCAAGGCTTTGCTTATTTCTCCTCTGTCTCGGAGAACTAAACAAAAAATCTTGGATGCTATCTGTAGCCCAGTATTGTAGCTTGATTTTGATATAATGGCCATTGGTTGACTCTTACTAGTTTTTGGGCTATCAATTTTTTAGTGAAAAATTGTTTTTTTTTGGAAAATCGTGTTTCGTCCCACGGCTTTGCTCATTTCTCCTCTGTCTCGACGAACTACTCAAAAATGTTTGATGCCAAATGTAGCCAATTATCATAGCTTGATTTTGATATAATAGCCATTGATTGATTCTTACTAGTTTTTGGGCTATCAATTTTTTAGTGAAAAAATGTTTTTTTTGAAAAATCGTGTTTTGTCCCACGGCTTTGCTTATTTCTCCTCTGTCTCGAAAAACTAAACAAAAAATCTTCGTTGCTTACTGTAGCCTATTTTTTTAGGCTTGATTTTGATATAATGACCATTGGTTAAATTTTCCTAGTTTTTAGATAATTAATTTTTTAGTGAAAACTTGGTTTTTTAAAAAAATCGTGGCTCGTCCCACTGCTTTGCTTATTTCTCCTGTGTCTCGAAGAACTACTCAAAACTGTTTGTTGCCGTATGTAGCCCAATATCATAGCTTGATTTTGTTTTAATGATCATTGGTTGACTTTTCCTAGTTTTTGGGTTATCAATTTTAAAATCGTGATACGTCCCAGGTCTCTGCCGATTTCGCCTCTTTTCTTATTAGATTTTTTCAAACTCTTAGTTGCTATCGACAGTTCACTAACATAGCTTGATTTTGATTTAATGGTCTCTGGTTTATTCTGCCTAGTTATTGGGTTAATGTTTTTTCGTGAAAATTAGATTGATAAATTGTTTTTTTTTTTTTTGAAAAATCGTGAATCATTCCACGTTTTAGCCGACTTGTCTCGATAAAATTGTCGACAGTTTTAGCCGATAATGATCAACATAAATTTTTTGAGTAATTTAGCGCCTTTTTGGAATCAAAAACATAAAAAAGTTCTCTTTCGACTTTTTTCTTGTATGTTTTTTGCAGAATCTGTCTTTTAGTTTGCGATAAAATTTTAATCTTCATTTTATCATACATAGACATATGATCAAGCCATACATAAACTTGACCTACCGAAGAAATAGTTATATTTTAAGTATGCCTAAGTTTTAATTTTTCGGTTATTTTTTATCACATCAAGCAGAAAAAAACGACATCAACTTTCGGAAAAAAATTTTGTTTTTTATTAAGATTATGGTAACCGGCTATCCTTGTTATTATTATGATTGTGACTTTTATAAATATTATTCTAATTATGATTATCATTATTATTATGACTATTTTATCAATTTTTTTATGATTAGGATTATTTTTATTATGATTTTTATTATATTTATTATGATTATGATTATTATTATGATTATTATGATTATTATTATTATCATTATGATTATAATTATTATGATTTATATTTTTACGATTCTAATTATTATGATTATGATTATTATTATGATTATGATTATTTTTATCATGATTATTATGATTATTATTATGATTATTATTATGATTATTATAATTATTATTATGATTATGATGATTATTATTATGATTATTATTATGATTATTATGATTATGATTAATATTATGATTATTATCATTATTATTATTATGATTTTTATTATCATTATTATAATTTTTATGATTTTAAATTTTTTTATTATTATTATTTTTATTATGATTATTATTAGTATTATTATTATGATTGTTGTGATTTATACATGGAGTGAGATGGTCGAAATATGATCAGACCGATTCGATACAAAAAGATGTGATTCGAATCATAGCAGTCGACCAAACCATCCATGGTTCGAGTAGCCAGACTAAAATTGTGATCAAGCGACTCAACTTCGACCGAGTATAAAAGGGGGGGGGGCTTGATTTTGATATAATGGCCATTGGTTGACTCTTACTAGTTTTTGGGCTATCAATTTTTTTAGTAAAAAAACGGTTTTTTTTTTGAAAAATCGTGTTTCGTCCCACGGCTTTTCTTATTTCTCCTCTGTCTCGAAGAACTTAACAAAAAATCTTGGATGCTATCTGTAGCCCAGTATTGTAGCTTGATATTGATTTAATGGCCATTGGTTAAATCTTCCTAGTTTTTAGGTAATTAATTTTTTGGTGAAAAATTGGTTTTTTTGAAAACTCGTGGCTCGTCCCACTGCTTTGCTTACTTCTCCTGTGTCTCGAAGAACTACTCAAAACTGTTTGTTGCCATATGTAGCCCAATATCATAGCTTGATCATTGGTTGACTCTTCCTAGTTTTTGGGTTAGCTAACACTCAACATATAATTGATTTTGATACACTAACATAGCTTGATTTTGATACAATGGTCTCTGGTTTATTGTTTATTCTGCCTAGTTATTGGGTTATTATTTTTTCGTGAAAATTAGTTTTTTTGAAAAATCGTGGTTCTCCCCACGGCTTTGCTTATTTTCTCGCAGTCTCGATGGGTTTTGTCAAACTGTTTGTTACTATGGATAGACCATAATCATAGCTTGATTTTGATTTAATGGTATCCGGTTTTTTCTTCCTAGTTTTTGGATAATTAGTTTTTTTAATGATAAATTGTTTTTTTTTTTGTAAAATCATGAATCATTCCACGTTTTAGCCGATTTCTCCTGTCTCGATAAATTTTTTTAAATAATATGTTGCTATCGAAAGCTCAATATTGTATATTGATTTGAATGAAAAACGTAAAATTTTAGTTTTCTTTTGGTCAACATAAATTTTTTGAGTAATTTAGCGCCTTTTTGGAATCAAAAACATTAAAAAAGTTTTCTTTCGATTTTTTTCTTGTATTTTTTTTTGCAGAATCTGTCTTTTAGTTTGCGACGATTTCGTTGTATTGCAAGTGATGTGAAGCTCTGTTTTGTCCCTGTTGAATTGTTTTTGTTTGTTATGTTTTAGAAAGTTTTATGAAAGTTATTCAGCCATCACCAGGTATGTTTTCCGGCGTCATCGGGTAGAGTTATCTACATCGGATAATAATGTGCTTTGCTTGGGAACCAAAGTTTTGCTTTGAACGGCGGAAAAGATTTTTTACTACCAACGTCTTTGAGGTCGTTCAGAGCACTTTTTGGACGCCCACGAGAACATTGAATTTAATTGATTATTCAGTTCGTGCGTCGCGCCATGCATGGTACCGTAGTAACCATACGTCGCGCCATGCATGATACCATAGTAACTATACATTGCAAGCTACCATGGTGACATATAAATTATCAACATTACTAGTAAAAGTATTAATATTGTCTAACTGGAAGTCCCCCATACTTTAAAAAATTGAAATCATACGTCGCGTCATGCATGAAAAATGAGTTTTTTTAACATAAAAATACGTCGCCAATTTTTCATGGCTCGCATGGAACCATGCATGGTGCGACGTATGGTTGCACATTTTGGTCAACCCGGGCAATAACAACTGAAATAAGTCGATTCGATGTTCCACACCAAATGACCTTGATACTAAGTTAACAAAAAAAGAATTACAGATAACAAAATGAGTCCCAAGGTTAGTGTGCAGCGAGGTCAACAATGGTTACTGCACAGGCAGTATAATCCGTACCACACTATTTAATAAAAACTATCTAATAAAAACACCAAAATTGCAAGAACTTAACCTTGTCTCAATATTATGGGAAAATTTAATCTTGTCCAGCAAACACTTTGTTATTGTAAGCTAAAATCTACAGCTTTTTTTCTGTAGATTTTTTTAACAATTGAATCAAGTTTATCTGATATGGGATCTATCCAGTCATAGAAATCATAATCAGATATATTGCACAGATTTTCCCGGTTTAGAAACAACGCTCTTTTCCCATAGTAGTCATAGGTCTGTCGAATGTGAAATGATCGCATCAGTTTTGGCGTGACATATTTCTTGGCGTTTAAGTGGAGAATGACATCATTTGAAACACCTGTTTGTTCGTCAGCTCCATTAGATGTAACATATTTCAAATGTTTCAAACTATGGTTGTCTAACACAATTTCTTGACGCGCAATTGGACAAAAATGGGCAAAAAGAATGATACACGATTTACTACTGCGAATTGTTTTTCCAATGTTAAGACCCCTTTTGAATGCATAATGCGCTTTTGTAATTACTTGCTTGCTGAGAGTAATTCAATTCTGGTGCGCTTTTGAAGCAACCGTAGTAAATAACAGTGTCCGAAATCATGAAATTGGTATGTTATTGTCCATGAATAGATTTCGTTGATTTTAAAACATCAGCAAAAGACTTGTATTTGTTGTGATCAAAACCAATGATTTCATCAAAATCCTGTATAATAACGTGATCGAATTGTAACGCGTTTTTGATCATACAGTAAGAAATAACATGAGAGTTAAGTAATTGCACAGATCTGAAAGTTGATTTTTTCTATTTGAATGTACCTCGCGACTTTAATTTTTTCTAGAAATCCAATTCTTTCAAAATGATCTTCCACTAAATAGATTGCAGCTCCCAAATTATTATCTTGATAAATGCTTGGATCGAAATAAGGCATGAAAAGCTTCGATACTCCAATTAGACGGTTGTACTCCAGATATTCGGCCAATCGAGTAAGCGAAACTGACATATTATTGGTAATCATAGCTGCACAAACTATCAACGTCGGGTCATAATTTGAAGCGTCTGATATTTTTGGTGTTTGGCGTTCAATAAAGAGCAAATTTGTCGGTTGGTTGTCATCAATATTAAGCCGTACATAACGCGGACATTCAATGAGTTTACGCAATGGGTATATAATAATCATTCCTGACAACATATTATCCGTGAAAATACTAATATCCGAGGTTCCGTCAATAATAGACCCCTCGTTCAAACTTTTGTAGAAACTTAAAGTTACTTTCTCTGAAATTTGATTGGACCACAGTAAGAAATGTTGAATCTCTTTGCCAATAAAGTCTGAGTTTCATTGACGTTTGCTAGTTTTCCCCCTTTCGTTTTTTTGACCAAACAGTATCTCATTGGTGAATCTGAGTTAAATGATTGAACTAAATTTGTTTTATGATAAGATATTACAATTATCATATTGACAAAGATTGCGCAAAAAAACAAGAAACTAAACTGTGAAATACACAAAAAGGTAGAAAAAAAAACGTTTGTCACCAACAGCAATATCAAGAACAAAGGTACACATTGATACCTTTTGTACTAGGTAAAGTCCTAATTGTGTTGACTGTCTTTCAAAGTTGCAATAATTTTTTTAAAAAAATGATCGGAATGTAAAAGATATGCGAGATATTTTTTCTCTAAATACAGACAAGGGATTGAGGTTTTTCAGAAATGGGTTAAAAGTCCGTTCAAAAAATGACTTTTTAAAAAAAATCAATTTTTTCCTCGAGAAAAAAACTGAGCACGAATATTCCATCTTTTCTCAAATCATGCCTCAAATTAATCTTGCCTCAAATCTGCTACTCACATCTTCGCGTTGATAGGACAAGAAATAAAACGAGATTTAATAGTTCAAAACTATGATCACGAGAAAAATATGATCACGAGAGAAAATTTTTTCTCTTAATACAGATGAGGACGCCAATAGTTTTCTGAAGTGGTTTAGAAATACATTCAAAAATAATTCATTAACAGGTCAAATTTCAATTGGAGAAAAAAGCCGAGCACAAATATAACATCCTTACATCAAAATACAAACATTGTTTCTACGTGCATAAAAGTTTCGTTTGCGACAGGGGCGGATTTAGGGGGCGGGGTGGCGGTTTTTTCCAAAACATTTTTTAAGCATTTTTGGATTTTTTTTTCAAATTTCTGCCTGCGGCGCAGAAGATTTGACCAAAATAGGGCCTTTTTAGTGCTTTGCGAGAGCTCGGAGAATTAATTTAGTCGACCAAAAAAAAACCAAGAAAATTTTAGATCTGCCTCTGGTTTGCGAGCTCATCAGCATTGATCTCAGCAAAAAGTGCTTAACTTAGTCTCGATTTTTTTTATAAATCCTTTCTTGGCTTGAATATTTTTTGGGTTATAGAAGCTTTTCATTAAGATTTTGTTACAATTGTAGGTTAAAAACTTCAATAATACTGATTTAAAAGAACCACATTCAAGGCAATAATTCATTCGACTTCCTCTACTGCTTGAGTCGAAAAAATCTCGCTGGGATCGAGCACGGTCAAGCATTTTCTTTGGTCAAGAAAATGAGCACCTCTATCCAGTTTAATCTAGAAAACGCATTCAGCTGAACAAATATATCGGGTGTACAAACAAATATTTTGGGTACAATAAAAAAATTCTGAAGTCTTTTTACATTTAACATGAGGAGAAATTATTTGTTGTACTTAGACGGGATTGTGGCTTGCAAACGCAAAAAAGAGGCTAAATTCCCAAACACTGACATATTATTGGTAATCATTGCTGCAAAAACTATCAACGTCGGCTCAGTATTTGAAACGTCTGATATATATTTTTTGTTGTTTGGCGTTCAATAAAGAGCAAATTTGTCGGTTGTTTGTCGTCGATGTTAAGCCGTACATAATGCGGACATTCAACGAGTTCACACTGGGTATATAATAATCCTTCCTGACAACATATTATCCGTGAAAATACTAATATCCGAGGTTCCGTCAATAATAGGCTCCTCGTTCAAACTTTTGTAGAAACTTAAAAATACTTCCTCTGAAATTTGATTGGACCACAGTAAGAAATGTTGAATCTCTTCGCCAATAAGGTCTGAGTTTCATTGATGTTTGCTAATTTTCCCCCTTTCGTTTTTTTGACCAAACAGTATCTCATTGGTGAATCTGAGTTAAATGATTGAACTAAATTTGTTTTATGATAAGATATTACAATTATCATATTGACAAAGATTGCGCAAAAAAACAAGATACTAAACTGTGAATTACACAGAAAAAGATTTAAAAAATTAGAAACGTTTTTTTTCTACCTTTTGTCGCCAACAGCAATATCAAGAACAAAGGTACAAAGTGATACCTTTTGTACTAGGTAAAGTCCTAATTGTGTTGACTGTCTTTCAAAGTTGCAATAACTTTTTTTTAAAATATGACCGCAATGTAAAAGATATGCAAGATAGTTTTTCTCTGAATACAGAAAAAGGAATTGAAGTTTTTCAGAAATGGAATAAAACTCCGTTCAGAAAATGATATTTTAAAAAAAGTCAATTTTTTTCCCGAGAAAAAACTGAGCACGAATATTCCATCTTTTCTCAAATCATGCCTCAAATTCATCTTGCCTCAAATCTGCTGCTCACATGTTCGCGTTGATAGGACGCGAATTAAAACGAGATTTAATAGTTCAAAGCTATGATCACGAGAGAAATATGATCACGAGAGAAAATTTTTTCTCTAAATACAGATGAGGACGCCAATGGGTTTCAGAAGTGGTTTAGAAATACATTCACAAATGATTCATTAACAGGTCAAATTTCAAATAGAGAAAAAAACCCAGCACAAATAAAACATCCTTACATCAAAATACAAACATTGTTTCTACGTGCATAAAAGTTTCGTTTGCGACAGGGGCGGATTTAGGGGGCGGGGTGGCGGTTTTTTCCAAAATTTTTCAAGCATTTTTGGACTTTTTTTCAAATTTCTGCCTGCGGCGCAGAAGATTTGACCAAAATAGGGCCTTTTTAGTGCTTTGCGAGAGCTCGGAGAACTAATTTAGTCGACCAAAAAAAAACCCAAGAAAATTTTAGATTAACTTAGTCTTGATTTTTTTTATTTAAATTTTAGTCTTAGAAGATTTAATAAAAATCTTAGTCTTGATTTTAGCTTAACTTAGTCTTGATTTTTTTAAAATTAAATCCTTTCTTGGCTTAATTATTTGTTGGGTTATAGAAGCTTTTCATTAAGATTTTGTTACAATTGTAGGTTAAAAACTTCAATAATACTGATTTAAAATAACCACATTCAAGTCAATAATTCACTCGACTTCCTCTACTGCTTGAGTCGAACAAATCTCGCTTGGGTCGAGCATGGTCAAGCACATTCTTTTGGTCAAGAAAATGAGCACCTCTATGCAGTTTATTCTAGAAAACGCATTCAGCTCAACAATTATATCGGGTGTACAAACAAATATTTTGGGTACAATAAAAAATTCTGAAGTCATTTTACATTTAACATGAGGAGAAATTATTTGTTGTACTTGAACAAAGACGGGATTGTGGCTTGCAAACGCAAAAAAGAGGATATTTTCCCAAACAAACATAATTCGATAATCTTACCATAGCTGTATCAAACTGAATTATTTTTTTCGCTCACACGACGAAATCGGTCATCAAGTAGTGGACAAAGTGCATAACCGGATACAGAAGCAATTTGAATGGCCTGGTTTTAAGAAGGCCTGTGAAAAAAGGATTTTTGCATGCTAGTCATGTCAACAAGCGAAGGACCCCATGAAGCTGAGATTTTCTCTGCAATCGGTAGAATCGTCGGGATTCAATGAAGTGGTGCAAATTGATTATCAGATGATAGCTACGGGCTATAACCAAGTGCTGGTAATGATTGATCATTTCATAAAGTGAGCAGAGGCAGCACCCTGCACGACGGCATCAACGGAAGAAACCTAGAACAAGTTTGTCCGATTACGTTTCAGTCCGACTATGGCAAAGCGTTCGTCGGTGAGCTTGGAAAGAGTTGATGAAAAGGTCCCAAATTGCACACCAGTCTTCACGCTAAGGTTTTATTACTCATGATACACGGATGACTGGGATAAGCATTTGCCACAGGTGATGGGCGCGTACACTAACCTACGGGAATCAACCCACCCATGATGTTAACAGGCCAAAAGAAATCTCATCGCTTAACGTTCTTTTATCCTGAAAACGAGGAAAAAAACGGCACTGCAAAAGGCGACGTGATCAAAAGGCAACAAGAATTGAATTATTTGTGCCGACGAGATACGCAGCAGACCCAAATTAGGCAGAAAGAGGGATTCGATAAAAGGACCGCTGACGCCAAAACATACTTGGTGAGGGAATATCTCTGGGTCTTCCAGGAGGTGTTTTCCCCCAAAGGGATCCAAAAATTCGCTGAAGAAAACGTATGGTTCATTTTAAATGACTGAAGTGCACCGGGATGGCCGCTTTAATCGATTGTGCTCATAACGATTGTGCTCATTTCGATTCTGCTCATTACGAGAACATCAAACCGCACAATGCCTCATTTGAAGACTGGTGCATCCCGGCTGACATGCATGGTAGATCCCGCTTCTGAAGTGAATGAGAGGGGCAAACGCGACAATGATGACGGAAGTGAGGTGGTGAATGACTGTGATCTACCATTGGACTTAAATTAACTGAGCGAATAGAGGTCGATGACGAAAACCCACCTGATTTTGAGGAGGAGTGGAACTACCCAGAGCAGACTGAAGTTGACAAATGAGTGGAAACTGACTTTGCCTTGACCATGGAGACGCTAGAGAGCAAGAGGATAAAAGACATGAAGATATAGAAAACTTACGGTGAGGATTTTGTGTTAGACAGAATTCACTAGATGATATGACGGACTCAGTAGTGGGTCGGGGATGAGATAATGGTCTCGCAGGACATCGACCTGGTCGAAGATACAGAAACAGACGATCGATCGGAACCGGAAATGGAGTTCGAACCTGAGGTGGAACAAATACTTGAGCAAGAGTTGACAATTTTGGGAGTGCTCGAATGACTCCAAGATGTACCTTCAGATCCAAAGGAGACATTGCTGACGAATCAGTTTGTCGATCAGCCAGCATCAAATACATCAGTCACGACAGCACTGAGTCAAACTGGTTTGCTCCAGATGGCCCCTTGTGCGTTCCCGAATCCAATCTCGATATGCTCGATCCAACCGGCTTTTGGAGGAGTCATATTTCGACAATAAATTACTACTCGAAAAACAGTGTTGTGACAGACAGTGATTTTGTACCCACTATAGCGATAACAGCAGAAGTAAGTTTTAAGACGGCACTAGCGGCCGAATTCAAAAATGAGTATAAGAATATCGAGTTTTTTTGATAACAGAGCCCTGGTGAAGGAGGGATGATAGATCTGAACCCTGTTACATCACAAATACCGGGAAAGTACTTGTGTATTTTGCTAACCGAGGCCTTCGATAAAAACACGTGAATTTTGAATTTTAAGTGCTGTCACTAACTCGGTTCAGGGATTTCCTGGTCTAGATTGGAGTGACGCCGCTCTCCCTACCGGTCTATGGTCTCAATAGGGGCAAACTACATCCCAGAGAGCTATATGCTCTAGTGCATTTGAAGTCTTCTAGCATTTGCAGTACTATCTGAGCATTTGCTAACGCTTCAATCGAGGTTGACAGTTCTTTTATTAGAATTCAGAATTTTCTAGTAGGCTTGCTTTCAAACATTAGGCTTCAGGTATAAGGATATGCATTGACACAAAGGCAGTTTACAATGACACAAACGGAGATGTACGATCGGCCTCGTTGCTAACTTTTAGATAGAAAAAAAAATGAAAGTTTCAATTGACTGCTTGTAAAAGATGTGATTGATGTTTTATCTTGGTTATAAAAATAGCCGGTATGGTGGCTCTAAGTCGTGAATTTAGATCGTAATTGATCAGATATTTGCTTATTGATACTCGAAATTGAAGAGAAAAATTAACACAAGTGAAGATGATCGACATGAATGATCTAATAGACTTTATCTCAGCGACTTTGGACTGATTGATCTGGAGCTAGCGATGTCCACCGTCGCACTCCTCAATGCGTTGGAACGAGAAGGCCGCGGGAACCGCCCCATGCAAGTAGTATTGTTGTTGGCCCACGGCGAGTCCGGTACCTCCGAAAGAGGATAAAATAGGCTCGTGCGATGGCGACGTGGGGAGATGTCTGATCACGCAACTCCTTGGACCCAAAAGATCACGGGATGGGCCGGGCCCTTTATACTCTGAGGATTCTCTAGCAGCTGCTTCTCCATCTAAGATGAACGAGATTGAAACCCAGACTGCGAAAACAATCGAAACCCTGGAGAAAAAGAAAAAGGAGAAAGATTGGCTGGAGTTGTACGCTAAGATGGAAGAGTCTAAAATGATAGCCCAGGAACGATACGAGTGAAAGAAGAAGTGCAATGAGTTGTTAGTAATCCTAAAAGAAGAAGAAAATAAACATCAGAAGGACTTATAAATGGAGAAGTTTGGTCAGATGTCACCAGAAATCGTGACGACGATGAACAAGGCTGGGTTACAGGGACACGCAAACCAGGACGAGGGCACAGGAGCTGTGCGACCCCAGTGCGCCCGTGGCCCCGTACCTGGCTTCACATTTCATGAAACGTTTGAGCGGGTAGCCAGAGCGACAATGAATGAGATCAACCGTGTCGCATACGATTGCTGCATACGATTGTGCTAGAGGGTCCAACACTCAGCAAGAAGAGCCTGAAGTCGCGTGTGGCGGACATTAGGAAGAACCTGCAGTTCGGAATTTCTTTGTGCAAGTGGCTGCCGACCATCCCCGAGCTCGCCCTAATGGCATTAGCTGGAAACCTGCCGCCACCCAACAAGCAATTCTTTCCGGCAGTCGTCATTTGATCATATGGGACAGCTTGTTGAGGGATCTGGTTGAAATCTTTGTCAGTGATCAGACGCCTTCTGTTTCTTTTGGGGGAGCCTCCTTCACTCAGGTGATCAAAATGATGGAATTCCGGAATGAAGATCAGTTAGACACGCTAATGATAATGATAGGCACTAATGACGACTCCAGGGCTCTGGTTAGCCCGGAGAACAGGTGAGTGGGAACCTTTGTTGTTCTGCGCCTTTTGGACGAACTGAAAGAAAAGTACAGACCGAGGCTCGTGGTATTGTGTACGGTCCCACAAAATCCGGAACACCAGTGGCCAAGAGCAATCCAGTCGAGTCGGGAATCATGGATCTAGATAACACGTTGCGCATGACTGACCATCTCACGCTCACCAGAGATGGAATACACTTTAAAACCCTGCATGGAAGGGGGTGGATTAACGACGACTTTCCTACTAAAATTGAAGAGCTAGAAGAGGAACTCAGCACGACCGACGGAGGATAAGAGTGAGGAGCAATGTGCGTCTTGCCCCTTTGGCATCAGAAGCAAGTAATATTGCTCCTGCTGCTCCCCTTTGGAAGTAAGAGTAAGGTTGGGGACTGCTCCCCCTCCTCGAAGTCGGCCATTGGAGAGCCCTCTTGGAAGACCCAATGACCAGAATCCACCGAGCTTCCAGGGCTCCACGAGTAAAAGTAATTTCCCCGCGACGATTCCTACTACAGCGGGAAACTCCTCAATCAAACCCGCGCTAGTAGAGCGAGCTGGTTCGACCTTCGTATTACTCTATGACCGACCGGATCCCAGTGCATGGGGACAGTGCAAGACTGAAATGTTGGCAAAATGGTACATGAATACGCTGGAATGCCTATTCTATACCAGGAGAATGATGAATGGAAATGGCCCCACGGTGTAAGAGCAGTTCAGCTCTGCCACTACGCTTCGATTCGTGGACCTCGATTGATTGCCTCAAGACAAAACCATGAGACACCTGAACACGCAATTCCTGACAGACGTCCGTTGGAGGACCAGAGAGATGATAACACCTCTGCGAAAAGGCAAGCTCGTGATAGAGCACAAACTCAACAACAAACACCACAAAATGTACCGGCAATTCTCTAAACCACCGGGCGAAGTGCCTGGTGAGTGTTCGAGAGAATGTGAAATATTTGGTAGTGGCCATTTCGGACTGCGTCTACACGCGTCACTCATTGTTTTGGCCAGACGTGATCGTCCGTGTAGCTCCCAAAATGGATTGGGGACAATCAGTAGACATGGAAAAAAGCTTGCAGAGAGTTGTCAACTTGGATCCGCAGGTGATAAAAATAGCTGGCTCAAATGATCATTTGCTGAGTTGGGGGCTATTGCACCGCCTCACTGACGTGTCAATTCCCAGCAACGAGGTCATGGGAGAAGGGATAAGGACATTCCTATCAGTCATGACAGAAGCAGAGACGTCAAAGCAGGGATGCTTTACCAGGAATGTGGTGAAAATCATCTTTATATTCTCATCGGGCCAAACCGCACTGCCGGAACCATTGCAATTTTTGTACACGATGGTAACCACGCTGAAAGAGGGACAATTATCTAACACCCTCTTCGATCGGAGCATCTCTAACGCTACATAGGGATTTAAAGAGCTCAGCACAACTCGCGTGGTGCTTGATGAAGTCTTGGGGTTGGAACCGTCCAATTTTGCCAGATTGCTAAAACTTATACCAGGAGTGAGACCATGTGCTAGTGCAGCAGGTGGTGAATGACCTCTGGGGAGCATGGTCAGGCGTAAATTGACATCGTCTGAAGAGGAACTTATGGCCTTGCCCCTGAGGATAAGACCGCACGCTAATGCATGGCTGTATCTGTCACCGAGTGTGTGCACGTTGGGAAAAGACGCCTTTGAACATACCCCAGCCGTGATAAAAGTGATCCCCGCATATTTGAAAACCTTGTTGAACGAGAGGGATTGGTCTGGAGGCATGACGTTGAAATTGCTGCAGGATGTGTACAACATGTCGCTGGACAAGTTCCAAGCGGATTTACTGGCGACAAGGGCGCAGTATGGGAGGTCCGATGCGATCCTGAGAGGAATGGGAATGGTCTGGACGCCATCCTTCACTCCCACGTGCTATCCGAGAGTCTCCAGGAACTTGATTGCGAGCATCGTAAAAGACATCAGGAAGCTGTCGATCGACCTCGTATTGGCACCTTATGTGACATTTGGCCGCAAAAACTTTGGGAAGGAACCGGCTAATCTCTTCACTCAGGCACTAGCTTAGCTGAGGCTCGACGGGCTTCTCACCGTAAGCACGATGACGTATGGTCGATTGAGTGACCTGTTTAAACTCCGAGCAGCTGCAGGGGTCAAGCTGAGAGTTCAGCGCGCAGTTGGAGACCGCCTCATATCGAAAGATGAAGGACTGGAGAACGATTTTGATTCAATACCTCCTGCAACAGAACAGGATCCTGACTGGAGAAGATAAGACCATAGCAGGCGCGAGTGTGTGCAATGGCGGAATGCCCTCACTAACGGATCTGGCAGTGATGATGTGGATCGACACGCTGGTTTTAGTCTTTGGATTGAGAGAGTTCATCACGTTAGTGTATGGACCGGTGATGTCTTATGGGCTCGCTGACTTTCTACAAAAACAGGAATTCAGTGCTTTATGTCAACCTGGTCTCAGTGGTGGACTGTTCAGTGCTGAATTGGCTGGAAGAACAGGAGCTGAAAAGACTGGCAAGCGATGATAGGGTATTTAGAAGAATAGCGCAGTCTGGCTGGATGCTGATGAATTTCGACAACAGCTTCAAATGCCAAACGGGCGGTGAGGATCTTTCCAACGTCCAATTCAACCCCAAACTCTGGAATCTGCAACCAATAGTGAAGGATTCGGGAAAGGCGATGCGAGGTACGGAAGCATGTGCCCAAGTGAGGGAGAACCAGCAAGCGTGGCTTACAGGATCCAGACCATTGCCAAACCAGTGCCCTCGATATTAGTCGATAAGGGGGATGTTGCTAGGAGTTACGTCTCCTGTTTTCCCTCGCATCGCAGCAGCGCGTGATTTCAAAGAAAGAATGCAGAATTGGAGTAAAGGCATGGAGCCACGTTTTATCAGCTGAAATGTTCCGGTGATGTACACCATTGAATTCAGTTTCTGTGATGCATAGAGTCGAAAGAAGATCTAGGACCCATCATGGTGATGAATCAGTACCACATGGTGATGAATCAGTGGAACTCCTGGTGAATGACGAATTATTTAACCAAGCGGGTGATCTGACTGTGCCGACTAGGCCGGAATCCAAACAAGGACGACGCTGAGGACCAGGTTGATGATCCCATGAATGGAAAGGAGAAAAAACGCGTAGAGTGGATTTAGGAGCAATAGAGAGGGATTTTCTGGAGTACCAGCTAGTTGATGATGGTTATCTGTTACTGATCTCGCCGTCCTCATTCATGTCTCCGACGAAGTAGGCACCGGCCAGAGGAGGACTGGGATAGATACCAACGCGAGTTGGAAAGACAAACGGGAGTGACAGGGAACCGAGTGGCTTTCATGGAGAGGACTTGTGTTGTAATACGCAGCTATGGGAAGCAGTCCGTGATGAAGGTGGGGTTGAATCAACCCATCATGCGTGAGGTTCTAGAGAAACTGATGGACTTCACGGAGTCTGATGGTCTGACCGAATCTGTCACGAAAGATAGCGCCGATGAAAACCCGATTATGAAGAGGCAACCCGTTAAGCGAGCCAAGAAAGGGCTGAAGAGGTTGAAAGGTAAAGTGGGTAGCAAAACAGTGAATTCTGAGTTGATAAAGTCAAAAGAAAATACATTAGTGATGTCATTCCCAAAGGCATCCCGTCCAAGAGAGATCGGACAAAGGGATGGTGCAGTGGCGAGTGGAGGAGAAAAAGAAAACTCCATACTACCTGTGCTGTTGGCTGGTTTGATTTCAACAGTCTTGAAGTCGAGAACGATTGAAAGACCCCTAGCAGACACGAAAATTGAAAGGGAAGTAACCAACCAATTCGGATGTGGTGGGTTAGATGATTACAAGCCCTTACGAACGAAAATGGCTCGAGTATAGCCGCATCACCGTGCCCGAGTCATCCACATAGGCGATCTCACCGGTGGCTATGCGGAGATGAGATGCTCAAAGGGAGGAATTCAACAAGGGGGCGCCTGATGGCTTGGAGTGAGAAGAAAGCCATGCAGGACTATTTGCAGGAGTTGATGGAAGGCTCTAATTTGAAACGAAGAGAATATGGCACTGTAATGGTGAAGCCATCTAGAAATATTTTGACAAAATGAACAGTGGCGGCATATCTGGCTTACCCGTGTGTGAGGACAGAGTTGCAAGTGCTATTAGCATGGTGTTTGATGAAGGTCAAGAGGTCGGATTACGAAGCTAGTAACGACTCGAAATCGAAGCAACAGGAGTTGGAACTGATGGAAGCTCTATGAGAGTTGATCGCGAGAGACAACTCTGCGATAGCACGGGCTCTCTGTTTTGTGAGGCTCGAGTGGGATCGTAACCCATCTCCCATATTGGAAGACTGCTTAGTAGCTATTCGACAATGAGGAGCTACTCGTGAGCGGATCATGCTGAGAGCCCTGTTGGAGCTATATCAGTACATGCCGCTCCAGATACCCACGAGGGAATCGAAAGACATTGAGAGCTACAGGAGACTAGAGGAAGTGAGGAGATACTCCAACAAAGAACTTAAGGTGAATCGAGAAATAATTGAGAGAGCCAGAGATCCAAAGAAGTACGCGGCCCTACCCAAGCTGAAATCCTTTCGTACATGTCAGGCGTGCCCGGAATAGCATATAATCCGTTGGTGGATGAGGAAGCGAGTGATGCTTATTTCGACTTTGAACAAGTTATAGTTCTCGACTTCTGAGTCCAGAGAGCGAAGGAAATCAGGATGCTGACATTTGAATAGCCGAGACTGGGCTTCGTTCTGGAGGAACGAGTGGTCGAACCCTCGGTTACGAAATTAAAGCAAAGAGGTGAGCTTTGAAAGCGGTTCATGGGACGGTCCTTTAAAAACCAATTTGGTAACGATATTGCAGCTCATGAAACCTTCCTGGTGCCCCCGTCCAAATGCCAGATTGATATGAGATTTGACTGCAGACGTCGTGCTAGAATTGGAGGATAACGGGAGAGTACATGATTTAGCCGTAATACACCATCTGTTGGCTCTGAGAACAACGAAGCAGCATGAAAGGTCACCCACGAAATCTTCCGAGGGGAATTCTCCAGTGACTGGGTGAAGAAGGGATCGGCAGTTGTTGATCGGAAGCCTAGCTTCCAGTTGTGGATCGGTGGGAAGATGTGTGTGGATTTGGCCACTGCCGGGATACACTGAGTCAGCAACATTGGCAGTTAGCCGAATTTTACCGAAGAATAAGCTTGTCGGACAAGAACGAGATGGAACATATTGCGGGTTGCCATGGAGTAACAAAAGGAAACCTGATGACCGCCTTAGGGTTTTTAAGCATGGTCAGCTCGATTAAGTCATTGGAGCGCCTGGAGCGTGCCCATGGGCTGGTTACATCCTCAAGCGTGGAAATGATCCCTGGAGCGTTACAGACAGAACCGAAATTTGGAGGCTGGTGAGAAGTTCTGGAAAATGAGGCGAATCTAAAAGACAGGCGATAGATTAATTTCCGCACCAAACTGCAACAGCAAATATATCATGCACATGGTGATTTTAGATGCGAGGACACAACAACTGATCGATCAACTGTTCTCAGTGCCTAAATGCGTGAGAATGACCAGAATGTCGGAGAGTTCGTACAATCTGCTAACGTAAATAACTCCGGCTGTCCGGAAGAGATCCGAGGGCGAATTAGAAGACGTAAAGTGTGAGAATTTCATGAAGCTGTGCAAAAGTTTTGCAAATGATTTCAAGAAAAAGAAGGCAAGTGGAATTTTGCCGACCGAATTACCCACGATAGATGAAAAAGACGGAACAAATCAGATAATGAAAGAGGTGGAACCCATGCTAGAAACTTCAGGGTACTGGAGCTGGAGAAACATTCTGATGATATAAGGGGAGTATCCTTGCTACTGCCTAGTATAGACGTATGGTACCCCAATTGAGGGAACATGTTGTTAGTATGAGATGTGGAGGAATTGTTTTCCAATGAATTTCCCCACCAAAACTCAACCCGTTTCGATTCTTGTTGCCAGTACCATGATTGCGGCGAGGTGGTTAGATGACAACGCTGGAACAAGCGAACAGGAAATGACCATACCTACAGCTAAGCAGCTAAGCAACGTGAAGTTCAACAAAAAATTGGTCTAACTTAAAACCACCTGTAAAATTCTGAAAGTACCGAAAGCAATCGAAAGGATCTGTCCAAGGCACAGATTGATGCCTTGGTTCCCTGCCGTCATGATGTCGTGGGTATATGAACCCGCGAAGCGTCACAATTCCAGAAACACGGAGGCCTATCAAATTTTCCAGCTGAATATAGGATCGTGTGCCTATAAGAGAGCATTCCTGACGCATAGAAATGCTGTTACAATAGCTGTGAAGCGGGTGGCTGGAATGTCTTGAACAGCAAAAAACGAGAAAAGGGAGGTGTTACGAGCTGACCTGCAGCGAAAAGTAAGCCTGTGCTTACATAACAGCTTCTGTCGGAACCGGGAGCAAAAAGTGAACGTGGATCTCATGCCCTGCTGTAAACAGAGACTGTTGGAGCAAGAAAGTTGATGTTGAAAGTGTTGGAAGATAGTGAAAAGGGCGAACAAGAAGATGAAACCATGAAATGAGAGTTGACGAAGACGCGACGAGACAGGAGTGGGGCGTTATGAAAAATAAACTTAATTGTCATTGTGTGTAAAAACTTGACCAAACCAACAAAACTTGATTAATGAAATTTTCAAACTTTTTGTTTTGCTTAAACCTGGTCAGACCAAACATTGAAACTCTTATAGTTTGGTGTTTCAAATTGTTGAATTGCAATGAAAACGTAAGTTTTTCTACTTAATTTTGCTGGCCTTCAAATGAGTATATTAACTTATTTAAACGTGAATGAAAGTTTTCAATCTGCATAGAACAAATCTTCACTTGGTGGAGACCTGGTAGGATTTGGGAATGCTCGCTCGAGAAGGGTGATTCCCTAGCCACGCGGTTTCTTAGTTTTAATGTAAGGGCAATAACATGAGTAAATGATTATTCTTTGTGAGTAACTCTAACCCAAAACCTTTCAAGACAAGCAAAAGCAAAAATATTTTACGATGGAATGACTTTAGTAGTTCGAGTTTTTTTACATCTAGGACACTCCTACATGGTGCATATTTTGTGAAAACTTTAAAAGGCAGTGAGATATAGTATGCTGCCATTTGCGACACGCGGTGAGCTGAGGTGACGTGATAAACTTCAGTTTCTGAGGCGTGTTGTAAATTTTTGATAGAACACTGGATCACCACTTGAAGACAACCTGGAGTTATGCGTCCAATGGGCACATTGAGAGAACTATCTGGGGAGTATAAGCCAATCCCCTGGATTGGCACAGTCGAACCCGCCGATGCACGTAAAAAAGAACATTAAAGGCATTATCATGGAAATTAAGTTGAAGAGAGGCTCAAATTTTTCAGGAATTTCTGAGAAAATTTCTGAGAAAACGAAAAACGGCCATTTTGACCCCAAAAAATAGACAAAAAAATACCAACCGGAACACAGCCGAATTGCAAGACCAAAATTAGTTGGAAAATAGAAGAGAAAATGTGACAACAACACACGATAAGGAGCTTATCGAAAGAAGATCGTATAGACGGAAGGTTCAGTGGGACAATCGGGACAGATCCTAACCTTCCCGTGCCACGAAATCAGAGAGATAACTAGCCTTATTCTTAATAGTAATCACGTAGTCTGCTGCCTCGAATCTGGTGCCTCGAATCCGAGTACCAAAAAAAGTGACTTCTGAAGAATTGAGAGTTGTTTTTGACGAAAAACTGCAGTTTCAACTGACCATTGACTTTGAAAGGAAAACGATTCAGAAATCCGAAACAAGAAAAACAAACTCTATCTTTTTATTAGAAACAGAATTTTTTGAAGCGAAAACGGTTTTCTGAAATTATTAAAGTTTCTAAGAGTCCCATGAACACTCTATTGCAAAATCATGAAACTTTACTGAGAGAAACAAGGGCGCGGTCATATTGCTTGTCTTGATTGATTGATAAAAATATATATATATATATATATATATTTGTTTTTCGAGCTTAAGCTGATACGCATTCATGATCGATCTTTGTGCGACCATCCGATATAACAAATATCCACTTGGTAAAACCTTCAAAGTTGTGTATAATTTTTGCAGTTAAATTGTTTATAGAAAAAAATCAAAAACAAAATCTGGCACAATTAGCCGGTTTCTTTCTAACAAATCAAACGAGTTCAAACCTAATTGCGTTTTTTTTCTTTAAGTTTTGTCACTTTGAAAATCTTTCTGTTAAAAAAAGTGCAATTCTCTGATAAAGTAGTTTGCAAGTCTTAAGATGCAAAAAAAATCAGTATTTTGTAAAAGAGTGACAGAACAAGGTCAGAATTCGAAAAAGGTCAGATCTTTTCCCTGGCTGCACCAATTTACTTTTTTTGAATAATTATATTATTTCAGATATAAGCGCGCTAACGATGACGCAAAAAGCAGGCGAAAAAAATATTTCATTTTAAATGAGTTTCATTCAATTTAAGGTTTTTTTCTTTCAAAACCTTTTACTTCTGATCCTTCGATTTTGATTTTTTTGGTGGAATTTTTGATATCAACTAACCTTTTAACGACCTATAATCATAAAACTATAACTAACCTAGACACAGTTTCTAGATGCTTACAACAAAATATGAAAAAAAAACAAGCACCAGGTGTTAGATTATTAAAAAACGAGCAGCTGAAAAACAAATGACAAAAAGAGTATCGAAAAACTAAACGCATTTTCTTAACAGGGATGCTCAAAAACTTCCATTAGTCAACTCCAAAATGTTGGGCAGTTTAATTGGTCAAAAACTATAGCATTTTAGGTTAATTAATTCTTCGGAAAGTTTTTTTTAAGTGTGGAAATCAGCACTAAGACAAAATTCGACATGGAAATGAGCAGTTTTAATCTATTGCAATTCGTTCAGTTTCGTTGACAGAAGAGATATGGCCAACAATTCGGCATTAACTATAATCAGCTGAGATTTTCTATTATACTAGTTTTCCTTCTGCCAGATTAAGAGAGACCAAAACAAAAACAAGTTTGCTGAAAGAAACGCAACTTTTTCGATTATTTCATTTGTGTTGGTCTCTGGTCACAAAACAATTTTGATTTCTCTAAGTACGAAAAACTAAACAGCCTCGAGTTTTCGTTTTTTTTTCTGCGTTTTCTGGATTGAAATCAACTGATTCCCACTGATTTGAGGGTACATTCATCTTTTCAATCATCATTTCACAACAAAAATTTGTTTTGAAAAAAGTTTAAAAAACTAGCACGGTTTCTAAATGTTTAAAATAAAAATTGAAACATCAATAGTAAAGTGTTACGTGATCCTGAAAAACAGAGCACCTGAGAATGAATCACATAAATAGTACCAAATCTTTTGAAACCTCTTGCACTGGGTTGCTTCTTAAGAATCATACCTTTTTATCAAAGTTTGTGTTGGTCTCTGGTCATTTGTGTTGGTCTCTGGTCACAAAACAATTTTGATTTCTCTAAGAACGAAAAACTAAACAGCCTCGAATTTTCGTTTTTTTTCTGCGTTTTCTGGATTGAAATCAACTGATTCCCACTGATTTGAGGGTGCATTCATCTTTTCAATCATCATTTCACAACAAAAATTTGTTTTGAAAAAAGTTTAAAAATCTAGCACGGTTTCTAAATGTTTAAAATAAAAATTGAAACATCAATAGTAAAGTGTTACGTGATCCTGAAAAACAGAGCACCTGAGAATGAATCACATAAATAGTACCAAATCTTTTGAAACCTCTTGCACTGGGTTGCTTCTTAAGAATCATACCTTTTTATCAAAGTGGTGGAAACAAACGCAATTTGATCTAGTGGGTTCTAATTAGCTGATTAAGAGACTTTCTAAGATATCATTTTTTCATTATTTCTGTGATGCCAGAATATTAGAGATCAAAAAATCAAGCGCCAGGTGTTAGATTATTAAAAAACGAGCAGCTGAAAAACAAATGACAAAAAGAGTATCGAAAAACTAAACGCATTTTCTTAACAGGGATGCTCAAAAACTGCCATTAGTTAACTCCAAAATGTTGGGCAGTTTAATTGGTCAAAAACGATAGCATTTTAGGTTAATTAATTCTTCGGAAAGTTTTTTTTAAGTGTGGAAATCAGCACTAAGACAAAATTCGACATGGAAATGAGCAGTTTTAATCTATTGCAATTCGTTCAGTTTCGTTGACAGAAGAGATATGGCCAACAATTCGGCATTAACTATAATCAGCTGAGATTTTCTATTATACTAGTTTTCCATCTGCCAGATTAAGAGAGACCAAAACAAAAACAAGTTTGCTGAAAGAAACGCAACTTTTTTGAATATTTCATTTGTGTTGGTCTCTGGTCACAAAACAATATTGATTTCTCTAAGAACGAAAAACTAAACAGCCTCGAGTTTTCTTTTTTTTTCTGCGTTTTCTGGATTGAAATCAACTGATTCCCACTGATTTGAGGGTTCATTCATCTTTTCAATCATCATTTCACAACAAAAATTTATTTTGAAAAAAGTTTAAAAATCTAGCACGGTTTCTAAATGTTTAAAAAAAAAATGAAACATCAATAGTAAAGTGTTCGGTGATCCTGAAAAAAAGAGCACCTGAGAATGAATCACATAAATAGTACCAAATCTTTTGAAACCTCTTGCACTGGGTTGCTTCTTAAGAATCATACCTTTTGATCAAAGTGGTGGAAACAAACGCAATTTGATCTAGTGGGTTCTAATTAGCTGATTAAGAGACTTTCTAAGATATCATTTTTTCATACTTTCTGTGATGCCAGAGTATTAGAGATCAAAAAATCAAGTTTGTTGAAGGAGATGCAACCATTGCGAATGATTCATTTTTTTTGTCCTGACGCAGATAGTTTTCATATACAATTGCACTGCGCTATTGGACTTTATTGAACTCATATCCGGTGATTTGGCTGTGCAATGGTCTTTTCAAGGCAAACTTTTGATTTAAAAAACATTACTAACCAAGACATAATTTCTAGTTGTTAGAAATATAAATTGAACAATCAAGCGTCATGTATTATGTGCAAAAGGATGAAAAACAATCATACTGTTGTTTAAACTGATTGAAATGAATGCAATTTGATTTAATGAATATGTAAGATGAGATTTTTCTATTGCTA
Organism: Symsagittifera roscoffensis; assembly: GCF_963678635.1. Taxonomy (NCBI): domain Eukaryota; kingdom Metazoa; phylum Xenacoelomorpha; order Acoela; family Convolutidae; genus Symsagittifera; species Symsagittifera roscoffensis. The sequence continues at coordinate 10,606,679 of NC_087069.1, forward strand.
GGAGATTATGAATTTCATTAAATTCAGAAAAACGAAACTAGTGAAAACTAGTTTTTGTTTTGGTCTCTCATAGTCATTCAAAGTGGTTGCTTTGTTTTTGTTTTGATCTCTCATAATCATTCAAAATGGTTGCATCTCTTTCAATAAAATTGATTATTTTATCTCTAATATTCTGGCATAACAGAAATTATGAAGAAATGATATCTTACAAAGTCTCAGCTAATTAGAATCCACTAAACGAGAAAAAAATTGGGAATTTTAATAGGCAAGGTTTTGTTTTTTATATTTCAGATTATGAGAGATAAAATTTTTTTAACCATTTCGATTCAATCAGTTTTTTAGCCTCTGGTCACAAAAAAAGGTTTTGATTCCCATAAGAACAACAACCTAAAAAACTCATTGAATTTTTCGGCGAGTTGTGGTAAATTTTTCGCGTTGACAAATTTTTCCACAATTAAAAATCTTTTTTCAGATTAAAATGAAAACTATGAAACAAAAAAGGGTACTTTACAGCCCCTAAAATGGCAATACGAAACTTTTTTTTGCAAGATCATCAGAAGTATTCTTATGATCTTGCTAGTTTGACTCGCAGAAAATGTAAAACATACACTGTGCCATACACTCGCTTAAACTTGAATAGTTAGTTCGCTTTATTTTTCAAAATAAACTTATTGTGATCCTAAGTTCTGATCTTTTTCATTAAAAAAACCTTACTGACCAAGACATAATTTCTAGTTGTTAGAAACATAAAGTAAATGGCAATACGAAACTTTTTTTTGCAAGATCATCAGAAGTATTCTTATGATCTTGCTAGTTTGACTCGCAGAAAATGAAAAACATACACTGTGCCATACACTCACTTAAACTTGAATAGTTAGTTCGCTTTGTTTTTCGAAATAAACTTATTGTGATCCTAAGTTCTGATTTTTTTTGGTTTTCAGTTTCGATGTCAACTTATCTGTTTAAGACCACTTTTAAATCACAAATTAATAACTAAACCTGCCACAGTTTCTAAAAGTTAAAACCAAATATGGATGTTAGATTAATCAGAAAAAAAGACCAGCTGAAAAAAATTCACAAAAAGAGTACCGAAACTTAAACCGCTTCTTTAATCATAGATACTGATTAAATTCCGTTTTTCTTAAGTGAAAGAATCAAGACAAATTTGATTTTTCGAATTCTAATTAATTGGGAAGTTTTAATAGGCAGGCTTTTGTTTTTTACATTTCAGATTATAGGGGATCAAAAAGTCTTAACCATTTCGAATAAAACAGTTTTTTGGCCTCTGGTCACAAAAAAAAACTTTTGATTCCTATAGGAATAACAACCTAAAAATTTATTAAAAGTTTAGATAACCGTACAAATGAATGTTTGTGTTGCAGAGATGTTTTTCATATAGAAGTGCACTGCGCTTCCGCATTGAAATAAACAGATTTTGCGAATGATTCAACTTTTTGGTCCTGACGCAGATAATTTTCATTTACAATTGCACTGCGCTTTTGGACTTGATTGAACTCATATTCGGTGATTTGGCTGTACAATGGTCTTTTCAAGGCAAACTTTTGATTAAAAAAACTTTACTGACCAAGACATAACTTCTAGTTGTTAGAAACACAAAGTGAAAAATCAAGCGTCATGTGTTATGTGCAAAATAATGAAAAACAATCATACTGTTTTTTAAACTGATTGAAATGAATGCAATTTGGTTAATTGAATAATAGTAAGATGAGATTTTCCTATTGCTAGGAGATTATGAGTTTCATTAAATGCAGAAAAACGAAACTAGTGAAAACTAGTTTTTTGTTCTAGTCTCTCCTAGTCATTCAAAATGGTTGCTTTGTTTTTGTTTTGTTCTCTCATAATCATTCAAAATGGTTGCATCTCTTTCAATAAACTTGATTTTTCAAAGAAAAAACAAATAAGAATTCTCAGCTAATAAGAATCAGATTAAAAATGAAAACTATGAAACAAAAAAGGGTACTTTACAGCCCCAAAAATGGCAATACGAAACTTTTTTTTGCAAGATCATCAGAAGTATTCTTATGATCTTGCTAGTTTGACTCGCAGAAAATGTAAAACATACACTGTGCCATACACTCACTTAAACTTGAATAGTTAGTTCGCTTTGTTTTTCGAAATAAACTTATTGTGATCCTAAATTCTGATATTTTTTGGTTTTCAGTTTCGATGTCAACTTATCTGTTTAAGACCACTTTTAAATCACAAATTAATAACTAAACCTGCCACAGTTTCTAAAAGTTAAAACCAAATATGGATGTTATATTAATCAGAAAAAAAGAGCAGCTGAAAAAAAATCACAAAAAGAGTACCGAAACTTAAACCGCTTCTTTAATCATAGATACTGATTAAATTCCGTTTTTCTTAAATGAAAGAATCAAGACGAATTCGATTTTTTGAGTTCTAATTAATTGGGAAGTTTTAATAGGCAGGTTTTTTTTTTACATTTCAGATTATAGGGGATCAAAAAGTTTTAACCATTTCGAATAAAACAGTTTTTTGGCCTCTGGTCACAAAAAAAGTTTTGATTCCAATAGGAACAACAACCTAAAAATTTATTAAAAATTTAGATAACCGTACAAATGAATGTTTGTGTGGCAGAGATGTTTTTCATATAGAAGTGCACTGCGCTTCCGGATTGAAATAAACAGATTTTGCGAATGATTAAATTTTTTGGTCCTGACGCAGATAATTTTCATATACAATTGCACTGCGCTTTTGGACTTGATTGAACTCATATTCGGTGATTTGGCTGTACAATGGTCTTTTCAAGGCAAACTTTTGATTAAAAAAACTTTACTGACCAAGACATAACTTCTAGTTGTTAGAAACACCAAGTGAAAAATCAAGCGTCATGTGTTATGTGCAAAATAATGAAAAACAATCATACTGTTTTTTAAACTGATTGAAATGAATGCAATTTGGTTAATTGAATAATAGTAAGATGAGATTTTCCTATTGCTAGGAGATTATGAGTTTCATTAAATGCAGAAAAACGAAACTAGTGAAAACTAGTTTTTTGTTCTAGTCTCTCCTAGTCATTCAAAATGGTTGCTTTGTTTTTGTTTTGTTCTCTCATAATCATTCAAAATGGTTGCATCTCTTTCAATAAACTTGATTTTTCAAAGAAAAAACAAATAAGAATTCTCAGCTAATAAGAATCAGATTAAAAATGAAAACTATGAAACAAAAAAGGGTACTTTACAGCCCCAAAAATGGCAATACGAAACTTTTTTTTGCAAGATCATCAGAAGTATTCTTATGATCTTGCTAGTTTGACTCGCAGAAAATGTAAAACATACACTGTGCCATACACTCACTTAAACTTGAATAGTTAGTTCGCTTTGTTTTTCGAAATAAACTTATTGTGATCCTAAATTCTGATCTTTTTTGGTTTTCAGTTTCGATGTCAACTTATCTGTTTAAGACCACTTTTAAATCACAAATTAATAACTAAACCTGCCACAGTTTCTAAAAGTTAAAACCAAATATGGATGTTATATTAATCAGAAAAAAAGAGCAGCTGAAAAAAAATCACAAAAAGAGTACCGAAACTTAAACCGCTTCTTTAATCATAGATACTGATTAAATTCCGTTTTTCTTAAATGAAAGAATCAAGACGAATTTGATTTTTTGAGTTCTAATTAATTGGGAAGTTTTAATAGGCAGGCTTTTTTTTTACATTTCAGATTATAGGGGATCAAAAAGTTTTAACCATTTCGAATAAAACAGTTTTTTGGCCTCTGGTCACAAAAAAAACTTTTGATTTCAATAGGAACAACAATCTAAAAATTTATTAAAAATTTAGATAACCGTACAAATGAATGTTTGTGTGGCAGAGATGTTTTTCATATAGAAGTGCACTGCGCTTCCGGATTGAAATAAACAGATTTTGCGAATGATTCAATTTTTTGGTCCTGACGCAGATAATTTTCATATACAATTGCACTGCGCTTTTGGACTTGATTGAAGTCATATTCGGTGATTTGGCTGTACAATAGTCTTTTCAAGGCAAACTTTTGATTAAAAAAACTTTACTGACCAAGACATAATTTCTAGTTGTTAGAAACACAAAGTGAAAAATCAAGCGTCATGTGTTATGTGCAAAATAATGAAAAACAATCATACTGTTTTTTAAACTGATTGAAATGAATGCAATTTGGTTAATTGAATAATAGTAAGATGAGATTTTCCTATTGCTAGGAGATTATGAGTTTCATTAAATGCAGAAAAACGAAACTAGTGAAAACTAGTTTTTTAATCTAGTCTCTCCTAGTCATTCAAAATGGTTGCTTTGTTTTTGTTTTGTTCTCTCATAATCATTCAAAATGGTTGCATCTCTTTCAATAAACTTGATTTTTCAAAAAAAAATCAAATAAGAATTCTCAGCTAATAAGAATCAGATTAAAAATGAAAACTATGAAACAAAAAAGGGTACTTTACAGCCCCAAAAATGGCAATACGAAACTTTTTTTTGCAAGATCATCAGAAGTATTCTTATGATCTTGCTAGTTTGACTCGCAGAAAATGTAAAACATACACTGTGCCATACACTCACTCAAACTTGAATAGTTAGTTCGCTTTCTTTTTCGAAATAAACTTATTGTGATCCTAAGTTCTGATCTTTTTTGGTTTTCAGTTTCGATGTCAACTTATCTGTTTAAGACCACTTTTAAATCACAAATTAATAACTAAACGTGCCACAGTTTCTAAAAGTCAAAACCAAATATGGATGTTATATTAATCAGAAAAAAAGAGCAGCTGAAAAAAAATCACAAAAAGAGTACCGAAAATTAAACCGCTTCTTTTATCATAGATACTGATTAAATTCCGTTTTTCTTAAATGAAAGAATCAAGACGAATTTGATTTTTCGGTTTCTAATTAATTGGGAAGTTTTCAGGCTTTTTTTTTACATTTCAGATTATAGGGGATCAAAAAGTTTTAACCATTTCGAATAAAACAGTTTTTTGGCCTCTGGTCACAAAAAAAACTTTTGATTCCTATAGGAACAACAACCTAAAAATTTATTAAAAATTTGGATAACCGTACAAATGAATGTTTGTGTGGCAGAGATGTTTTTCATAAAGAAGTGCACTGCGCTTCCGGATTGAAATAAACAGATTTTGCGAATGATTCAATTTTTTGGTCCTGACGCAGATAATTTTCATATACAATTGCACTGCGCTTTTGGACTTGATTGAACTCATATTCGGTGATTTGGCTGTACAATGGTCTTTTCAAGGCAAACTTTTGACTAAAAAAACCTTACTGACCAAGACATAATTTCTAGTTGTTAGAAACACAAAGTGAAAAATCAAGCGTCATGTGTCATGTGCAAAATGATGAAAAACAATCATACTGTTTTTTAAGCTGATTGAAATGAATGCAATTTGATTTATTGAATAGTAGTAAGATGAGATTTTTCTATTGCTAGGAGATTATGAGTTTCATTAAATGAAGAAAAACGAAACTAGTGAAAACTAGTTTTTTGTTCTAGTCTCTCATAGTCATTCAAAATGGTTGCTTTGTTTTTGTTTTGTTCTCTCATAATCATTCAAAATGGTTGCATCTCTTTCAATAAACTTGATTTTTGAAAGAATAATCAAATAAGAATTCTCAGCTAATAAGAATCAACTAAACCAGAAAAAAATTGGAAATTTTAACAGGCAGGGTTTTGTTTTTGATATTTCAGTTTATGAGAGATCAAAAAATTTTAACCATTCCCATTCAATCAGTTTTTTTAGCCTCTGGTCACAAAAAAAGGTTTTGATTCCCATAAGAACAACAACCTGGAAAACTCATTGAATTTTTCGGCGAGTTGTGGTTAATTTTTTGCGTTGACAAATTTTTCCACAATTAAAAATCTATTTTCAGATTAAAATGAAAACTTTGAAACAAAAAAGGGTACTAAAATGGCAATACGAAAAAATGAAAACTGTAGTAGTATGAGGGGCCGCCAGGGATTCTTAGGGGGGGGGGCAAAATCTTAGGGGGGGGGGCTAAGACGTGGGCGCCTAAGATCCGACACCTAAGGGGTCCAAATTTATCTTGTAGTCACTCGGCATTTTGCTGGTTGATTACACGATCCTCACTTGAGGATCCAAAATTTTGGGTGGCCTCCCCCCTGAGGATTTTACCAAGAGTCATATACCCATGTAGCAAATTTCTAGATCCCTGGCGAATAATCAAAGTAGGATCCTTAAAAAATTTTTCACCCGATTTATGTTTAGAAAAAAGCATAAATTAGCATTCTTTCGCCCTTTGGTACGTTCGAGTTGGAATGCTGCCATACTTTTGGAGTGGGTAAAAAACAAAGCAATTATAGCTTTGTCCAGCATAGTTTTAACGGTCTATTGAATGCTGTAGAGTATTTCCATGATTTAAATGTATTAACACTGAAACGTATGTAAACCATAATTACTCACCAAGGTTGCAATCCGGTTGCAGTCGTCGCTGTTACGTCTAGACGATAACTTAATAATAAATAATGGTAAAATTGTGGAATAAAGAAATGCGAAAAATGAACTTAATGGGAAGTTGGCATACAAGTGACATTGATTCGGAGCATTTATCTTTAACTGTTTTTTCAACTGGGTGTCAAATAAAAAACGAATACATTCACAATCGTCATATAGTTTTCGTGTCGAGAGCCAAAGAAATTGCAAATAGAGAATATGCAGAAAGTTGTAAAGAACAGTTTTATCTGGATGAGCTTTTACAAATAACGTGGTGTATTTATGCAGAACATAAATATGGAAAAACAACTGATTTGACCTTTGCTACCTATGAAAAAATCTTTGATTATTCATTTGATTTCAACGCAATGATGATTGAGAAAGGGCTGGAGCGACTTTGTTTTAATAAACTTTCAAAGTATCAAAAACTTCCGTTAGTTTATCTAAATATATACCGTCGAGATAAAGGTCTAAGTAAGTGGTATCTGGAAGGTTACTTTAATTTCCATTGGCTTGAAATTAGGCAGGTCGGAGAAGTGTTAGCAAAAATTAAAAAATGAAAATGGAAAAAAACTGTAACTTCAACGGACTTGAAAATTATCCATGAGATATTTATTACTTTGAAAAAAACGTAGCCAGAAAACACCAATCGTCGGAATTATTTCTTAGCTGCATGTTCCTTATTCTTCTTCTCGATTACTAAAGATATAAACTACGATGTTACTATCAAGCTGAGACCTTATGGTGGACTGATCGGGATAGAAAATTCTTCGTTAGACAAATATTTAAGTGATTCAAAAGTTTTACGAATGCATGCTAATGTACACGATGCCGCCGGTTTTGTTTGCGAAGTGTATAACACTGGTCCCACATACTGCTATGTTTTACCATGGCAACGCAACAAAAGTCTGATTGGTCACTTGAGTGGAATTACATTTTGTTTGTATATCAAACTGAGGAAACCGAATCTCTACCATTTATTAGAATGCTGAAGGAAAGATCAGTTGTGTTGGATTTTGAGGGATTTTGACACCAGAAAAACACATTTATAGTAAAAGAATTAGCTATAACCACTTCCGACTACAGTGATTCCCTAATTTTTCTACCTCCAGTTAATTTCAATTCACTTCCAAAATCTGAACAAAAAGCCTACAACTGGCTGACAAAATATTTGCACGGACTTCATTGGGATAGCGGTGATTATTTATACCTGAATTTGAACCAAATCATTCAAAGTTTTGTCTTAAGAAACCCCAATGCTATATTCTACGCCAAAGGAAAAGAAAAAGCTGATTTTTTATCCAAATACTTAGACCGCAAAGTTGTGAATCTTGACGATTTGGCTGTCCACGAGTCAAACATTTATATTTCAAGAATTTTGTGAATTGTAACAAACACCTACCGCACCATAACTCTAAAAATTTTTGTGCATTAAAAAAAGTCGAAAGCGTTCTGTGATTGGTTGAAAAATGAGTGTCAACAACGAGCGTCAGGGGAAAGTGGAGACATGCATGTCTCCAAATTCAGTTCTTTGTGCTTGGATGACACCAGAAAAAAACATAAAGATTTCATTGGCCAGGATTGAACGCATTGATTGTAGAGGCCAAGTAGCTCAAAGAAAAGAACAAGTTACACTTTCTGAAGAAGATTTGTGCACTTTGAGGAGGTTCTTCCCCGTGATTGACCAATTCATCTACTTTCAACGATTCAAATACATCAGTAATGTTACCCAGCAAGCGCGTTCTTTGTCTACCCAAGCTAGTCTTAGTGCCCAAACGTCAACCAGGAGTTTGAACGGATCTAACCAGCAGTGACCTACACAATGAGATTCAAAAAATAATAAGAGAAGATTCTGTGAAGAAAATTGTGTATCATGCCAAAACTGATCATCTCCCAGCCAATTATGTTTTGGAAATGCACTATGATTTTGATGATGATAATAAACCGAGTGTCTATACAGGTTATACACGATGTGAAATTTATTATTGTTCAGATGCATAATTAAATTTATATTGAAAGACAATTGAACAACACTAAGTTTTTGAGAAACTGTTATCAGCTCGCTACAAAAGACACATACGGTCATCTTTTAATCGACTTGGATCCGCGTACATCCGAGTGTTTGAGATAATGTTCAAACATTACACCACCTGGACCCTCAATTTTCTACTTACCAATAAACCAGGCAGAGGTTACATCTCTCACAAATGAACACGAAAAAATTATCTATTCTGCAGCACATGGTACAATTGAATCCCAGCCAGCTCCGAAGCTTCATTAGAAAAACAACAAATCCTCGAGTGGTTTCAGTTATATGTGAATGTTTGCTCAATGTAGTCAATGGCATTATATCTGTTAATATTCCAAACATTGAAAATTTCGAAGTGGCATACAAACTTTTAATCAGCCCAAAAACAAAACTTGAACAAAAACGAGCAATTATTCTAACGAAGCAAGGTTTCAACTTGATCAGACTGATACTTTACTTCTGCTACAGATAATTACCATCAGCATAAAATATGGCTGCAGAAGAGTTTGTTTTAATTCCAAAACATAAATATATCCGTGAGCAGCCACATGTATCACAAGTGTTACTGAACAGTTCAATTAAACACAAAAAGCCCAAGTTATCTTACTTGAACCATATGAGACCTCTAATACCCCCGAAGCAAAACTCAGTATCGACTGAAACTCTTCCATTACCCCTTCCACCAACACCTCCCTCAACGCCTCTTGTGGACCCTGAGGAGCAATCAACAAGACTTCTTACAGAAGATGAGACTAATCAATATCTGTAAGGTGGGGAGGATGAGGAGAAGTGGATTGCGGATGAGAAGGAGCGAAAGGATAATAAAACAAACTATGAACGCATTCTATTACAATTGCAAATAATGGAGGATCAAAAATTCACGAGAGCTAAAAATATTCTGGAGGTTATCAAAACCTCAACTCGAGTCTCATTAAACGCCATGGATGAAACAATTTATGTGGACAATGTAGCAACCGGTCTCAAAGCAGCATCGCTTTTGAACGATATACAACAGCAAACTAAAGTACTACACAATCCTGCTTACATACTGATTTTATCCGCTCTCGAACTTTATCCGTCTGTTATTAACAAGTATGCCAAACACGCGGTTTCAATCAAAAATTAAAGAATAGGCTCAACGAAGAACCAAAATTCCAACCAAATTTCCGTCAACCTCGGGCAAAACAAAAACCCCCGACAGTAGTAAGCCATCATCAAGTTCAAAATAAACCAAACGACTCAAAACAAGAAAAAAAAGCCACCACGGAAAGAATCAAAGAAAGAGAGAAAGACGAAGACGACACTGAATTGTACGGTACGCCCTATAACGATTCAGATTCTTCAACGTCAGAAAAGACGGAGACGAAAAGTGAAAGATGGGAAACCTACACCAACTGAGGAAAAACTTTTGAAAAAGAGTTACACAGATAAAGGACCAGCATTGTTCGGCAGTGTTTAAACTTTGAAGGCTACAACGGGCATACCAAGATGAAAAATTAAACATTTTTTACATACAGAACCAGCCTATACAAAATACCGAACAGTTCGCCGCAAAATACCTCGGCTTAAAGTGATAGTTTATGACATAAACGAAAAATGGTCAATCGATTTGGCATATGTTGATAAACTAGCAAAATACAACAAAGATATCAAATATCTTTTAGTTGCAGTAGATTGCATGTCCCGTTATCTTCGCGTGCAGCCACTGAAACCAAAGTATGCCACAACAACTGCAGAAGCGTTCAATTAAATGATAAAGACAGAGAAACCGAAAAAAGTCTGGGTAGATAAAGGCACGGAGTTCAAGGGGTCATTCAAAACTTTATGTGAGAAAAAGGGCATCAGAACGCACACAACAGAGAGTGAAAAGAAGTCCGCTTTCGCCGAGAGGATTATTCAATCACTAAAGAGTTTGATTTATAGGTATTTGGAGGACAAATGGACC
>NC_087069.1:10617326-10877968 GCF_963678635.1 Symsagittifera roscoffensis
TGATCGTTTTGACGTGTATCGTCCTTTTATGATGTTTATCATTTACAGCTGAAGATGAGGAGGAGGAGGAGGAAGAAGATGAAGTCTTTCCACCAGTTTGTTTTTTTAACCAATTTTTTAATCTTTGAATAATTATCTGCCAAACAATCAAATTCTCTTGTCGTTAAGGGTCACTGCTTGATAACATTTAAACACACCAACTTCATTCTTTTTATACAAGTTAACTGTGATATATGTACCCGTTTTGTCAAAAGTTTTCGTTCCAACTCGTTACAATGCCTTTTTCTCCCGAAGATATATCTTGAAAATCATCGTAAAAGTCTCATCATTTTCTAGCGACGAGTACATTGTGGTGGTGGTAACGGTAGTGACTTGTTGGTTCAACTGTTTTGTGATAGAGTGAAATGAGTAATGAGTTGGATAGAAGATAAACAAGTCTCTGTGGTAAACCTAAGCTCCGAGAGGGAACATCCAATTATTTTCGTGATTAGAAATTTATGAGGCATATAAATTTTTATTACACCTGTCATTATTGTCTGGCACTCCTTAAGTAGCTCGTAAGTCAGGATATACATTCACATCGGTACACGTGTAAATCCTTTGATGTGGTCAGCTGCATGCCTTAATGTCTAGGAGGCATATAAAACAGGATTAAGATTTTTCTTTGAAGTATACTTATTCCGACGTAACTGGCGGGTTAGAATTATACTTTTCATAAGTTTTAATCTGATTGCCAGCCACACATGCAGCCGCACGTTTCTCACCCACACATTACACTAGCTTTTGCATAAATCTGAGTTGGTTTCATTATCTCAATTCTTTTCAAATTTTCGGTCAGAAGCTTAGTTTGTCAAAATAAATCTAACTTAAAATGACTGCTCCTCTACAAATCATTTCCATCTCAGATTATGAGAGAACAATAATCTACCAAACTAATACGAGAGATTCAGTTGCCATTGTGCAGCAACAGAGAGAGAGGCTAGCATCCTCTCCATTCAATGACCTCGCCGCCAATCAACAATGGCAGAAGTGGTCAACGAACAGTCATATAATGCTGCCCAACAATTGGCTCGATCACATTGACCTTCTTCGCCAGGAGCGTAAGCGGATATATGAAAGCCCTACAATCCATCATTCCTACCCGGCTCTCGAAAAAACTGAAATAAACGACGCGGGAAAAGAGGGATTAACTCGCGATTATGCTGAACGCGAGGGCTACTGGGAAATTCAAAGAACCATCTCTTCTCCCGATTCCTCTGTTCTTGATCAATATACTCCAATCTCCTCTATTTTGGCTTCAGAACTAAGCAGTGGAACACAAAATTCCATTACCCCAGTGGTGGACCTGGCTACTCCTGAAACTCTGCCTGTCAATGCTTGCTACGCACCGAAGAAAAGGAAGATAGAGTTAAAACAGTTCTGAAAACTTAAGAAACTTTATTGAATTTTCAATCTTGCTGAGTCTTTTGGGTTGTTCTAAAATTTTTATTGAAAAAATTATCAACTAATGTGTAAACAAAATTTTAGGTTAATGTTAAATTTTGAAATTTTGTTTAATTTTTCTTTTTCATCCCAAAAATATTCACAAGTCATTTCCTACTCTACCAATAACCTAGTTGAACAATTAATGAACCCTATGGCTTGCCCTATCATAGGAAAACAGAAATGGTCCACCTTACCAAGCGTCTATCTTTATAAGATCAAAAATTATCGAATTCAGAACCTTGAATTAGTCAAAGCCCTATTTTTAGAAAAACATGAAAATTTCAAAAATAACATTTTTTGAAAGAGAAATCAGCAAAATTTTTTATTCGAAACTAGAAAATTTGACGCTTTGAACCTATGGTTCTACGCAAATCAATTGGTTCGCTTTTGTTAAGTTATAAAAAAAAATTTTTTTAATATAGTTCAAAATTCCGAAAATCGAAAAAATGAAAATTCACCGTGAAGGAGTTGTTTTTAAGCAAAAATATTGCGTTTTTCGGGAAGTTTGTCCAAAGGACCAATTATGGTTCAGGGATGCTGATGGAAACAAAAATCAATTGAATTTCATCTCGGTTCACGTTCTAGACACCCAAGTGAAAATTTCACTTTTTCGAATATCGCTTCTAGTGAACTTCAGAAAGTGTTTAAATGCATCGTCAATCTTTCCTGAGCGGTGGCAACCATAATTAAAAATTCGAGAATAATAAAAAATAATTTTTTTCTTAATATTAATTTTTTTCGATTTTTTCAAATTTTTTCAAATTTTTACATTAATTTTCAACAAAGTTTTTTTGTCTCAATTTTAGCTTCTAGCAAAAATTTGCTATACCACCTTGTTGCCCTACCATAGGGGAACAAAAACTATTCTGAAAAACGTTCTGATCGGCTATCTGAACGTAATCCAGCGTGTGTACACTCTTTCCTGGTCGATTGCCTGCAAAATTGAACAATTTCAAGTTAGAAACATAGAAAATTTTCAGTTTTAAATTTTTTGATTTTTTTTTCAAATTTTTCTATTTTTAGTACTTGGCAATTATAAGTTTTTTATCTCTTTTTTTGACTGCAATTAAAAAATTGCTAGGCTACTGGTTTAACCTGTCACAGGACAACAGAAAATGTCCCCATGGTGAACTGTCTATCTTATTCAGATCAAAAGTTATTGGGTTCAGAACTGTATTCAGCCAAAGCAACCCTGGAAGAATACATTTCCTTCTTTTACCGTGGTGGTTAGCTCTAATTCCTTTCATATACCTGCCCACAGAAATATAAGTCACTTCAAACTAAGCGTACTAGGGGATAGGTGTTTAAGCAAGACTTGGAGTTAAATCTATATACTTGAAAGGAATTAGTCAAACCACCAAGTCTTAGTAATGATTATTTCCTGAATAATATTGGTTAATATAACCGAATAGGAAAATAAAACCGCTAATCAACAACTATAATTCACCTACGCTTGTGGTTCGAAAACAATTAAGATTTTAATCCCAAACTAAAAATTCACTTTTGTCTTTTGCTTTCTGAATTTCAGCAGTTCTTGGTTGAAACAAAAAAATCGTTATTCAAAAACTTTCTTCTGATTAATCAGTCCAGTTTGAATTTTTCTCAACCCATAAACTTTCGAAAGAAAATCAACAAAACAATGCCTAATTCTTCTATAGCTAAAACCAATCTCGCAAGTCATCTGTGTGATGCGGTTCTGGGCTCTGCTAAAAACCTACGACGTCATAGAAGACAGTCCACAACCTTCATGCGCCGATTGCAGCCGTCAGAGTCAAACGCGAAGACTGCCTTGAGGAGTTCAGTTCGGTGGCTGAAACTATTCAGCACATTGAAATAGATCACGGTAAATCAGCAAACAAGCACTGTGCAATTTGCAGAACAGTGTTTATGAGCTCGGAAAATTATCAGAGTCACATGAACAACCGCCATGGACTTCCAGTCTGGGATTCGAATGCTGGCTCTACTTCAACCGGTGGTGGTGGTGGTATCAATGAGACTATCGCCATCGAAGGTTCATCAGCAACGCGAGTACCTCAAAGCACTCGGTCAATTTTGACTGAGAGTCAAACCGCTTTCAATGGCAATTTCAAGAAATATCAACTAAATTTCGACGAGAATGAAATCGAACTGCTCGATTTCATGATGCGAAACAAAGAAGTCATTGATGACTTCATATTCGAGCACTCGCAAAATGGATCAAATAAGGTGCAATTCGCAGTTGAAGTGAGCTTGATGAAACACCTCACCGTGGAAAACGACGAAGAACCCAATGTTGAGAAAATCACACTTTTCTTGAACACCGAGATAGTACGTGTCAATTATATTGGTCTGGAACAGGGGCAGAACATTGAGATGATTGAACATATGCTCAACTCCATCAACTGCTTCGCTTCTCATGGAAGTGGGTGGATAATTGAAAGAATTTCGAAAGTAACTATCAATTTCCCTAAACTGTCTCCAATGCGCGCAGGAAGCTACTTGCTGCTACCCCTTGGTCTCAAAAAACAAAAACTTCAACCTTGTAAATATACAAACAAAAACGAACGATAAATGCTTTCTGTATTGCTTCATTGCAGCCTATCACCTCAATCGTGGTCCACCTCTATACGCATCTTCTCAGGCATACCGAAGGAAGACCAAATGTACAGCGTATAAAGAAGAAGACAGCGAGGACGAAGACAGCGATGATGATGAAGTAAAAGGAGAGTCTGATAAGGATGTTGTCGTCGTTGCCGTCAACGACAATCAATATGAAGGGAATGCGGAACCTCCACAAAGGCAACCAGATGCATGACAGCGAGAGATGAACCAGATAGTGAAGATTCAAGGAGATTTTGAGATGCCAATGAGCATTCTGGAAATAGGAAGATTTGAAAGATTGAACAATGTTCAAATCAACGTATTTCGGTAAGTTTATTTGACATTTAAAATTTCTTCCAGAAATTTTTTCTATTAAAAAAAAACAAAAATCAACCATGACCTAGAAGTTTATTCCATTTCATATAAAGTAAACTTTTTTTTCTTATTTAGGTACCAGTTAGAAGAGCTGATACCGATCCGGATTTCAAAAGAGCTAAATTGTACATTTGTGACGGACTTGTTGCTTCTTTCCGACGGTTCTGCATATCACTATGTGCTAATCAACGACCTGACAAAGCTGGTCAACTTTATTCGTAAAAGAGCACCACGCGACAGAAATGAAATCTGCCGAAATTGCTTCCACACTTGCACTTCCAACGACATTCTACGTCGACATCAAGAAATTTGCTTTCGACAAGATGGCAATGAAATCACGATGCCAGGGCCCGACAACGATCGACATGTGTTTAAAAACTTTGGTGCACGATCGTTTGTACCACGTATAGTATACATCGACTTGGAGTCATTAATTGTACCCGTAGCTGGCCCAGAGCCTGACAACAAAAAATCGAACACTCACTTTATCGAAAAACACCAGAACTCTGGGTATGCATTCGCAGCTGTAGAATTTGGAAACCCCTAGTTGGTCAAGTTCGAGTTGAAAAGGGGACCTGACAGTATCGAACATCTGTTATTGAGGTTGGAAACGCTTGCGAAGGAAGTTTACATTGAAAAAAGAAGACATTACGCGTTCACGGGGCAAAGAGAAACAAGAAAAGAAGATACATCCGAGTGCTGGATATGCGAATTGCCTTTTGCATGGGATGAGGAAAAGGTATTAGACCACTGTCATTATACCAACAAGTTTCTCGGGTGGGCACATAATACATGCAACATCAACCGCAAGACAACCAATTTCATTCCTGTAGTTGCCCACAATCTAGCAAACTATGACCTACATTGTATCATTCGAGCATTGAATAAAAGCAACCCACTCAATGTCTTCTCTGTCATACCGAGCAACGAAGAAAAATTCATCTCAATGACCATATCGGTATGGATCAAAACGTTCTAGGATAAAAGTGGAAAAGTAGAAATGTGTATGAGAATCTGAGATTTATTGACTCCTACAAGTTCATGCAATCTTCCATATCAACACTCCTTAATAATTTGCCACCTGATAATTGCACTCTATTGGAAAATCTCTTCAAAGCAAAAGGACATTCAATGGAGAAAATTGATCTTTTGAAACGAAAAGGGTTCTACCCCTACAGCTACATTGATAGCTTCAGGAAATTCAATGAACCGCGATTACCCGCCCGAAGACTGTGGACGAATAGCATAGCCGGTGGTCAGGTCAGTGCAGATCGATCAGAGTTCAACCATGCAATCATGGTATTCACTAATTTCGGCTGTAATTCAATTGGTGACTACCACGACCTGTACCTCTCTACCGATGTGCTGTTACTTGCTTCTGTTTTCGAAGCTTTTCGATCCGTGTGCTATGAAACATATGGAGTCGATTGCGCGCACTATTATACCGCAAGCAACTTGGCGGGGGATGTGTTTCTTAAAGTCTGCCGAGCAGATCTTCGATTGCTAACCGAGCGCGACCACCTTCACTTTGTAGAGGGAATGATTCGTGGTGGAATGTCTTCTGTATTTGCCCGAAAACACTGGAAAGCCAACAACCAGTCTTGACGACCACGATAAAAATGAGGAAAATTCGTTCATCGTAAACATCGACGCAAATAATCTCTACGGAGGTATCATGCAAAAATACTCGTTGCCCTTAAACGATTTTAAATGGGCGGACGACTTGGTGGATATACCTAAACTACTACTGACGGAAGAGGTTAGTGTTTGGGGTTACCTAGCGGACGTAGATAACGAGTTCCCCGACGAGCTCCATGACTATTCAAAGACTATCCTCCCGCGCCATCAAACGAAATTGTACAGATAACTGACTTGAGTACCGATCAAGTGGAAATGATGGGCAAACTAGGTATCACCATTCTACCCAAAGTGCCTAAGCTTATACAGTCTCTACAAGAAAAGTCAGGATATGCTTTGCTTTATCTGACCCTTCAGCTTTACATAAAATTTGGTGTGAAGGTGACTCACATTCATAGAGTGCTGCAATTTCGACAGTGTAAATGGATGGCCTCTTTTGCACAGATGAACAATGAGCTAAGAAAGAAGGCTAGGAACATTTTTGAGGAAAATTTTTATAAGCTCATGATAAATTCATCTTTCGGCAAGACGATGGAAAGCAAACAAAACAGAACAAAAATGAGTATAGTGCGTAACAAAACCGAGCTCAAACCGAGTGCAAAAGTTGTGCCAGAGCTCATTGACGTCATTCCAATTTTTACACGAAGACCTTGCTACAATAACATTCAATCCGAGCTCAATCCGGTGGGATAAGCCAACGATCGTTGGCGCAGTAATATTAGACATTGCAAAAAAAATACATGTTCGAAACCCACTACGTGCAAATGAAGCCAAACTTTAATCTCGAGCTTTTGTACTCCGATACTGATAGATTTATTTATATGATAAAATGTGACGATATATACGAGGAACTAAAAGAAAGGGGACACTTGTTTGACTTCTCGAAATATCCCAAACAATCACCACTGTATAATGAAACCCACAAGAAACAGGTGCTAATGTTCAAGGACGAGATAGGTGGAGACTTGATAGAAGAATTTGTAGCACTCAAACCGAAATTATATTCTCTTAAACTCAAAAGTAAGTGGTAAAATTAATCAAATTCCAAAAACCAAATGACAAAAAAAATTAAATTTGGTTGGCACCATTAATACCTTTCACAATTTTCTTTTTTTTTGCTTTTATGATAATTTGTAGTTTGCTTACATAAACAGAGCTCATTTTAAAAACTAATATCTGTTTTTTATTTGTTTTAGATAGGAGCAAAAAAGTCTTAGCGAAAAGAATTTCTTGGTATGCACAAAAACAGCTGGCACATGATCGCTTTAAGGACGCCCTATTCAACCACAAAAAGTTTCGAGTTAAAAAGACGAGCATCAGATCGAAAAAACACAAGCTAAAAACTGTCAACATAAATAAATTAGCGTTAACAGCTTTGGACACAAAGAGATTCCTCCTCGGTTACCTGGTAACCTGTTTACGTTTTGGTCACTTTTTGACTCGCGAAGATGAATTTAGTAACCCAATTTTACCCGAAGCCTTGGATGGTAGTTTAGAAAATAACCCTTGTTCTTCTTAGAACACCATTTTCGATAACTTTAATACACAGCCAATTCAAAGGGAAATAAATATTAATGACTCGGACTGGTCACCGCCAGACCCAGGACTGTATAACAGAAGGAAATACACTAAGAAAGAATTGCGTGAAGATTTGGCTGGCAGTTCTAAAACTGTAGATAAACCTTACCCAAACAATCCTTACATTGTGTTCGAGGCTCAAGAAGAACGTGACAATACTATGGCGGCTGACGGAAATAGCAGTGAATTAAATAATACCAGTTCGGAGAGTGCAAATAACTCTCCAGTAATTGCCAAGAAAAGTAGAAGGGTTTTAAACCTCTCCCAATTAGACAATGATAAATTAACTAAAATAACTTTTTATATTTCATTTACCACACTCTGATTAATATTTTGCTTGTATTATTTGTAAAGCTTAGTTTGGAAAAAAAACCATTCTCAAATTTATATTTCATTTGTAAAATAAGCTCATTTTAATTTGCATACTTACCATAATCACTAATAGACAATTTGCTTCTAAAATTTGTCCGGTGTAATTTGAGCAAATACCACTTGTCTTTGTTTCCAATTAAGTTCTACTCGCCGCTATAAATTCAATAAACAAACGCAACGGGAGAAGTTTGATTTAGCCAAGCAAAGTAATTCCAAACACCAAAATAGAATTCGAAGCGGGAAAGAAATGTTCCTGCAAAACTAAAGGGAAATGTTAGCGGTCAATGACGGCGGCAAAATATCATGCAATCTGAAGGAATGAAAGAAGGAAAAGAAACATAAATGTAAAAAGACTGAGAAAATGAATGTAAAAAACTAAGGATCCTAGTATAATTATCCGCCAGGGATCTAGAAATTTGCTACATGGGTATATGACTCTTGGTAAAATCTTCAGGGGGGAGGCCACCCAAAAAATTGGATCCTCAAGTGAGGATCTTGTAATCCACTAGCAAAATGCCGGTTGACTACAAGATAATTTTGGACCCCTTAGGTGTCGGATCTTAGGCGCCCACGTCTTATTTTAGGTGATTTTGCCCCCCCCCCCCCCCTAAGGCCTTTCATACTACTAACTATGAAACAAAAAGGGTACTTTACAGCCTCTAAAATGGCAATACGAAACCTTTTTTTTGCAAGATCATCAGAAGTATTCTTATGATCTTGCTAGTTTGCCTCGCAGAAAGTGTAAAACATACACAGTGCCATACACTTGCTTAAACTTGAATAGTTAGTTCGCTTTAGTTTTCATAATAAACTTTTTGTGATCCTAAGTTCTGATCTTTTTCAGTTTCGATGTCAACTTATCTGTTTAAGACCACTCTTTAATCACAAAATAATAACTAAACCTGACACAGTTTCTGAAAGTTAAAACCAAATATGGATGTTAGATTAATAAGGCAAAAAGGGCAGCTGAAAAAAATTCATAAAAAGAGTACCGAAACTTTAACCGCTTCTTTAATCATAGATACTGATGAAATTCCGTTTTTCTTAAATGAAAGAATCAAGACGAATTTGATTTCTCGAATTTCAATTAATTGGGAAATTTTAATAGGCCGGCTTTTGTTTTTTACATTTCAGATTTTATGAGATCAAAAAATTTTAACCATTTCGAATAAATCAGTTTTTTGGCCTCTGGTCACAAAAAAAAACTTTTGATTCCTATAGGAACAACAACCTAAAAATCTATTAAAACATTAGATAACCGTACAAATGAATGTTTGTGTGGCAGAGATGTTTTTCATATGGAAGTGCACTGCGCTTCCGGATTGAAATAAATAGACTTTGAGGGTAAACTCATCTTTTTAGTATTTTTTTAATATAAATTTGTAATTGGAAAATTATTACTAACCGAATTTCTAGTGGCTCAAAGCAAAATTAGAAAACTTTGAAAATTAACCACGAAAATAATACTAAAATCTTAGAATGTTTTTTTTTTACTCAGATGCACAAAAAATCATACGGTTTGTTCAAACTGTCGAAAACAAAGGCAATTTGAGTTAGTGGATAATAATTAGATTTTTCCATTGCAAGGAGAGTTCAAAAAAAAATCTAAGAAAATACTTTTTGAAGAACTTATTTTGGTTTGGTACTTTACAGCCCCTAAAATGGCAATACTAAACCTTTTTTTCCGAAAACTCAATTGGCGAAGAAACCTTTGAGAATTTCTACAGAAAAGTGTAACTAAACCTTCAAACGATTCTTGTCAAAAACCAAAAGGAAAACAACAAAAAATTGAAAACTAGCAAAATGAGTGGTAGCTAAGTTGCCGATTCGTTTTCTAGAAATTATGAGTTTCTTGATATAAAATATTCTTATGATCTTGCCAGCTTGACTTGAAGAACACTTAAAATACACACTGTGCCTTTAAGTGTAGCAAACATTTTCCATTAAATGTAGCAAACATTAAAAGTTAGTTCGTTTTTTGGTATCTCTCAACTTAACTCTAACACGATAGATTAATGAAAGAACTAATAAATAGCCAAGGACAAAAACTAGCAAACGGGGGTGGTACTTGAACTAGAGAACCGCCCTCTAGAGATGCTGTTATATTTCGTTATGAAAAGTGGTCATATAATCTTTTCTCAAATTTGATTTGAAGAGCACTCATAACACGGGTTGTGTCACATTTGTTCAACTTAAACTAGCAAACTAGTGGATTTTGTTCATTTTTTGCTATCTTTTAACTTAAATCTAACACTTATTGTGAAAAAATTGTTATAAAAATCATAAGACGAAAAGTCGGATCCATCAACAGGTAACTAGTAATATTTACTGATAATAAGAAACCAATTAATTTTAGCGACTTGTACAACAAAATTGTTTAAGGCAAAAACTAAGAAAAAAAATTGATTTTGCGAAAACACAAAACAAAACGTCGGATTTTGTTCTTTAATTTTTGATGAATAAATTGGCAGTTTTGAAAGTTGAAAGGATTCTTTGATAATTTTGCGATAATCATTAATTTTATTTTTTTTGCAAAAAAAATTGCTAAATTTTCCGTCTTTACGTCTACTGCTTATTTTTGTCGTCGTCGACATGATTCAAATACAAATTTTAAAGTTTTTTTTCTAAGTCTTCAACATAATTTCTTCACATAATTTTTCTCAGAAACGGTTTGGTTAACAATAATCCAAAAATGCACTGCATCCATTTTTGAGGAAAATGAGGAAAATTCGTTCATCGTAAACATCGACGCAAATAATCTCTACGGAGGTATCATGCAAAATTACTCGTTGCCCTTAAACGATTTCAAATGGGCGGACGACTTGGTGGATATACCTAAGCTACTACTGACGGAAGAGGTTAGTGATTGGGGTTACCTAGCGGACGTAGATATCGAGTTCCCGACGAGCTCCATGACTATTCAAAGACTATCCTCCCGCGCCATCAAACGAAATTGTACAGATAACTGACTTGAGTACCGATCAAGTGGAAATGATGGGCAAACTAGGTATCACCAGTCTACCCAAAGTGCCTAAGCTTATACAGTCTCTACAAGAAAAGTCAGGATATTTTTTGCATTATCTGACCCTTCAGCTTTACATAAAATTTGGTGTGAAGGTGACTCACATTCATAGAGTGCTGCAATTTCGACAGTGTAAATGGATGGCCTCTTTTATACAGATGAACAATGAGCTAAGAAAGAAGGCTAGGAACATTTTTGAGGAAAATTTTTATAAGCTCATGATAAACTCATTTTTCGCCAAACGATGGAAAGCAAACAAAACAGAACAAAAATGAGTATAGTGCGTAACAAAACCGAGCTCAAACCGAGTGCAAAAGTTGTGCCAGAGCTCATTGACGTCATTCCAATTTTTACACGAAGACCTTGCTACAATAACATTCAATCCGAGCTCAATCCGGTGGGATAAGCCAACGATCGTTGGCGCAGTAATATTAGACATTGCAAAAAAAATACATGTTCGAAACCCACTACGTGCAAATGAAGCCAAACTTTAATCTCGAGCTTTTGTACTCCGATACTGATAGATTTATTTATATGATAAAATGTGACGATATATACGAGGAACTAAAAGAAAGGGGACACTTGTTTGACTTCTCGAAATATCCCAAACAATCACCACTGTATAATGAAACCCACAAGAAACAGGTGCTAATGTTCAAAGACGAGATAGGTGGAGACTTGAAAGAAGAATTTGTAGCACTCAAACCGAAATTATATTCTCTTAAACTCAAATGTAAGTGGTAAAAATTAATCAAATTCCAAAAACCCAATGATAAAAAAAAAATTAAATTTGGTTGGCACCTTTAATACCTTTCACAATTTTCTTTTTTTTGCTTTTATGATAATTTGTAGTTTGCTTACATAAACAGAGCTCATTTTTAAAACTAATATCTGTTTTTTATTTGTTTTAGATAGGAGCAACAAAGTCTCAGCGAAAAGAATTTCTTGGTATGCACAAAAACAGCTGGCACATGATCGCTTTAAGGACGCCCTATTCAACCACAAAAAGTTTCGAGTTAAAAAGACGAGCATCAGATCGAAAAAACACAAGCTAAAAACTGTCAACATAAATAAATTAGCGTTAACAGCTTTGGACACAAAGAGATTCCTCCTCGGTTACCTGGTAACCTGTTTACGTTTTGGTCACTTTTTGACTCGCGAAGATGAATTTAGTAACCCAATTTTACCCGAAGCCTTGGATGGTAGTTTAGAAAATAACCCTTGTTCTTCTTAGAACACCATTTTCGATAACTTTAATACACAGCCAATTCAAAGGGAAATAAATATTATTGACTCGGACTGGTCACCGCCAGACCCAGGACTGTATAACAGAAGGAAATACACTAAGAAAGAATTGCGTGAAGATTTGGCTGGCAGTTCTAAAACTGTAGATAAACCTTACCCAAACAATCCTTACATTGTGTTCGAGGCTCAAGAAGAACGTGACAATACTATGGCGGCTGACGGAAATAGCAGTGAATTAAATAATACCAGTTCGGAGAGTGCAAATAACTCTCCAGTAATTGCCAAGAAAAGTAGAAGGGTTTTAAACCTCTCCCAATTAGACAATGATAAATTAACTAAAATAACTTTTTATATTTCATTTACCACACTCTGATTAATATTTTGCTTGTATTATTTGTAAAGCTTAGTTTGGAAAAAAATCATTCTCAAATTTATATTTCATTTGTAAAATAAGCTCATTTTAATTTGCATACTTACCATAATCACTAATAGACAATTTGCTTCTAAAATTTGTCCGGTGTAATTTGAGCAAATACCACTTGTCTTTGTTTCCAATTAAGTTCTACTCGCCGCTATAAATTCAATAAACAAACGCAACGGGAGAAGTTTGATTTAGCCAAGCAAAGTAATTCCAAACACCAAAATAGAATTCGAAGCGGGAAAGAAATGTTCCTGCAAAACTAAAGGGAAATGTTAGCGGTCAATGACGGCGGCAAAATATCATGCAATCTGAAGGAATGAAAGAAGGAAAAGAAACATAAATGTAAAAAGACTGAGAAAATGAATGTAAAAAACTAAGGATCCTAGTATAATTATCCGCCAGGGATCTAGAAATTTGCTACATGGGTATATGACTCTTGGTAAAATCTTCAGGGGGGAGGCCACCCAAAAAATTGGATCCTCAAGTGAGGATCTTGTAATCCACTAGCAAAATGCCGGTTGACTACAAGATAATTTTGGACCCCTTAGGTGTCGGATCTTAGGCGCCCACGTCTTATTTTAGGTGAT
Organism: Symsagittifera roscoffensis; assembly: GCF_963678635.1. NCBI lineage: Eukaryota > Metazoa > Xenacoelomorpha > Acoela > Convolutidae > Symsagittifera > Symsagittifera roscoffensis. The sequence goes on from NC_087069.1 coordinate 10,630,630, forward strand.
TTTGCCCCCCCCCCCTAAGGCCTTTCATACTACTAACTATGAAACAAAAAGGGTACTTTACAGCCTCTAAAATGGCAATACGAAACCTTTTTTTTGCAAGATCATCAGAAGTATTCTTATGATCTTGCTAGTTTGCCTCGCAGAAAGTGTAAAACATACACAGTGCCATACACTTGCTTAAACTTGAATAGTTAGTTCGCTTTAGTTTTCATAATAAACTTTTTGTGATCCTAAGTTCTGATCTTTTTCAGTTTCGATGTCAACTTATCTGTTTAAGACCACTCTTTAATCACAAAATAATAACTAAACCTGACACAGTTTCTGAAAGTTAAAACCAAATATGGATGTTAGATTAATAAGGCAAAAAGGGCAGCTGAAAAAAATTCATAAAAAGAGTACCGAAACTTTAACCGCTTCTTTAATCATAGATACTGATGAAATTCCGTTTTTCTTAAATGAAAGAATCAAGACGAATTTGATTTCTCGAATTTCAATTAATTGGGAAATTTTAATAGGCCGGCTTTTGTTTTTTACATTTCAGATTTTATGAGATCAAAAAATTTTAACCATTTCGAATAAATCAGTTTTTTGGCCTCTGGTCACAAAAAAAAACTTTTGATTCCTATAGGAACAACAACCTAAAAATCTATTAAAACATTAGATAACCGTACAAATGAATGTTTGTGTGGCAGAGATGTTTTTCATATGGAAGTGCACTGCGCTTCCGGATTGAAATAAATAGATTTTGAGGGTAAACTCATCTTTTTAGTATTTTTTTAATATAAATTTGTAATTGGAAAATTATTACTAACCGAATTTCTAGTGGCTCAAAGCAAAATTAGAAAACTTTGAAAATTAACCACGAAAATAATACTAAAATCTTAGAATGTTTTTTTTTACTCAGATGCACAAAAAATCATACGGTTTGTTCAAACTGTCGAAAACAAAGGCAATTTGAGTTAGTGGATAATAATTAGATTTTTCCATTGCAAGGAGAGTTCAAAAAAAAATCTAAGAAAATACTTTTTGAAGAACTTATTTTGGTTTGGTACTTTACAGCCCCTAAAATGGCAATACTAAACCTTTTTTTCCGAAAACTCAATTGGCGAAGAAACCTTTGAGAATTTCTACAGAAAAGTGTAACTAAACCTTCAAACGATTCTTGTCAAAAACCAAAAGGAAAACAACAAAAAATTGAAAACTAGCAAAATGAGTGGTAGCTAAGTTGCCGATTCGTTTTCTAGAAATTATGAGTTTCTTGATATAAAATATTCTTATGATCTTGCCAGCTTGACTTGAAGAACACTTAAAATACACACTGTGCCTTTAAGTGTAGCAAACATTTTCCATTAAATGTAGCAAACATTAAAAGTTAGTTCGTTTTTTGGTATCTCTCAACTTAACTCTAACACGATAGATTAATGAAAGAACTAATAAATAGCCAAGGACAAAAACTAGCAAACGGGGGTGGTACTTGAACTAGAGAACCGCCCTCTAGAGATGCTGTTATATTTCGTTATGAAAAGTGGTCATATAATCTTTTCTCAAATTTGATTTGAAGAGCACTCATAACACGGGTTGTGTCACATTTGTTCAACTTAAACTAGCAAACTAGTCGATTTTGTTCATTTTTTGCTATCTTTTAACTTAAATCTAACACTTATTGTGAAAAAATTGTTATAAAAATCATAAGACAAAAATCGGATCCATCAACAGGTAACTAGTAATATTTACTGATAATAAGAAACCAATTAATTTTAGCGACTTGTACAACAAAATTGTTTAAGGCAAAAACTAAGAAAAAAAATTGATTTTGCGAAAACACAAAACAAAACGTCGGATTTTGTTCTTTAATTTTTGATGAATAAATTGGCAGTTTTGAAAGTTGAAAGGATTCTTTGATAATTTTGCGATAATCATTAATTTTATTTTTTTTTGCAAAAAAAATTGCTAAATTTTCCGTCTTTACGTCTACTGCTTATTTTTGTCGTCGTCGACATGATTCAAATACAAATTTTAAAGTTTTTTTTCTAAGTCTTCAACATAATTTCTTCACATAATTTTTCTCAGAAACGGTTTGGTTAACAATAATCCAAAAATGCACTGCATCCATTTTTGAGGAAAATGAGGAAAATTCGTTCATCGTAAACATCGACGCAAATAATCTCTACGGAGGTATCATGCAAAATTACTCGTTGCCCTTAAACGATTTCAAATGGGCGGACGACTTGGTGGATATACCTAAGCTACTACTGACGGAAGAGGTTAGTGATTGGGGTTACCTAGCGGACGTAGATATCGAGTTCCCGACGAGCTCCATGACTATTCAAAGACTATCCTCCCGCGCCATCAAACGAAATTGTACAGATAACTGACTTGAGTACCGATCAAGTGGAAATGATGGGCAAACTAGGTATCACCAGTCTACCCAAAGTGCCTAAGCTTATACAGTCTCTACAAGAAAAGTCAGGATATTTTTTGCATTATCTGACCCTTCAGCTTTACATAAAATTTGGTGTGAAGGTGACTCACATTCATAGAGTGCTGCAATTTCGACAGTGTAAATGGATGGCCTCTTTTATACAGATGAACAATGAGCTAAGAAAGAAGGCTAGGAACATTTTTGAGGAAAATTTTTATAAGCTCATGATAAACTCATTTTTCGCCAAACGATGAAAAGCAAACAAAACAGAACAAAAATGAGTATAGTGCGTAACAAAACCGAGCTCAAACCGAGTGCAAAAGTTGTGCCAGAGCTCATTGAAGTCATTCCAAATTTTACACGAAGACCTTGCTACAATAACATTCAATCCGAGCTCAATCCGGTGGGATAAGCCAACGATCGTTGGCGCAGTAATATTAGACATTGCAAAAAGAATACATGTTCGAAACCCACTACGTGCAAATGAAGCAAACTTTAATCTCGAGCTTTTGTACTCCGATACTGATAGATTTATTTATATGATAAAATGTGACGATATATACGAGGAACTAAAAGAAATGGGACACTTGTTTGACTTCTCGAAATATCCCAAACAATCACCACTGTATAATGAAACCCACAAGAAACAGGTGCTAATGTTCAAGAACGAGATAGGTGGAGACTTGAAAGAAGAATTTGTAGCACTCAAACCGAAATTATATTCTCTTAAACTCAAATGTAAGTGGTAAAAATTAATCAAATTCCAAAAACCCAATGACAAAAAAAAATTAAATTTGGTTGGCACCTTTAATACCTTTCACAATTTTCTTTTTTTTTGCTTTTATGATAATTTGTAGTTTGCTTACATAAACAGAGCTCATTTTTAAAACTAATATCTGTTTTTTATTTGTTTTAGATAGGAGCAACAAAGTCTCAGCGAAAAGAATTTCTTGGTATGCACAAAAACAGCTGGCACATGATCGCTTTAAGGACGCCCTATTCAACCACAAAAATTTTCGAGTTAAAAAGACGAGCATCAGATCGAAAAAACACAAGCTATAAACTGTCAACATAAATAAATTAACGTTAACAGCTTTGGACACAAAGAGATTCCTCCTCGGTTACCTGGTAACCTGTTTACGTTTTGGTCACTTTTTGACTCGCGAAGATGAATTTAGTAACCCAATTTTACCCGAAGCCTTGGATGGTAGTTTAGAAAATAACCCTTGTTCTTCTTCGAACACCATTTTCGATAACTTTATTACACAGCCAATTCAAAGGGAAATAAATACTCGGACTGGTCACCGCCAGACCCAGGACTGTATAACAGAAGGAAATACACTAAGAAACTGTTTTTCGGCAAGACGATGGAAAGCAAACAAAACAGAACAAAAATGAGTATAGTGCGTAACAAAACCGAGCTCAAACCGAGTGCAAAAGTTGTGCCAGAGCTCATTGAAGTCATTCCAAATTTTACACGAAGACCTTGCTACAATAACATTCAATCCGAGCTCAATCCGGTGGGATAAGCCAACGATCGTTGGCGCAGTAATATTAGACATTGCAAAAAAAATACATGTTCGAAACCCACTACGTGCAAATGAAGCAAACTTTAATCTCGAGCTTTTGTACTCCGATACTGATAGATTTATTTATATGATAAAATGTGACGATATATACGAGGAACTAAAAGAAATGGGACACTTGTTTGACTTCTCGAAATATCCCAAACAATCACCACTGTATAATGAAACCCACAAGAAACAGGTGCTAATGTTCAAGGACGAGATAGGAGGAGACTTGATAGAAGAATTTGTAGCACTCAAACCGAAACTATATTCTCTTAAACTCAAACGTAAGTGGTAAAAATTAATCAAATTCCAAAAACCCAATGATAAAAAAAAATTAAATTTGGTTGGCACCTTTAATACCTTTCACAATTTTCTTTTTTTTTGCTTTTATGATAATTTGTAGTTTGCTTACATAAACAGAGCTCATTTTTAAAACTAATATCTGTTTTTTATTTGTTTTAGATAGGAGCACCAAAGTCTCACCGAAAGGAATCTCTTGGTATGCACAAAAACAGCTGGCACATGATCGCTTTAAGGACGCCCTATTCAACCACAAAAATTTTCGAGTTAAAAAGACGAGCATCAGATCGAAAAAACACAAGCTATAAACTGTCAACATAAATAAATTAGCGTTAACAGCTTTGGACACAAAGAGATTCCTCCTCGGTTACCTGGTAACCTGTTTACGTTTTGGTCACTTTTTGACTCGCGAAGATGAATTTAGTAACCCAATTTTACCCGAAGCCTTGGATGGTAGTTTAGAAAATAACCCTTGTTCTTCTTCGAACACCATTTTCGATAACTTTAATACACAGCCAATTCAAAGGGAAATAAATATTAATGACTCGGACTGGTCACCGCCAGACCCAGGACTGTATAACAGAAGGAAATACACTAAGAAAGAATTGCGTGAAGATTTGGCTGGCAGTTCTAAAACTGTAGATAAACCTTACCCAAACAATCCTTACATTGTGTTCGAGGCTCAAGAAGAACGTGACAATACTATGGCGGCTGACGGAAATAGCAGTGAATTAAATATTACCAGTTCGGATAGTGCAAATAACTTTCCAGTAATTGCCAAGAAAAGTAGAAGGGTTTTAAACCTCTCCCAATTAGACAATGATAAATTAACTAAAATAACTTTTTATATTTCATTTACCACACTCTGATTAATATTTTGCTTGTATTATTTGTAAAGCTTAGTTTGGAAAAAAAACCCATTCTCAAATTTATATTTCATTTGTAAAATAAGCTCATTTTAATTTGCATACTTACCACAATCACTAATAGACAATTTGCTTCTAAAATTTGTCCGGTGTAATTTGAGCAAATACCACTTGTCTTTGTTTCCAATTAAGTTCTACTCGCCGCTATAAATTCAATAAACAAACGCAACGGGAGAAGTTTGATTTAGCCAAGCAAAGTAATTCCAAACACCAAAATAGAATTCGAAGCGGGAAAGAAATGTTCCTGCAAAACTAAAGGGAAATGTTAGCGGTCAATGACGGCGGCAAAATATCATGCAATCTGAAGGAATGAAAGAAGGAAAAGAAACATAAATGTAAAAAGACTGAGAAAATGAATGTAAAAAACTAAGGATCCTAGTATAATTATCCGCCAGGGATCTAGAAATTTGCTACATGGGTATATGACTCTTGGTAAAATCTTCAGGGGGGAGGCCACCCAAAAAATTGGATCCTCAAGTGAGGATCTTGTAATCCACTAGCAAAATGCCGGTTGACTACAAGATAATTTTGGACACCTTAGGTGTCGGATCTTAGGCGCCCACGTCTTATTTTAGGTGATTTTGCCCCCCCCCCCCCTAAGGCCTTTCATACTACTAACTATGAAACAAAAAGGGTACTTTACAGCCTCTAAAATGGCAATACGAAACCTTTTTTTTGCAAGATCATCAGAAGTATTCTTATGATCTTGCTAGTTTGCCTCGCAGAAAGTGTAAAACATACACTGTGCCATACACTTGCTTAAACTTGAATAGTTAGTTCGCTTTAGTTTTCATAATAAACTTTTTGTGATCCTAAGTTCTGATCTTTTTCAGTTTCGATGTCAACTTATCTGTTTAAGACCACTCTTTAATCACAAAAAAATAACTAAACCTGACACAGTTTCTGAAAGTTAAAACCAAATATGGATGTTAGATTAATCAGGCAAAAAGGGCAGCTGAAAAAAATTCATAAAAAGAGTACCGAAACTTTAACCGCTTCATAGATACTGATGAAATTCCGTTTTTCTTAAATGAAAGAATCAAGACGAATTTGATTTCTCGAATTTCAATTAATTGGGAAATTTTAATAGGCCGGCTTTTGTTTTTTACATTTCAGATTATATGAGATCAAAAAATTTTAACCATTTCGAATAAATCAGTTTTTTGGCCTCTGGTCACAAAAAAAACTTTTGATTCCTATAGGAACAACAACCTAAAAATCTATTAAAACTTTAGATAACCGTACAAATGAATGTTTGTGTGGCAGAGATGTTTTTCATATGGAAGTGCACTGCGCTTCCGGATTGAAATAAATAGATTTTGAGGGTAAACTCATCTTTTTAATTTTTTTTAAATATAAATTTGTAATTGGAAAATTATTACTAACCGAATTTCTACTGGCTCAAAGCAAAATTAGAAAACTTTGAAAATTAACCACGAAAATAATACTAAAATCTTAGAATGTTTTTTTTACTCAGATGCACAAAAAATCATACGGTTTGTTCAAACTGTCGAAAACAAAGGCAATTTGAGTTAGTGGATAATAATTAGATTTTTCCATTGCAAGGAGAGTTCAAAAAAAGTTCTAAGAAAATACTTTTTGAAGAATTTATTTTGGTTTGGTACTTTACAGCCCCTAAAATGGCAATACTAAACCTTTTTTTCCGAAAACTCAATTGGCGAAGAAACCTTTGAGAATTTCTACAGAAAAGTGTAACTAAACCTTCAAACGATTCTTGTCAAAAACCAAAAGGAAAACAACAAAAAATTGAAAACTAGCAAAATGAGTGGTAGCTAAGTTGCCGATTCGTTTTCTAGAAATTATGAGTTTCTTGATATAAAATATTCTTATGATCTTGCCAGCTTGACTTGAAGAACACTTAAAATACACACTGTGCCTTTAAGTGTAGCAAACATTTTCCATTAAATGTAGCAAACATTAAAAGTTAGTTCGTTTTTTGGTATCTCTCAACTTAACTCTAACACGATAGATTAATGAAAGAACTAATAAATAGCCAAGGACAAAAACTAGCAAACGGGGGTGGTACTTGAACTAGAGAACCGCCCTCTAGAGATGCTGTTATATTTCGTTATGAAAAGTGGTCATATAATCTTTTCTCAAATTTGATTTGAAGAGCACTCATAACACGGGTTGTGTCACATTTGTTCAACTTAAACTAGCAAACTAGTGGATTTTGTTCATTTTTTGCTATCTTTTAACTTAAATCTAACACTTATTGTGAAAAAATTGTTATAAAAATCATAAGACGAAAAGTCGGATCCATCAACAGGTAACTAGTAATATTTACTGATAATAAGAAACCAATTAATTTTAGCGACTTGTACAACAAAATTGTTTAAGGCAAAAACTAAGAAAAAAAATTGATTTTGCGAAAACACAAAACAAAACGTCGGATTTTGTTCTTTAATTTTTGATGAATAAATTGGCAGTTTTGAAAGTTGAAAGGATTCTTTGATAATTTTGCGATAATCATTAATTTTATTTTTTTTTGCAAAAAAAATTGCTAAATTTTCCGTCTTTACGTCTACTGCTTATTTTTGTCGTCGTCGACATGATTCAAATACAAATTTTAAAGTTTTTCTTAAGTCTTCAACTAATATTATCTTCACATAATTTTTCTCAGAAACGGTTGATTGGTTAATAATAATCCAAAAATGCACTGCATCCATATTAAAGGTGTTTTGTTTTTTATCCCTAGAAAGGCGTAAGAACGCGGAAAGTTTCTGTAAGAGAGGTGTCTCCATATTCCACTCTTTGTGCACCAATGGTTACGTGAGCGGGTTTCCAAAAAATTTTCGCTTCAGGTCTTGCAATGGTTAGTTTCCCACCAATTATTTCATGTGCATCCGTTTTTTTTGTTTGAACATTTTTGCAGGGCAAAATTATCATTAGTCACCAAAAAATCCAAATTGTTTTAGTTATTCGGAACACACAACCATGACGAGAGGTTTGAAACCACTACTTCTAGAAGTATTATTCTTCTGTTTAATTTCAATTGCATTTCAATTCGACTGCCCCGCTACCATGGAAAAAGTAGAGGGGGCAGCAGAAGATAGCTGTTATAGTTTGCTAGATTTGGGCGGAATGGAGTACCCGATGGCGAGCTTGTATTGTCAGGTGTCAATTACTACAGGAGAGTGAATCCATTTAAAAAAAATTAAAAAGATTTTAAAACCAGAAAAGTGGAGTCTTTTAAAATAATAACGTTGTTGAAAGCATCAATGGCTGATTTCTTAAGCTTTTTGCTTATTTCAAAATGAGCGCTTGTTAATGAGAAACTGGCATAACATGAAAAAAGAACAAAACATATGAAAACCCCAAGTTTTTCATTATTTAAGTTGTTGCGTTTTTTGAAACTTTGAATTCTATTTTTTTTTTATTAGTTCTTTCATTTAAATGAATTAAGAATCAAGTGAAAACTGAATAAACAGAAAATGATGATTTAAATGGAATTCAATCTCATTCAGAGGTGGGAGCAGCACAGATTGTGATTCCGAAGAACGTTGGGGAGCTGCAGGTAGTCCTCACTGAACAGCAGTGCTTCATGTTTAACCTAGGCGTCGTAGTTATTGGCATACAAGCGAAAAAGCCAACAAAAAATTGTATTTAAAAAAGAACTTTTTGGGCCAAAATGGAACAAGAATTCACATATGAAAGCAAAAATGATGAATGAAAGCTGTCATTTTACTTTGTTTCAAGTTTTGATACTCAGATTAAAAAAAAACTATATATTTTTAGAATAAAAGCTTTTGAGAACACCAGCTTTGCACCAGATTTTCAATTGTGAAATTCATTTCGTCAACTGTCAAAACAACACAGTACAGTACCTAGAACGAGTCAGTTCATTTGGTTTAAAATATACAAAGGAAACAAGGTCACTTTTTCGTGGTTTTTTCTGAGACCATTTTTTGTATTAAAAACTAATTTTGAGTTGTTATTCACCTCATTTGCCGTGTCCAGCGAATGAAACGAGAGGATTTGTTAAGATAACAGTTTTGTAAGTGGACTTTTAAGTAGACGGTTCGCACAATTTTTTGAGTGCTTTTCACAAACCTATATGAACTTTGATTTCGATTCTTTGACTGGACATTATGAATGGTTCCCTAAAAACACGTAGGCGAACAATATACCAATGTCCTATGTGTCTATTTATTTTTTCTCGTTCAATCGTTTAGCCAATAAAAACTATACTTTATGTTAAAGCCGTACCAAAAATTATTTTTATTTCTGACCTGGAATACTTTATACCTAATCTAATCTTCTGGTCAGCTAAGCAGGGATTTTCTTAAAATTTTTTATTTCTCATCAAAAATTAGCTGAATCTAGGAAAAGTCTATGTGGAAAAAGTCTCCGGCTGGGTCTCAAACTCCCGACCTTCAATTTTCTGGGTGATTGTTCGAACCACTAGGCCACATCACCTGCTACTGTAGTAAGCTCTTTTTCCTTCGCGCCCCCCACCTGCAAAATTTTACAAATGAAAAATTTGTTCATATTGTCACATTACTCGATTGTTATGAAAATTGGCAAACGGACTAATAAGGCCGGCCTTGGCAAACATATTTGGTCTTTATAATTAACCTTGTAAAACCATTCGTTACACCATAACATTGATGCTGGTGTGAGGTGGGGGGGGGGAAGGAAAAAGAGCCATGTGGTATAGTTATAGCGACCTAATGCAAAGCAACACTTGTTATATTAAGTGTTAATTTGCATTGTACTGCTACGGCTATTGTGTATACTCGAAGCATGTTTATCTCGTTGCGGTTGAGCAGTAAACTTATTTCTGGTTATTTTTTTCCAGAGATTGTTTATTTCTAAACTAAGAAAGAAATGAAATAGATCATTTCTGTACAGAAAACACACGAAACTTGGCTAGGTATTTTATTTAACATTTCTATCTAGAAAGACAGCCTTCGCTGCGTACGGGAGGAACAAAAGGAGCTTTCACGCTCAGATAAATTACCCTGTTTTTCGGCTTGATTTTGAAGATATTTTTCCATATCAAAGGGATATGCGGATAATTCCAAGCAAAGTCCATTTCTTTAAATAAAATTGAAATACTTTTGCGGAGCAAACAAAAACAAACAAAAAATAGCACAACCTTCTGTAAATTATATAGTTTCACTCTGCTTGTGAATCTTTTTAACAGTTTGCTGCAAGTCATACGCAATTACCGACCAAGGCCCACTTTTTTTGTTAACAGGCACTAGTAAAGTTTGTTCTGTCCAAAGGCATTCCAACTGCAGGCCAGTCCGGCTTCTGGGTCAACTACCGAAGGGATGAACCAGCTCCCTTGGAGGATGACGGAAGTTTGTCAGCCAACAACTCAATGATACGAAAAGACCGATCGCAGTTCGTCGACCGAATCGAACTCAAGGCGAATTTATTCACTATTTGAACAAGCGCAGAGGGTCTCGTTTTTTATTCACATCCAAACGTAGATTGATAGCAAGAAACAGCCATTAATAATGGAATTATACTGACATCTCATTAGGAAAAATTATAATCTTTATAACTTTATTATAGATTATGTTGAAAAAACTACAGCTGCACATCCCTGGTCGATGGGTATTGAAATAATCGTTCTCAGATAGTTTTAGTTTTGATGGTCAATCACCATTTAAAAGTTAATAGGAACAACTCCCATCATAGAAAAGTAGCACATAAACACACAACACACGCACAAGCGCTGAAACTTGCCATAAAAAATCATACCAAAAACAGTATTTGCACAGTATTAGTTTTTTTTTGAAACTCGTAATTTTGCGATACACTTTCAAACTCATTTTTACCGCTTATATAGATTTTTCTCAGTATTGCCACTGCCTATCAAAAAATTATAGCCCCTCACGGCAAGGCGATGATTCTGCCATGTTTTTCAGATGAGTTTTTCGGATGAGTTACGCTTCAAAAGATATTCACTGAATGAATAATTTAGTTCAGAACATAAATGCGATAGAACGAATATTGCTAATTTTATTTGCACAATCGACTGGCTTACTTTTTTGTCTAGATTTTTCAGTGATGAGATAACTGAAAAAAAACGATACTTTCAATTTCTGTTCTGCAAAAAATTGTAAAGTTAGGCAATAAGCAAAGTATGGGATAAGTTGAAAATACCACCTAACGAGGTCAAATTGTGAAATACACTTTGAAACTCCGAAACTCCGATTTTGTGAATAGTAAGAGGATGCAGCAACCGGACATCAGATTTGACTCGGAATCTGCACCCTGGCTATCTTTTTTTAAAAAAATTCTAGCTGTTTTGGATTCTGCGAACAAATACCTGCAGCACTGTATTGCTCGAAATTGCTCCAAAAACAACTAACTTTGCTAAAATCGCAAAAAAATTTGCGAAACTCCAGATGGTTTGCCGAACCATTGTTTAAAGAAAAATATAATTCTGATCGAAAACTGCGCTGTCGTGGAATCCGTAATCATAACTGAAACCGCAACATTTCAAATTTATTTGTTTCAAAAAAAAAACGGTTCGAAAGAAACTACCAGCTTGCCACCTAGACTTTTCGACTTTTTAGTCCTGGTAACGCACCAATTAAGACCATCAGCAGTTCGGATAAAACTCCAATGAAAATCAGCATATCAGCAATTAGAATTATAGTCATCAAAACATTAATTAGGATATGAGTCACAGTCAGCAACTACCATAGAAGAAAAGTCACCATATCAGCTGTACTTAGAATAGAAATTCTTTAAAAAAACAAGTCTTCTAAAATTGGCATATCAGTTTCCGTTCTAAGTATATTCAGGTTGATTATCCAACAAAAACGTATTCTGTCTTGTAACTTTTAAAATTGAACAATTAACCAAAAAGCTGAAAAAAAAACAATTTTCGGAGTTTCAAAGTGTATTTTAGAATTAAAGCAGGTGCGTCATAGATTAGAGCTCATCAGTGTATTAAGATTTGTTATTGCATTCATTGACAATGGTTATGACCTTGCATTTAAATTCCGCACTGGCAAAAATATTACTTCTGAGTTTGTTTACATTTCCGAAGTCCAGAACAACTAGCTATATTCGCTCGCTGCGGAACCCGCGATAAAACTAATGTATTGACAACATTTAGTATACTAGTATTCAGTTTGCTAGTATTTGTGCACACAAATTTTGTTAGCAGAAACCATTTACATTTTGGAAAAAGTTTGAAGACTTGTTTCTGGTGTCCAATGACCTACACGCACCGAAGGGCGCACCTATCCAGTGCACATTGTGGCCTCATAATGCAAACTTAAGTAATTGTTTTTTAGCCACAAAACGCTTGATCTGTTTCAGGTGATGCCAGATGAGCTGTGGCGAGCTGAATCGCAGCCAGGAGACCAGACCGATGACAGAGACGAACAGTGCGTTGCCCAGAGTTACCCTGGAAACCCGTTCCATCAGGGGCTGGACGACTTCGCTTGTTCAGGATATGAATTGCATAATGCTCTTTGCGAAGTGAAGCTGGGGCCACCTCCAGCATAATGAAGAACTACAAATATAGTAAACTTCATCTCTGGTCGGTGTCGAGTCATCTGAAGGTGGAAATCGGACATGTTAGAAATCATTATGTGTTGGGTTAATATCTAATTCTGGAGATAATTTGATATTCTTTACTTCTTTGTTAGCATTGTATTCAAATTGAGTCTGATATAAATTCACAGGGATTTGAATATTTTTTTTCGAACGTTAAGAAAAATTCAATTTTTGAAGAAGGCGCATATTTCAAGTTCAACAGACAAGAACTATTAGTTTTTTAAACACTCCTTTCCTAAATTGACTCAAAAATTAAACTGAGCATTTAATATTAAATATTGAAAAATTGAACTATATCAAAAAATTTTCTAGCAAAATCTATTAGAGACCCATTAAGGCGCAGTCAGAGTGTTCACGGCTTTCTGACCTAAATAATCGAGCAATCATTGTTCCTTTTAAAATTCCATTTTTTTTCAATGCTCACGGCAACTTAGAATCATTTAGAAGCCTTATCAGCATAAATCGGAAAACTGCAAGAAACAAGAATCATTTTCTTGTCGGAGAACCGATCTTAGGGAATTTAAAAAGGTTGAAATCGCATTTTAAACTGAACTGAGATTATACAATCATGTTCCGACATCCTAATTTCATATTTTGGGACATATATGGAGTTTTAGAGGAAAAGTTAATCTAAAACGGACGTTTAAATTGCCTATTAATAAATTAAAAATTAAAAATAATGAATTTAAAAAATAAATTGTCTATTTAGTCTCGTTTTTATCGGTAGTCCCTTAGTCTGGACATTCAAGTCAAGCCTGTCCTAACCAATCCAGTGATTTAAACGTAAATCAGGCTTCTTTGCTCTCTAGCCTAACCTCTATAAAGTTCAATCCATCGGATTTTCAAAGACCATAGATTTATTGTGTTTTGGTTTTTTGATGGTGAAAAACTTATTGGAACCGATATCGTAAAGTATACTTCAGGTTAGGTGTCTTTATCTATACTTTTAGGGCAGTGTGACGAGTATTTGAGAAATATTGCCCGGAGATTGGAATTTATGAGGAGGTTTTGGTTGTTCCCTGCTGTATCTACATTCCAGATATTTTTTGTACTCTCGATTTTAGAGAAGAAAAGCCGTTAGCCCTTTTTTAGCCTAATTTTGCTGTAATTTTGTTCCAGTGAGCCATTTCTTTAAATTGCTCTTTTCGAAATCATTACTTTTTGTATACTGGATGAGTCCGAATCACTATGTTCTAATGGGCTTCAAATGATCATGAATGCTCGTACAAGCTGGAAAAAAAATGTTTTTTGAGAACATCCAGAAACCCTTTCTGAAACAAGAAATTTGAGTTAGGACCGATGTGGTTAACTCATAGAGTAATTTCGGATAGGTCACACCGTCTGCTCGTCACGCTATCTTACTTTCGGCCGGATAGATTCGTGCAACTTCTTGGTCTAATACCGATCCTAATCTTACTCTTATACTATCTAGTCTCAGGTTGTTTAACTAGTCTCTGCTAGGCTCAATAGATCTAGGGTATACTGGTTTATTGCGGCTGCTGAAGTTCTCTTGGAGAGGCAACTAATTTCTAAGTTAAATTCAAATCTCTCTGGTGCTGAAATTACAAGTAATTTCAGCACTTACAAATAAGTGGGTTGTTAGTTAGATGGATCATGATTGGTTAACATTAAATACTTTACAGTGGTAAAATATCTAATTTATCCAATCATAAAATATAGTTTAGATCAGGTTCCACCCATCCGGGTTTTACAGAGTTTTTTAGAATTATCTTTCTGCAATTCAAAGGATGGTTGATGGACGTTGGTATTTGGCGAACATCGTACTCTTGTCCGGTTTCTCTTGTTAGAGAAGTTCCAGGACGCTGGAATGAGGGGCATCAATCGTTGGGTCTTCTTATGACAACGATGGTGTTTCCCAATGAAATCAATCTGATTTCAGAATGGTTTGCTATGACGGGTTTTTTTTATGTAGAGAACTTCTTTTGTGTTCGACCTCGTCTGGGAATGGCGTGGAGATTGTGCGTGGAGGGGATGCCTTGTTACTCGGATCTGTACGTATACTTGAACATCGAGGTGGTCATTGGTCTAGTTCAATGAAGTCCTTTTCTGCGAAGTCAAGTCGTACTCTAAATCCTTTGAGTTGTGATTGTGGACGGCATATTGGTTGTGGTTGGCCATTCTTTTTCGAGTGTAGTGGGGTCATTTTGTCTTTGGATGTTCGTCTTTGGTGTTTTATGCTGATCTATATACTGCAAGGTATAATTTACATTTTATAAAATTTTTATTAGTTCAGTGTTTTAATTATGATTTTGGTTAGTTGTTTTCACAAAAGCATTTTGTTTTAGTTCGGTTATTTTGAAGAGTTACTCACCCTTGAGTACCTCTTATTAAAAATAGAAGTGTGGTCACAAAGCGTGGATGTAGCGCGGTGGGTTAGGCCGGCTATAGAGCATGCTCAGAACGTCCTCTCTGGTGGGTTAGGCCAGGAGTGGGAGTATGATTTCGTGCGGTTTCTCTGAGAGGTCCTGTTATGTGATAACGTTTTATGTCGGATTTGTGGTGGTTTTTCTTATGTTTCGTTGGTTGTGTCCTTTTTTTCAAAAATCAAATTGTTTTTGTTATGGGTTTGTCTTTCGACTTTTTTGTGTTTTATTATTTCTTTCTTAGACTTTATAATAGTCTTCAAAAGAATAAATTATCCAGTTTTAAACTGGGTTAATCCGGTTTGGGTACCGTTGGTTTTCTTTTCTTAGTCATGCTGTTATTCTATGTTTTGTGGTGTTTAGTAAGCTGCGTTGGTTAGTTTTGTTTAGTATAAAATTCCTTTCCAACCGGGTTAAAGGAAAGTTTGAAATTTGTTATCGTGTGTTAGAATTGTTGAGTGTGAAAACTTGAAATTGAAATTCATTATTTAAACAATTCTTCGTGGGCGAGCTGTGCGAGTTTGGATAGAATTCTTGTGCGAGTGAATGAAAATTTCAAAAGGTTAGTACTACATTTTCGTCTTATCAATTTACTACATAGAATTTCAATTTTACTGCTAGTTTTGTGGAAAAATTAAGTTACAAAATTTCATCATTATTAGAATTACTGCTTATGGGGAAACAATTTATAAATTAATTTACTACATTGGTATGAATTTTATTATATTTATCTAGTGCAAAATATTAATAGAGTTTAGAAGAATTCGAAGAAGTTTTTTATTTTTTCTTTTTCTTTTGTGTTTTTGCAGATGATCGTGGGATGAAGACTAAAAATCTAAATGAGACATGAATAAAGAATGGTTAGTTTTAATTTGAATTTATTAGTGAAGAATATGTATAATTTATACTTACCTGTTAGTCGTCGGGGAAAAAACGTGGGGGAAGATGTCGTGTATTATGTCGGAGTTTGTTAGTAATTTTGCTAGTATGCGAATGATGTTTTTAGTTTGAAGCAGTGGCCATAGCAATTGAAGTGCTTTAATAGTTTTTAGTTCTTCAGTGCCAACTGCAAACTCATAAGGTGTATTTTGAATGAGATTATATAATTTGTGATTGTATTTAGTTTTGTGGATGAATTCTAATATTGGGATTTCTATAGGTTGGATAAATTCATGTGGGATAAGGAAGGGTCTGGATTCGTCTGCGTTAAAGGTCTTCGTGATGGGACAAAATATATACATTTGGGTTATGGGATCATAATTGCGAAGAATACCGTGAAGGTTAGTATCTTTGATGCAATATGTGAAATTAAGAAAAAATGGTGAAGTGTATTTAGAGTTAAGAAACTGAAAACGGTGGTCTGGTTGTCTTGATCGAGTGTGTAGGTCAAAATGATTTTGAATGAAGCGATAATATGTATATGTGTGGGTTTGTTTAGTGCGTAACATAATGTCGTGTGAGCAGTGCAAATCGCGTTCATGTGGTGCAAGGAAATTGAAGGTTAGTGAAAATAATTGAAATCTTTCTTTAAAACTTTCGTAAGCTTGCATGTCGGTTAGTGCTTCAGAAATGACGTGGTCGAATTTGCGATCAAATATATTGAGTGTAAATACATATGGTGTTTTGATGAAGAATTTTTCTGTGATTTGTGGGTTAGCGAAGCGATCATCATCTAAAAATTGGTCTTGGTTAGCTCGGATGATGTTATGATCGTAATATTCTAGCGTATATTCGTTAGCTCGGGGTGCAGTGAATGTTTTTAGTGACTTTTTATATCCTATATAAGTAAATTGTCTATGTGTTAGTGGTGTGGTGAGTCGGTATAGCATATCTTGATTTCTTTCTATATTGATATGAGTATTAGGTAATGGTAGGCAAAGGGGATTAGTAAAATTATAATATGATGTCCAATGAAGTGTAGGCATTAAAACATGTTCATCTACAAAACTACGTGTGTCGTTAATGTCATGAGGAGTATATTGTGGAAATGAAGGTAAGGTGATTGCTAGAAAATCTTTCGTGTTAGTGTGATTTGGATGATTAATATATTCACGGGCTGTTCCTGGTTTTGTTGGAAATGGATGGTTTGGGAATTTTCTTTTGAAAGTGCGATAAGCTCTATTAGTGCTATTTGATGATTCGGTGGATGTGGATGATTGTGCTAATGATGCGGTATAAGCTGAAGAGGGTGTAGGGGTAGGTGGGTTTGATGATTCTATTGTGGAAGAAATCTGATTTATATTGGGGGTGTCAAAGTGTAATGGTTGTTGTTGTAGGGTGATAAAATTATCTAGTTCTTGGGAGATTTGGGGAATATCTGGAGAATTGGATGATCGGTCTGAATGAAATGAAGAGTAGGTTGGGGTGACTTGTGAAGCGTAAGAAGGTGTAGAAATGGATGGGAGTGGGTTATTTGGTGGGATTGGTTGAAAAGGGGGTGTTGAAAAAATTGAGGAGTTGGTTCGAAAATTATTGGATGGAGATGGTTCAGAGTCTGCAAATTCATCAGGGGTTTCAATATTAGGGTTATTGAGTTGTGAAATGGAGTATAAAACTGAAATATTTGAATTAGTGTCTGAATTCATGCCTGATGTTATATTACTAGTTGGGAAATCGGGTGGCGGGAAAGCAAAAAGTGGAATTATTGTAATTGGAGTGTTGAGGTTGGTTGGATGGGAATTTGAGCGGTGTAGGAATCCAAGTTGTCGGCTCATCGTGGGCTAAAAAAATTATTATTTTGAGACTGAAAAGCGGTGGTATGGGGTTGTTCTATAATTTGTTCATATGTATTTTCATCTTGTGAATGATGTGTCATTATATGTTGATCTAAAAATGTGATATGGTTGGTCTAAAATTTGGATTATGTGTTATTGCTAAATTTTGAAAATTTCGTGGGACTAGGGATAATGGATGGTTATGTGGTAGGGGTGGTAACTGTGGTGCTGTAGGCGTTATTTCTATATTATTATGTTCTTCGTCGTATGTGTTCTGTCTTGTTGCTATTTTTGTATTGTATTCTTTTATTTGTGCGTCTAAAAATATTTTGTTTATTGATGATGAAAAAATCCCAAAGAATCCTGCAAATAGTATGCGTGCTACACTTGCTTGTCTATTTACTTGTGTGTGTATAGCGCATGTATTATAGATTCCTTTTAAAAATGAAAAAAGAAATCCTATAAAGTTAAACATTGCGTATAAAATAGTTAATTTTTTTAAGATGTAATAGGGCCATCCTAGAAAATCAAGAATTTCATTTTTTAGTGTAACAAAGCTAAAAATATTTATAGGTGAGATATCTTTTGGTCGGTATTTCTCACCGTTTAGATATATATAGTCTTTAATGTCTTTAAAATATCCGCTATAATCTTGTGTATAGATATCTGCAAATCCTGCGGTTTCGGCAAGTTTGCGTAAGTTTTGGTCAATTGATTGTCTTTGTATAGACATTGACTTGTATAGTGTCCATTTGTGTTAATAATTCTTGGAACTGCTGTGTTCTAATGTGATGTTGGATATCGGATTTTGAATATATTCCAATTGATTGTAAATCGATATTTGGGTTTCGAGCAATAGCTCTAATGCTTTCAGGTGAAAATTTTTTGAGTGATTGCATTAATGTGGGGTATGGGGTAAGAAGGTAATATTTATCTTCATCAGGGTTCAGTTGTACTACATTGTGGCTATTTTCTGATCCACATGGGACTGCGGTATCCCAGAAATAGGTTCGTCTTGAAAGTGTGTCAACGAAATGTACTTTATTTTTATAAAAGATAGGGATTCTTTTATAGCATCGTTTATCTTCAAAAACATATAGTGGTGATACTTTTTTGGTACAGGTATAAAACCATAAAATGTTTCCTTCGTAGTCTAAAAAATTTGATCTATTTCCTGATAGTAAATATCCTGCGTAGGGTATTTTTAATACAGCTAGTGCAAGTGATTGTAAGATTTGTGTCCGTTCTAATTCGCATAGTTGGTGAAGTGTTTCTAATTCAGAGAGTGACATTTCCTGAAAAATTCGGCTAATTGTGTAGTCTAATTTCATATCTAAGTGAATATCATAGTGGATATTACCAAAACAAGAATTATTCATTAGTGATAGTTCTTGTAAACGTGTGCTTCTAGTGTCATGGGGCTTTAGATGTCCACCAGGTTGACCTTTACTTTTTTGAAAATTAACTGGTATATATGATGTTCCTTCGTTTAGAGGATGACTTGTGGGCATATGGGTCGATTTTTATTTTTCCAGTGGTCATGTCGAATCCTTTTTCGTATTCAACTAATATTTCGGAGTATTGTGTTTTGTGAAGTGGGTTTCTGTATTTGCATGCAAGTTCTGTTTCTTGATATATTTGAAAACGTGTCAATTTATTTTCTATATTGTGAATGTTTCTAAAATTAGTACTTTGTTTTCGTGATGGATTTACTTGTTCATATGGAATTGATTGTATAAAATATTTTTCGTGAAATTTTATCATTCGGGCGTGTATTTTTGCTACTTGAAATGTTATACATGTGTCTTCGGGGAACCAAACAATTGTTGCTTGTGTTCGTACTGTAGGGTCACAATAGCCTTGATCGTTTTTACAAGGTAATCTAATTCCTTGATAGATCATTGTATTGTCAGATAAATCGCGTGTGAGTTGTATTTTTTCGAGTTGTATTTCCAATCGAAAAACATTATTTCTTGATATCCTTTATTTTTTGTGTCTGCTTTGCAGTTTGATGGGTTATTTATACCAATGTGTGGTATCCAATGTTTATCGTGTATGTCATAAGTTAATCTTCCGTGTGCGCCGTTGTATGGGTATTTTTCATCTAGTTTTATATGTCCTTGATATCTTTCAAGTTCTGCTTGATGTACAGAATTTGAAAAAACTTGGAAATATACTAATTTTCTGTCGATGTTTTTATTTCTTGTGATATTTAGTCTGAGTAACTCGTTTTTACAATCTTCGGGATTGAGATGTAAAAGTCGTTCGAAATTACTCTGGTAGAATGATTCGTGGTCAAGTCGGTTTTTATTTCCATTTGAGACTTGTGAACAATGTACTTTCTTTTCAGAAAATGTTGCTGTGAATTTATATCCTATAACTGTTGTTGCTCGGGCTTTTGAATAGAGTGTCGCTATTACATTTGTAGTTTCTATAGCTTGTGGTTCTGTTTCGCATTGTGATACTTGATTTATTGCATATTTGTTTAGTGTTTTTTGTTCATTTTCTTCACAATCGTAATGTGTTACTAATAAATCTTGGGGTCCTGTGCGGGGGGAAGGATTTATGTTCTGATCGGAAATTACTAGAAAAAAGAGTTGGAGAAAAATTAATATTTTTAGAATATACATGTGTATGATAATCCTGAATATGGGTTATAAAATGTGATGCAACCAATTGTCTTTTTGGTATATCTGTCGTATTCATATATTACTTCAGTTGTTATAAATGGTGGTGGCAGTGATTGAGCTGTTATATTTGGTGGGTTTAATGGGTAAGGATGTTGAGCAATGTTGTTTAGTTTAACTTTGATTTCAAATTTTAATTGTAGACTATTTTGTTGGAGTATTTGGATGTTATGATCACGAATGTCGTCGTGGATATCTTGTCTATATTGTAATCTATTAAGTGCCCAGTTGTGGAGTCGGTTACTTTCTGGGTGTTGTCCAAATAATGGTGGCGTTGCTGTGAATGTATTCCAGTCTAATCTTAGAGGGATATTTGTTGATGATTGATCTCGATATCTAGCGTCGAGATTATTTGGGAAATTTAAAGGGAAAGGTGTCGGTGAAATTTGGCTTATTGATGGTGTTGATGGTAGTGACAATGTTTCTGGTAGTCATGATGATGTTGTTGTATCGGTAGAAATATCTATTGGATCATTTATTAAATTGGGTTCACCTTGTGTGAATGATTGTGTTGTCCAATATGGTAGTCGTGATGTTTGGTTTGGAAGGTTAAAGGGATTTTCACGGATTTGTTCAGATATTGGTGTTGAACCTAAGTAATCTGAGGGTAGACTTGAGATGCTACGTTGTGAAAGAAGCGTAGGGGTTTCTGGTAATATACCAATTGACTTTGTGATGGGGATTGGGGTATATCAAAATGAACTCGGGGGGTTTGAAAATTTCTGTTTCGTCGAGGATGTATAATTTGTCTATTTGTTTCAACTGTATTTTGATTTTGACTAAGACTTCGTATTCTACTTAATTCTTGTGGTAGTGTTGGGTACAAGTTATATGTTGGTTCACTTAGAGGTGCTTGTCGTTGAACTGGTTCTAGCGGTTCAGATAAGCGAGCGTGTCGTTCTTCAAAGGTATATGGGTTATCTTGAAAAGAAATTCGTGTAGATGTTTGAGGGTTTTGGGTAGTTATAGGTGGTGTTGGGTTATCTTGGGATGATGTCGGTGAAGACTGACTGTGTGATTGTTGGTTAGCAATTTTTGAGGGTTTTTTATTGATTTCTTTTAGTGAAAAATTTTATGTTTATTGTAGTACTCTTCTAAAAAAAGAATTAGAAGGATTTTTGCTTTGGCGAATGTGATGATTGCTTTCTTTATACATTTGCATATTGTCAAGATGAGGGATGATAGAAATGTTAAAAAAATTACAAATAGTAAAAAAATATCGGTTCTACTAAAAATGGTTCGTATCATTTAGATAAGTTTTGTGAATCGTACCTGTGGATATGGTCAATGGCTTTTGAAATTTGGAGGTATAGTTCAAATATCGAATAGAAAATTAAAAAAAAAATATTGCAAAAATTGATTAAGATTAATACAAAAGCTTCAAAGGTATCAAAAAGAAATATGATTAAAAGTTTAAATATCGTTAAAAAGTTTATGAAAATGTTAAGAATTATGTTGACTGATCGAGAGAAGAGCATTTAAGAAATGGCTTCTCGATCGAATATTTTTTTTGTCTGAGGCAATTTTCAAGTGTGGTCGAATTATTTCTTGGTTTTTTGACAAGTGGGTTGAGTTCTGCGAAAAATTGTTGGGGGCGAATTTTATCGTGTTCGAGAGGTCTTCTTTTTCTTTATTTTTATTTGTCAAGTGATCTGGGGTATTTTTGAAATTTTTCTACTTTAGGCTAATTTAATATGGTCGTTCTTTTACTTTAGGCTAATTTAACATTTTTGTTTGGGGGGTATTTGAGGTCTGAGTTGGGGAAATATTGTTGATCTTTGGGTTATTAGATAAGGGAGGGTTATGATATTATGGTGATATTTATTTTAGTTGTCAAGTTGGAGTGGTTTGCTTATTTTTGACCTGGAGGTCGTAAAGTTATAGTTATAGATATGCCTGGAGTTTAATATCTTTCGTCTAATTGGTTTGTGTTAGAGTTATAGGAGGTGACGGATTGAATGAATCTTATTGGCTAATTTTGAACTAGAATCGCTGCGTGTTTGTCAGCATGTTATTTTGAAAAATGAAAGTTTAAAATGTTTCAGAAGTGCAAAAATTATTGATTGTAAAATTAAAGTTGTTTTTGAAATTCAACTTTCTTTAATATTTTAGATTGTGGAATGAATGTTTTGTAGTTTTTGCGTGGTTGATTTCTAAGTCGTGATGACTCTCTAGGTTCTGATTTCTCTAATTGTTCTTGGGGTATAATTTTTTCTGTCATTTTTCTATTTTTTCTTTCTTTTTGATGTATATTTTGATCTAGCATTTTTGTATTGTTTTTCGTTGTAGTTGATTTTTTTATTTTGGTTTTCGAGGTGAATGTCATGTTGTTCTTTTGTTTCATTTTCCGTATGTGGGTTATTTTGAATAACTTTTAAACCTGTGAAAGAATATAATTGAGTTAGTTCGCGTAGTGCGTATTCTTTTGGGTAATAAGGTAATAGATTGTTTCGATGCTGAACAATTTCTTTTTGGTCTGAGTCGGTGATTTTATATGTTACGTCAGTGGGTTTGGCAATTATTTGGTATGGTCCTTTACGAAGGGGTTGTAATTTTTTAGAAATTCCTTTTTGAGTGTTAAAATTGGGTATTAAAACAAATGTTCCAATTTTTGAATCGGAGGCTGGTGTAAAGCGTGAATTTATTTGTTCATTAATGTTTTGCCTTTGTAACAACTTTTTTGTTACTTTTTGGTAAATTTCATTGTGTTTTTTAACTCTGTTTAAAATACATTCGGTGTGTGTACCGGAGGCTAATTTAAGAATTTGTGGGTGATGAAAATGATCTTCATCATGTGTGTGTAAAGGTAGGTTATAACAAATTGAGTCTTTATTCGGTTGACAATGACTTTGTGCATTTTTATGAGAGTTTGCTGTAAACATATTTGGTTTGCGTGGCTTTTGATTAAAAACCATTTCATATGGTGACATTCCTAGAGTTGTCGTGATTTGTGAATTATATGCTAAGGAAAATATTTTTACATCTGCTGACCATTAGGTGTATCTTGTATCATTTCCATTGATGATACATCTAAGATATTCTTGTAGTGAACGGTTCATACCTTCGACTAAGCCGTTTGTCCAAGGTGCATGAGATGTACGTGGTTTGTGTTTGATGTTATATAAATGACATAGTGTGATGATTTCATTATTTATGAATTCTGTACCGTTGTCTGTAACTAAAATTTCGGGTAGTCCGAACTTGGCTATCCAATGTTCATAAAGTGTTGTGTAAGCGTAATAAGCGTTACAATGTGGTACTGGGTTAAGTGCTACATAATGTGTAAATGCGTCAACAATTACCATAATGTAGGAGTTTCCTTCAGATGATGGTGAAATTGGTCCTTTTGTATCGAATGAGATACGATGGTTAAAGTATAAACTTTGTCCTTTAAAATCTTGTTTTTGTGCTATTTGTTTTTGATTTGGATAAGGTTTATTTAGCTGACATACTATACAATCATTGCATAGTACTTTTATCCAAATTGGTGCATTTGGGAAATAGAAATTTTGTATAAAATTTGAAAATGTTTTCTCTGATCCAGAGTGTCCTTTAATGTTTTGTGTATGTGAAATGTTAAAAGCTATGAGAATCATACTTAAGGGGAGACAGGGAACTGTAGATTCATTTAATTGGTATTCTAGAAGGTCTGTGTTTTCATTAATTGTTGTATTATTAAATTTTCGAAAATATCGGAGGAGTGTTTTATTTCCTAAAATTGTGGTATCTGCCTTTACGGGTTTAGTTTTATTTTTGTGCCATGATTTTAGTTGTCTAATTACTGGGTCAAGATTTTGATATTGTTTCAAGGTATTAATTGTAATTTTATCTGTTGGAGGGAGAAAAATGTTTTCAATTTCTAATTGAGATAAAGGAATTGTGTCAAGTGGGTCATGGAGGTCAAAAACTTGATTTATTGTGTATTTTGAATCGTTTGTTTGTGGCCCTGATAAATCTATTTTATCAGTTAGATTTTCTTTTTCAATTAACGGAAAAAAGGTCTTTTTTATGCGAGTGTTGTTTTACTTTTTTTTGTTGGGTGTTATTTTTTATCCATTGTGAGTATGGAATTGGTTTGAAAGGTGATGTTCCAAGTAGATCAACTTCGTAGTGGTTATTTTGGCAATCTAAGTAAAGTGGGAAGTGTTGTAGGTTATTTATCTGTGATTGTTCAACGTCAGTTTTTACTGCATATTTGCATTCTAGTCGGGGTGATGTTTCGTTTTCTGCAAGGTAAAATTTTATATTTTTGGGTATTTCAACTGTAGTTTTACGTTTTTGTATTGCTCTAAAATATCGAGTAATCTGTTCACTTTATCGTGTAAATGAATTGGTACTTTACTTGCTCTTTGTTTTTTGAAAACTGCGTCAGGTTTTAACGGGAGATGTAGTGATGAACTGATTTTGCCAACATCAAATTTGGATGTTGCATAGACTGATGAATATTTTATTAGCTGTTTGGCTAACTTATCAAATTCGTCTTGTGTTATTTGTGAATGTTGGAAGTTAAACATTGTTAAAAATTTCTGTTGATCCTCTGTATAGTTATTGATGTTGAATGTAGGTTTGAAATATGGGGTTTTTGTGAAATAATCTGTATTTCTTTTTTCATTACTTATTATATTATTTATGGATAGTTCTTCGTTAAGAATTGTGGATTGACAAATATCTAATAATTGGAGTATATTATTTACGCGGTATGCTTTTTCATGTATCGGTGTAATATTGTAGCGTTGGTTTCGCAATATCCTAAAAGTCTCAAGGGTAATGTTACTTGATACGGTGTATTGTTGTATACATGTAACGAAATGATATCTGAATTCGTATTTTTCAAATATTTTATGGATGAAATTGTGATTTTGAAAAACTTATGGATAGGTTTGAATTCAAAGTCTGACATATAGAGTTGTTGTTTATTTTGATTTTTATCATATTGGTGAACTTGTTTTATTGAAAAATTATATATGTTTCCTGATAGTGGTTTCAGGTGTTTTCGTTGTTGGTTATAAATTGGATAAAATTTTGAAAAGAATGGTGGTTGTTTATTTAATCTTTGAAAAAATGTTAGGGCTGTATTTTTTGTTTTTGTGTACTTATGTTTGATTAGTATTTTACTATTCAAGATGTTGATTGTTGGTATATATTTAGAGATAAATGGTATTCCAATGATATTGTGTTTAATATCAGTGATATGAAATATTTGTTTAAATGGTTTGTTTAAAATTTTATTTTGCTCCATTGTTCTTGTGGGGAGAAAAAATAATTGAACTTTTCCATAGTTTACTAATGTTGATCCTTGTGCTGTTGCTAGTTTACTGGAGGTTGCAAGAGGCGTTAATTTTGGGTGTAATGTTTTGATTTCATTCCATGTGGGAATGTTAATTATGTTTGATTCTGCTCCTGAATCAATTAAAAAATCAATTTCAAGATCTGGTGGTTGAAATTCTTTGTTTCTTGGACTTTCTAAAAGAAATGGTATTGTCCAAATTTTTTCTTTGGGTTGTTCTTTTTCTATATTTTGATAGATGTGATTTGTATTCAAGCATTTTGTTTTGTCATTTTCATTGGATTTAATTACAGTGTTGATTTCGTTAGTTTCTTGTGCCGTTTGTGTGGTATGGATGGGTTCAATATAATAATTGTGAAGGAGTTCTAATTGGTTTTCATATATATGTGATGAAAAAGGTTGTTCATATATAATAGGTTCGTAGTCGTTTTCGACTGCCATCATATTTATGGAGAGAGTGTTTTCTGTATCACTTTCTGTGTCTGATGATCCACAGTTTATTTGATTTAGTTGTAGTTCGTTATTTCCTGTGTCGTCAATACCTGGGGGGTCTGATGTTGTTTCTTCATTTGATTGTACTTGATTAATATGTCTTTGATGTTTGGGTGTACTACTTCTGTGGCGATGTTTAGAATTATTATAATGGTTCTTATTTCTATGTGGTGATTGAGAATAATTTCTATATCGATTATTATAACTTGAATGTCGATTTTGTGAATTGTTTCGTGATCTGTTTTGATAATTATCGTTTGATCTGTGATAGTTTGATCTGTTATATGAGTTATTTCTTGATCGATTGTTCGGGTAATTCTGATTTCGGTTGTTCGAATAACTTCTATTTCGATTATTTGAATAGTTTCTATTTCTATTATATGATGAGTTTCGTGATTGATTGTTTGGATAGTATTTATTTCTTGTGTTTGATTGAGAATTAGATCTAGAAACAAATTGTGATGTATTTGAATTTGATCTGGAGTAGTTATTTCGACTATTGGGTTGATTATAATGATTTTGTGAAGAATTCTGTGCATTTCTTCGTTCTGGTGATCTTCCTCTATAACTTGAGTTATATGGTGATTGATTTCTCGTGTAATTGGTATTGTTCCTGTATACATTTTTGTTTGGTAGATTTTGATCTTTCTTCATGTATTGATAGAATGATTTATTTGGTTCTTTATATTTTTGAGGTTTGTTTTGGTTATCTTGTTGTTTTTGTCTACATTCAGAAATACTATGTCCGTATCGTCGGCAATAATTACACCATTTTTTGAAAGATGGTTTGCCTTTAAAGTTTGGATGTTTTTCATAAATATTTAGTATTTCAGTGATTTTTTCAACGAGGTCTGTATCTGATTCCTGTATGTTATTGATATTTGTGGTATTTGTTTCAATTCGATTAACATATTGTAACTTCAGATTTTCTGTTTCTTCAAGTTTCAATGTGATTTCCGCTTGCTCTAGTTTGTCTACTAGTTTTCGAAAATCTAGATCGGGCTCTCGAATTGAGGAAGGATGGGATGCTCTCTTTTTTATTGCTATTTTCCTTAATTGAGGTGTTAAGGTCATCATTAAGATTTCTGTCATCTTTGTGTTTTTATAGTCATGTGTATTTAATGAATATGCTTTTCGAACTAGTGTTTCGATACGTACTGCTAATTGTTTGATGGTTTCATTTGGTAATCTGCGAATTTCATTACATAAAACTCTTTGTTGTTGTTTATTTCTCTCGGAGTCAAACATTTTTGAAAATTCTTGTGTAAATCTTTTCCAATTTGATTTTATTTCTATAGGCAACACTGAAAACCATTTTTGGGCTGCGCCATCTAAGGTTGTTTGTATCAATGCTGTGAGTCGATGTATCCAATTTTGATGTAGTGGTGTATTAATTGGTTCAGGTCCTATATTTAAAATTAAATTTGCTGTTACTGCATTTAAATAATCTTCTACAGAATATTCAGGGTCTGTTCCTGTGAATACCATTAATGGTTTGTTTGATGTTATTGATGATCCAACCATAAGGTATGGATTCATTGTCATTTGTAGGGATTCTGCGGCATTTGGCATTTGTGAAAAGTTTGAGAGTTGATTTTTTGTTATTTCGTGTTGTTGAAGGTAATATGGGAGTGGTATTTCGTTTTGCATTTGTGTTGGTTGAAAAGGGTGTGTAATCATTGGGTTTTGTGGCTGAATTGGTTGAAAAGATTGTGTATTAATTGGGTTTTGCATTTGTATTGGTTGTTGATTTTGTGTATCTGTTGGATGCGGAGAAAAAATTCTATGATATGTATGTGGTTTTTGCACTCCTTGTCCACGATACTCTTGAGTATATGGTGCAAATATATCTGGTTGTAAATAATCATCATCGGAGGATAAATAATCCGTATGATGAGCTGCTTGCTTTTTATTTTTTTTTGTTGAAAGAATGGGTAATTTTCACTACGATCCTGTGGAGGATCTGAGTTAGTTTGAAAATTTACTGAGTTGGTTGTTGCCATTGGGTTATCCCAATTTTGAGATCTTATCTGATTATTATTATTTTTTCGTGGGGGATAGTTTGTTTTTGATGAATGTGCGTAATTATAATTGTGTTCCGCAAAAGTGTTTCTTGTGAACGTTCTGCGTGTTTTTGACGGTACTGTCATGGGTCTATATGTTTGATAATCCATTTGTGAATATTTTGGAGCAACCAAAGGTTTAACGGTTGATTGTAAGGTTACCTGTGCTAGTGAAGTGTTTGTATTTCTTGGTGTTGTTAAATTTGGACGTATCGGTGAAATACTTTGTTGTGTAGTTGTTGTTGTTTGGACGATTTCTTCATTTATGAA
This sequence comes from Symsagittifera roscoffensis, assembly GCF_963678635.1. Lineage (NCBI taxonomy): Eukaryota > Metazoa > Xenacoelomorpha > Acoela > Convolutidae > Symsagittifera > Symsagittifera roscoffensis. The sequence goes on from NC_087069.1 coordinate 10,659,297, forward strand.
GTGTGATGGTGTTTGAATATCTTGTTGTGTAAGATTCCTAGTTCCATTAAGGTTTTCATTGCGTATGAGGGTCGAGTTTAAACGGTTATTTCGCGTATCAGGTAAAAATGTATTGTAGTTTAATGGTGTTGCATCAATGGTTAAAGGTACTACTCTTACACAATCTCTTGCATAAGATATTGTACTTATTGCTTGACTTGAGATTGATTGTGGGATATTTATGAATGCATAATGAGACCATTCGGGGTCCCAAACGTAGTCTGACTGTTCTGTGATGGCGGTATCATCGTTTGAATTTTGAGGTCTGAATTTTTTCTTGCTTGTGAAATTAAATCTATATTATGTGTGAAATAATCTATTGTAAACCATGCCAAAATTTTTTGTAAGTCATGTTTTGTATGTTGTGAAACTTCGTCTTTAGTGAAATTTTCTTTAATTATATGTAGGAAAGTTGAAAATAGTGTGATTTCATGTCGTACCATTATATGTTTGGATGTCTCTATCGGTGAGACATTTGGGATTGGGGTTTCGTTTTCTAATATTGAAATATAACTATATATTATTGCAAAAACTTCATTAGTAAATATGGAGTTTGCTCTTCGTGAGTTATGATATTGTATGCTTTTTATATATTCTAAGAATACTTTTGAAAATTCTAAGTCAAGATCGTCTGTTTGAATTACATATTTGCGGTGATTCGGGTTTGGTGTACTGAATTCTATGGTGTAGATTCCGTATTGTTGTGTTAAATTGCATATATCTTTCAGATAATGATCAATAATTTGTCTTTTGATTTTTACATCTGGGAACTCTGCTTTTTATGGGCTGATTCCGGGTTCAAACAAAATTAGGAGTAAGTTCTTGCAAGTTTTGTCCTCTATTATCGGGTGCATCTACGAGGAAGGGGTAGATATCGGCGTCATCTGGACTATCTTCACTTGGAGTGTGTGTTTGGCTCATTTTTTCGTTTAATGACTGTTAATAGGTAACTATCGATGTGTCTAATTGGTTGATTCCAATTATACAAGTGTACTGGTTTGTGTTTATATTGCTTTTTTATTCTTCTTTTTCCTCTTTTTGATGAATTTGAAGTTGTTTCTGAGTCGGAAAAATATAATTGATCGTGAATGGGGCAATTTTTATCAATTGATTCTTTTAATTTATAAAGTTCATCTAAATTGCTGGCTTCTGATTCTGAAAATGCGTTTTTATTTTTTGAAAATCTTTTTCGTGTGATTTGTCTTTGTTTGTTTATTATTTTTCTTTTTATTGTTAGTCGTTTTGTCCTAATATATCCAACTGTTTGTGTATGAGGTGTGATTACAAGGTCGTATTTTTTGTTATCTATTTCACAGTTGTGTAAAACAATTGTTTGTTTATTTCCTAGATTTTTAAATGACATAAGGTTTAGGATGAGGGATGCAAAAAGTTGTTAGATGATTTCTACTTTCTTAAACCGTTAGTCCTTACGATTTTTTGGTTAGCTTAACCTGGGTCTATTTGTTCAGGGTTGGAGAGAAAAGTATATCGATTCCGAAGATTGATTTTTTACTTTCTCGTGGCTAATATAAGCTAAGGTGTTAACTTACTTAATCTTACTTAGGGGTAGTGATTGTGTTCAAGGGTTGGAGAATAGTAAATCGATCCAGAAGGTTCAGGTATAATTAGAACGCAAGTAGTTCGTTAGATACTATTTTAAACTTACTAACTCTAAGATTTATCCTGGGCCTGGTAAGAGGAGGGTTCAAGTGAAGGATGAATAACCGAAGTTCTTCACTGTTTATCATAATTTGAATGATTAGTTTTGTTCAAAAATTTCTATTAGTCTTAGGTTTTTTGAAAGGGTTGGATAGTGAATCGACGTTTGAGGTCGTTAGACACTTGCTAAGTGGGTGGGGGAGAACAAAATTGTACTTTTTGATCCAAGGATAGGCCTTGATGATCAAGTTTTAAATTTAGTGAAATAGAAAATTAATTAAGATCCAAGGATAAGCCTTGATGATCTGATTTTAAAATTAAGTGAATTTAAGTTTAAAATGGTTTAAATTTGTTTAAGAAAAAGATTTAGTGTTTTAATGATATTAGTGAGCTTATGATTGCTGTTATGTTTAGGTGATGAAGCTGGGACAACTGATGATTTTATGATTACTAACAATTTATTGTCATGCTACTAATTTTTGTTTTGATTTTCAATAAATATTTTCCAAACATGTTTTATATAATACTGCAGAATTTAGGAAAACGATCTGAGATCTTTTTATCAATCGTTATTGTATATTAATAATTTTGTTTAGCGCCTGAAATGATCATGAAGATTGACTTCAAGATTTTATGTTTGTAAATGAAAATCTAAATTCATTGCTAATAAAATTCTAAATATAAAAGTTTGTGTTGGCTTTTGCCGTACTATCATATAACTATATGGTAAGTTTCTACTTTGTCGTATGTCGTCTCTGGTTCGAGGTCTCCTTCCAATTCCGGGTAGTTCTATTATCGTTCGGAATATTGGCTCTGATCTATTGAGTCGTAGAGACATTTCGATTAAATTATCATCGTATAACATTTTGAAAACATTTTGTCTAAATTCTAATCATTTTTTGGTTAATTTTAAGCTATTAAGGTCTTGTTCGAGACTTATGGTCGCACCAGATCAGTTAGGACCGATGTGGTTAACTCATAGAGTAATTTCGGATAGGGTACACCGTCTGCTCGTCACGCTATCTTACTTTCTGCCGGATAGATTCGTGCAACTTCTTAGTCTAATACCGATCCTAATCTTACTCTTATACTATCTAGTCTCAGGTTGTTTAACTAGTCTCTGCTAGGCTCAATAGATCTAGGGTATACTGGTTTATTGCGGCTGCTGAAGTTCTCTTGGAGAGGCAACTAATTTCTAAGTTAAATTCAAATCTCTCTGGCTGAAATTACAAGTAATTTCAGCACTTACAAATAAGTGGGTTGTTAGTTAGATGGATCATGATTGGTTAATATTAAATACTTTACAGTGGTAAAATATCTAATTTATCCAATCATAAAATATAGTTAAGATCAGGTTCCAAATTTCAAGTAGAGTTGGTGTTTTTAGAGTTTGATTATTTTGTCAAAAATTCGTGTCGTTTTTTTTCACGTTCAATTGGTATTTGGAAGGCTTACGTGCTTTTCGAGGTCGTCGGGGATTTGAAGAAAGCTAATGAAATCAACCGCTACGCATCCCTAGTCCTCGTCATGCTGTGAAGTTCTTTGATTTTTAGAAAAAAGTAATCGAAACTTTTCTTCATATTTGTTGACAAGTTTGTTTTTATCAATATGACAAGACGACAAGACACAAATTGATGCTCGGCTAAAAGTTTCACCATTTTTTATGGCAAGATCCCTTTCCCACGTTGTCTGTTAAAAGTTATGAAATTGGTTATGCATTTTTCGATTTTGCTTGCCCGCACTGACTAAAATGAATTAGGATGGGAAAAGTATGGAAAAAGTATGCAAATGAAATTTTCTCGGCAATTTTCAGCTAACTGTTCGGCTTTTTATTCAGATGCTTGGGTCCAGCCGAATTGCTGTTAATCTCTGAAAATGAATGGGTGGGTTGTTTATCTCACTATAAAAATTTTCGATGGCATAACTCTGCTGTGAAATCTATAGCATGTGGTACAAATGCTCGGCTGTTGCATTCAACCCGCAATTTAACAAATAAGTGGACTGCGACGGATGATAATTCTTGATAGGTAAATTTTTAAAGATAATTTTATCTGAATGTTCCTGTTTTTGTTGAGTCAGACAGATTTGAGTCTTCCGCCAACTTATAGGAACCCATCATGATCTTAATTTGGATAAAGTTGAAGAAAATTGATGTCCAATTTATGTAACTAAGTTTTTGGAAATCTCTATTTTTGTCAGTCGAAAGGCCGTTTCACCCCGTATCAACAACTCAAAGCCTAGCCCGACGATTGTTTCAATTGTTACTGTTCTGCTTTTAATAATACAGGGTAATCTTCGCAATAATACCTCCGGTGATCCGACGTCTTCTACCGGTGATTTTCCCTCTCCACTCGCTACTTAAATGATCAGGATCAATTCGTCGGGTAGTCATATAACTTTTTGTTTTTAGCTTATTTCAAGAATTTGTCGGCGACCAAGAAAGTCCAGACCACCAAAATTGCAAAAATAAATATTTCAGCGGTTGCTAATAGTTGAGTTTTCATGGTCGACCAGATTTTGATGAAGTTAAAATTAGCGCCACTTTTTGTATAACTAGCAAGTGTTTTGTTCAATATAACAATAACCAGCATTTTCAAAGTTGTTCTTGAACCCTAATTCTGATTAGCTCACAGCTTAGGACTTTGAAACAGACCTCGTTTCTGAGCTTACAAAGTATGTTCCTTGGCGATAGTCGATATTTCGCGCCATCCAGTGGCTTGTCAGGTCGTGTGTCGTGCTTTGTCCTGGCAAGAAATTCTGCCCCTTACGCCATGTCAAAATACAAAAATTCAGACTCACAAAAAGCCAAGGACTTTGAGGTCACTTTGCTGCTTTGCATAAACATATGGTTCTCGCTTCGATGAAGCAGTTTGTCAGCTGAAGCCATCTATGCTCCTAACTCGTGTGCAGTTCGACTTGCAGACTGCATTATAAGGCTAAGAAACAATTTTCATGAAAACTGCACTTGTTGAATGAATAATTTCGGGTAGCTACTCTTCATATTTTTTAGTAGATTCCTCTTGATGTGCTGAAAACAACACGGCGTAACAAAAAAAACTTGGTTGCATTCAAAAACGCGCATTATTTTGTAGGTTCCGAAGATGAGGGAAAACCGTCAACTCCCTAAAACTTGTAATATGTTTCTGGCTGGCTGTCAAAATCTAGATTCCACATCATGTAGTTTTTTTATGTGTTATGGTTTTTTGATGGAAATCATTAAGCCTGGAGACTCTCGAACCAAGCATTATATCATGTTTTAGAATAGTTCCAATTTTCTTATTCAGTTGCAAGACAAAATGTAATGACAAAATTTTTGAATATCATATCACTTCTGGAAATCTTGTCAAAGCGAGAGACTGCCAAGACGTATTTTCTGATTTTTTTGTAGATCTGTGATGGCAAATGACAATTTTGGTGATTGGATACAAGCAACCCGGAGAAAGGCCAAAACTACACATGAGACTTTTAAAGTTTTTGCCAAAAGTTGGAAAACAGATGGAGTGAATACAGTTAGAGCCAAAGCAAGCGTAGGTTTCCCTTTTCTGTGCTTCACCCCAGAATTGCAGTCAGGAGCAACACGCAGGAGGTGGTACGAGACGTAGCTTGCTCGTAGTGTGATACGCGGGCTGAGGTGTTCGCCTCATGGTTCGACCGACACGGTCGAACGGAGCCCGATTTTCGTCGCAAATTAGGCCGGTCGAACGAATACTACAGTCGAACAAGTTCGAATCATGAGTCGATCGGGTCGATGGAGTCTCAATTTTATATCAAATCTTAACCTCAATCTCCGTTCAAACATATCCATCAACATCTCCGTCGATCGCATACTTGATAATAAATTAGGATTGGACGCAGGAATGAACAATGGTCTTTCCTAGACTGTCCAGCTAGGATCATGTTTATCATTCCTCATGTATTCCATGCTTTCGCGGTCTACGTTTTGAATTGTGACACTGGTCTCGTAGGGGTTTGACGTGTTTTGCCTAAGTTGTCCTAGTAAGGATTGTACGTTTTCGCGAGCCTTTTTCTATTACCTTGTCGTATCTGCATTGTGAAAGGTAGATCCGGCTCTGTGTTCTTAGGAACCTACCTCTGCTCACGATCATCCCAATCTTCCTCTGGATAGGGTAAAGTTTCTTCGTCTGCTTCGACTATGTCATAAGCATCCATTTCGTAGGCAGAGTCCATCATCCTTCTCCATCTCTTTAGGTATACATCAGTCTTCTGTGGATAGGTTATTGGATGTTATGTTCTAAAAAAAGCAGCTCGATCAGTGTTGAGTCTGTTAAATTGTTCATCTTGTTTTACTAACATTACCATGAAAAAGGGCCGCCCCCATTTCTTGAAAGCCTTCGGTGGGAGCTCATTCTGAAAGACCTAAACATAATCTCCTACTGAGTAAGCTCTGGCACCAGCTAACTTCTTGTCGAAGTTTTCCTTTGCCCTGCCTGCGCTTGTCTCTTGTTGTGTCTGCACAAGTCATGGACATCCTGCTGACCTCTTATCACATCTCTCACATAAACTTGTGATGTCGTCTTTTTGCATTTCTACTCAGGGTTAAAAAAATGTAAGTGGCAGAGCCTTCTCGTGCCCTGTCAGCATCACGTGTGGTTTAATGCCTGTTGTAGAGTGCTGGGTATTGTTAACAGCCCCCATCACTGGTGGCAACTATTCATCCCAATCAGTCATGTATCGGGAACAGTATACCCTCAACATCGATACCAGCGTTCGGTTTTGAATCTCTACTAGGCAATTCGTCGGTGGGTGGTACGTTGTAGAATGAAGTTGGTCTGTTTGAGAACGCCCCTTGAGCTCCTTGGTACGTCATCTGAATCCATGCCTGGCTATCCAACTACTGATCAAAGTCTCCTCCCCTGAGGCCTTTGTGCTTGGCACAGCTTCGACTTACTTTGTAAAAAGATCGATAATCACCAGAACCTGGTTGCAGCCACTGTCTGTCATACAAATAATCTGATGATCAGTCTGCAACACCCCATTAATTTCAGATGACTCGAATGACTGCAATGGTAAATTCAATTTCCTGGGACTTTAACCTGATGGCAGACAAACATCCTGTTTCCTATTTTTCCCACGCTTTTTTTTCAGTCCAGGTCACTCAAAGCATTTGAAGTTTCTCTGGTACACTTTATCGATCCCCTGGTGTCCCATGTGATCATGTGACGGGATCAAAGGTTACGTTTGATAGAGCTGCGGCAACACTATCGCGTTGTACTTGTACAGAACCCTGTCCTTCTATCTCCAAGTGACAATGTCATCTTTGTTGAGATACAACCGATCGTCTTTCTGCATGTAATCAAGATCTGGTAACTGTCCTCTTCCAGATCTCCTTTATCTGGTGCTTCAATTTCGATCCACCTTTTTGAACTACTCGTCAAACGGTCATATCTCTGCGCTCTTAGTAAGTTCGAGAGTATATATCTCGTCTTCAATTTTGTGACCCTAAGTTGACCATTCAGCTCACTAGGCTGATGTGCGTCATCTTTCGTCTTGCCAAACCATATTTTTGCCAATGGCTTTGTCTCTTGTTCAAATGGCTCTAGGTTAACCCTGACTGCTTTCTTCTGCGGTAGCAGGCTCATGGGACGTTTTGACACTGCTGTCATCTCCAAGTCAATGGCTGCGTTGTCAAAGACTCTTTCGCTCCAAGATAGATCGCGATCGCCATCAGGGTCTTGATGTACCTCTCTGCCTAAGTCTCTGACCCGAGTCTCCACCAACAGTGTGTGTATCGCCATTTACGACATCTCAGAGCCCGTACTCGAGTTCCTGTCTGAGTATCTGTCAGCTTCTGATTTTTTTGAGATATCTTCAGTAGATAAATCTGCCGTAAAGCACATCTCCATGGTAGAGCCTGATGAATTTGATCTACTCGCCCAGCTGAACTCCCCATACAACGCTCAATCTATTTTGTCTCTTTGTGTCTCCGTTCCCTTCGCTGTCCGACTCGCTGGAAAAATTTTCTTGCTCCGAGTGTTTGGACTCAGTATCATGGGCCTAAAAATTGACTGTTTTCTTTGAATCTCATTTTCTTTCTTCTCTGTTTTGTACGATAGCTTTATCAAAGCGCTTTGGGGAAATGAGGAGGAGACTAGTTGAGGAACCACTTTCCTACAATCCCTTTAATTTTGTTTAAGATGACCTTTTGATAGAAAATCAGAACTTTCTCACTGACCGTTAGCGATGTCATCGCTAACGTCCAGTCAGAATCACCTCTGGTTACTTCTCTTTCTAACAATCCTCCAAGCATTCGCATCATCTATGTTGTGACTTCCGCCGTCTTATCCAGCAATGAGAGGCTGTTTATGTTCAGCGGAGTCAGCTCCTGCTGAACCAAGTTCGAACGTAAGAACAAATCCAAAGGCACCTGGTCCTTCTTCGATAAGATCTCTTCTCGCCAGCCTTTTCTTCAGGGTGTTCTGGTATAAGGTTTCTTGATCGCCATCAGTGTCTTGATGTACCTCTATGCTCAAGTCTCTAACCCGGATCTCCACCACCTCCACATCCTGAAAACAACACTGCGTAACAAAAAAATTTGGTTGCATTCAAAAACGCGCATTGTTTTGTAGGTTCCGAAGATGAGGGAAAACCGTCAACTCCCTAAAACTTGTAATATGTTTCCGGCTGGCTGTCAAAATCTAGATTCCACATCATGTAGTTTTTTATGTGTTATGGTTTTTTGATGGAAATCATTAAGCCTGGAGACTCTCGAACCAAGCATTATATCATGTTTTAGAATAGTTCCAATTTTCTTATTCAGTGACAAGACAAAATGTTATGACAAAATTGTTGAATATCATACCACTTCTGGAAATCTTGTCAAAGCGTGAGACTGCCAAGACGCATTTTCTGATTTTTTTGTAGATCTGTGATGGCAAATGACAATTTTGGTGATTGGATACAAGCAACCCGGAGAAAGGCCAAAACTACACATGAGACTTTAAAGTTTTTGCCAAAAATTGGAAGAACAGATGGAGTGAATTCAGTTAGAGCCAAAGCAAGCGTAGGGTTTCCCTTTTCTGTGCTTAACTCCAGAATTGCAGTCAGGAGCAACACGCAGGAGGTGGTACGAGATGTAGCTTGCTCGTAGTGTGATACCCGGGCTGAGGTGTTCGCCTCATGGTTTGACCGACACGGTCGAACGGAGCCCGATTTTCGTCGCAAATTAGGACGGTCGAATCATTGGGTTGTACTTGTACAGAACCCTGTCATTCCCTCTCCAAGTGACAATCTCATCTTTGTTTAGATACAACCGCTCGTCTTTCTGCATGTAATCAAGATCTGATAACTGTCCTCTTCCAGATCTCCTTTATCTGGTGCTTCAATTTCGATCCACCTTTTCAAACTACTCGTCATACGGTCATATCTCTGCGCTCTTAGTAATTTCGAGAGTCTATATCTTGTCTTCAACTTTGTGACCCTAAATTGACCATTCAGCTCACTAGGCTGATATGCGTCATCTTTCATCTTGCCAAACCATATCTTTGCCAATGGCTTTGTCTCTTGTTCAAATGGCTCTAGGTTAACCCTGACTGCTTTCTTCTGCGGTAGCAGGCTCATGGGACGTTTTGACACTGCTGTCACCTTCAAGTCAATTGCTGCGTTGTCAAAGACTCTTCCGCTCCAAGATAGATCGCGATCGCCATCAGGGTCTTGATGAACCTCTCTGCCTATATCTCTGACCCGAGTCTCCACCAACAGTGTGTGTATCGCCATTTACGACATCCCAGAGCCCGTACTCGAGTTCCTGTCTGAGTATCTGTCACTTTCTGATTTCTTCAAAAGAAGAAGCGCCCTGTAGGTTTTTGTCCCAAAACGAAAATTTTTCTTTTATCTTCACTTAATTGGCTTGCTTCTGTTCCAATCTATTATGAAACTCAGTGTTTTAACTAAGACTGTCAGCCTTTTAGTGCTTGTCACGCATACTTGCTCGATAGGCATGTGAAAGACTTTTATCCGGACTATCAAACGACCAAATTATTTTCGGTCTATCGAGTACGTTTTCAACAAGGACAGTGCTTGGTTGTCTACGCGCAGCTTAAAAGGAGATATTTCTAAAAAATCGCAAAACTTCTCAACGAAGGTCACTCCGCAAACATACTTGCTCTTTGGGGCACAATACTTCATCTCCGTAAGGATTGGTTGTTTTGCTTACATATGGGATGTGAAGGAGAACTGTTCTTTCATTCCATGCTTGTTAATGATGTAGCATTCCAGATATGGCAACTACTGAGGTAACGGTGTCGAGAATGTACAAGCCTTTGTCTGTTGGCATATCTAGTGGTACCTCGTAGAGCTCCCGTTTACAGGCACTATTGGACATTCAGCTCATGTTAGAGAGAACAATCGAAAGAAACGCCGACTAACGATGAGTTGGAACCACTTGATTTGGATTTTTTTGAGACAACTTGCAACATCTTGAGCATACAGTACTGATCTGTGATGTCTGTGATGGAACAGAAAAAGAAAAGATGCTCAAGTATGATCTGGAGAGAATTTTGACGTTGTGCCTCCACAACAGCTTTTGCAGAAACAGAGAAACTACTAAGAATCATCTACCTTGTTGTAAACAGAGGGTAGAAGGGAAGTGAAGTTGGAGGACTGCCTCCAAAAGCGTATGAATGGCAGGTGAAGTGTTACAAGACACTGAAACGAGAGTGCAGAGTCGAAGACGCAAGAAGAGGAGATGGAGCCTTGACAACTGCCAAAGACAAGAAGCAAAAAGCTATTAGAAGAAATTAGAAAACTTAGAAATTCGAACGAGAAGAAAGATGCGAACAAAAAAGAAACAAAGCAGAAAAATTAAACTCTTAATTTTTTTGTGTGAAAAAATTCAAATCCGGAACCAAACCAACTGAGCTTGAAATTGAAAACTGATGAGAAGAAGTCTTTAGTTTTTTTTTTGAGTTTATCTTTGCTGCAATTATGAAATTGCATTGTGATTCTGATAGCTAGTTCAGAGACACTTATGTATTATTTATAGAGGCTTGATTGGAGAAAATCTTAAAGTATTCCAGCCTGCTTGATTGTTTTTAATCAATTAAGAGAACTGTTGGCTTTGTTGTGACATGAAGAAACTTGAGTAAAATCTTGAGGAAGGAGATTATTTCATTGTTCCTTCTAGCCACTGAGTTTTCACATTCAATTATTCAAGACCAATAACAACTAAATTGACAGAAGGGAAATTACTTAGTTAGTTGTTTTTAATTTGTTAGTTGGCAGGACTGTCCTGTGTTCCAACACTTTTTAACCCAAGTAGGAAGCATTTTATTTTGAGACAATGATGCTAGAAGTTATTTTATCTTTGGTCATGTACACAGAATGCAGATAAAAGAAAACTTTAGGAGACTGTAGCAATGTAGTATGATGCCATTTGTAGCATGAAGTGGGGTTGATATGCTGTGGATAAAAGTCTTTTGGTGTATTTGATAAACTATTAACGAATTGTAGTTCAAGCAGTTTGAACGTGCGATGTGTTGATTACAATGCTTTTTCTGATTAAACTGATTAAATAAGTTTCGATGATTAAACTGCTTTTTAGAAGAATTGAACGAACTGCGAAGGATTAGTTTGGACTGAGATATGGTTTTTTTTTTAAAAAAAGACACTTCATTCAGAAATAGACACGTAACAGTTTTAAACTTCGAGACCATTGAAAAGCGCGAAATTCAAAACGAGGATTTTTGTTGAACAGAAAAAGCAGACAGAGAGTGTCGAGATAAAAAAAATTCAAAACGATTGGAAATGAAACTTGAGAAGAAAACGCTCCGAACTGTAACAATTATACAGTTACAATCGCTACTGGACATATAACGGGACCACACTTCCCGATCGTGAAAGAAACGCTTCTTCACGCAGATTCGAGAAGTCAGAGGAGTCTCGGAGAATAACTGTCAATTGTATCTAAAATTTTTTTAGGCACCAGGAATGGCTTGAGTTAAATTCATTTAACATCAGATTCGTTTTTAAACAATGAGAAGCTAGGAGCTGAAGGAAAGGTTGTAAAAGTCACTCGGAAGTACATATCGATGGAAAAAAAATTATTTTGTGAAACGACTGGTTAGCATCTAAACACAGCTTCACATGTTTTTAACTATTTCTACCAAAGCCAGTTCAAAGTGTGGTTCAAGTAGCATCGGGTCGACGAAGTCGTTACAGCTTAAAGGCTAACGGCAAAACCGCGTAAAATAACTTGTTATATGCAAACAAGTGAGCTCATTGCTGGGTCTCAGTTCCCATGACTACAAGGTCACTTCTAAAAACAAGACCACTACTCAATTTTCACATAACTATCTTTTCTGTTCAGTAGACAAAATCATCATATCCATCGGAAATGGATCAAACCTTTTCCTCAACTCCTACCTTCTCATACTCTAAAATTGAATTTGATGTCAACTTAATTCAATTCAGGACCTTCCAGGAGCTAAAATGTGTTTAAAATGCAGTTTAGAGTCCCTCTCCAGTATACCTCCGGATTCCTGAATCCGGGTGCAAAGATGTATTCTTCACAACCAGGAAGGGTAGCGAAATCTCCCTTTAGCCCTACTGTTTATCGAGAATTACTCTGTAACGATTGTAGCTGCACAATCGTTACAACTCGGAGCGCTCTTATTCGAATATCGTCGACCGTTATTTAATCGCATTCTATATCACTCGCATGTCCCTTTTCTCTTAGCGAAAACCTTCTGTCTGATTTTTGCGCTTCTCAATTGTCGCTTAAAAAATCGCTACGTGTCTTTATTTCTAACCGAATTTTTAAAATTGATATGTCGGTCCAAACTGACCTTTCTCAATTTGTTCATTTCGTCGAATAAGAACGTTTTTTGTCAAAGTCAGCCTATTGTACGCCAAAACTGCTCGAATTGAAATTATTCGTTGAAGACATGCGACATGCATTATCAGGTCATTCTGGTCGAATGGCGCAGTTCGATCAATCTCCGATGAATAGGATGTTTTATCTACTGAACAAAATCAATCATAATATAAAAAAATTGTAGTAGCCATGCTTTTAGGAGTGACATCGTTTTCTGGGTATACTGAGACCCAGCCATGAGCTCACTATTTTTGTGCCACTTTTTTGAAAGTTATATTGCGAGGCTTGGCCGATAGCTTTTAAGCAGTAATAGTTTTGTCAACCCGATGTTATGAGAACCACTTTAAACTGGCGATCGCAGAGAGTGTTAATAGCACGTAAGGCTCTAACTAGTCGCTAGCCAGTCAATTTAGAATCTAGTTTCACTTTCTATCGGTGTGTTCTTCCTGGCGAATATTCCCCTTGTCATGTTAAATTCAATTGCTTAAGGTTTGATCTTTTGGTTTTTGAGTAATTTAGTTTTTGTAAAACAATTAATTTTATCAACTGCGATGAAGTTACAACTGTCTTCTGGTAAATCCAGGTTTAGTTAAACTTGGTGATGAATTTGTTGAAACGATTTGTTAAGTTCGATGTTCGTACCTATTGGAGCGCCCTCTGAGGGATTTTAGAGACAGGTCTGTCAAGTGGCTTTCTGTGGGGATGAGGAAATTAATTAAATTGTCTTTGTTTCTTTCATTTGCTGATTTAAAATTCCCACTAACCGAGTATCATGGGTTAGTTCAGTCCCCTAAAATCCTGTCAAAAACCTTTTTACGTTCATGCTGCGTCAAAATGAGGAAAAAACACAAAGAGTCTACAAGCAAAGATTGCTTAAAACCTTCAGGACTGATAAATTGGATTGGATGTGATTTTTGTTCTAGTTGGTATCAAGTAATTGTGTAATTATTTCTCTTAGCCACTCTAAAAAATCCAATGGTTTCAATGTCCCTTATGCGTCGATGTGAAAACTGTTAAAAAATGCAACAATAAATAATACAGTCCTCTGAAATTTCCCAGTACTCAAGAGAGTACTAAAAGACTCGCGTGTTCCTTTGGCGGAAAGTCTGTCGGACAAATTAAATGACATCTTCTACAATGTAAAAGATGTTACAAATGGTTTTTTTTTAAAAATCGTTCTTGCCTTTTTTGGAGCAACCGAAAAGAAGTGGACGCAAACAGACCACGAGCATGAGCTCTTTGATAAATAAAAAGTTTTGAGCAATTGACAAGTCTTTTCCAAAACCCCATCCCCAAGTTTCAAGCACGCCTCTGAGTGATCTCAAGCAGAGAAAAAAGCTAAAAAGTAGTAAGCTCGATGAAGGAAATAAAAAGAGAGGGATAAGGCTTGCTGCTTCGGATGACAAAATTGCTCCTTTTTCAACTGACAACTATCAAAAATTGTTGTCTAAGCTCCCTCGGCAGGACAAATTGGCAGCTCTAAATCCACAAAACTTGAATAGTTTTCTCGTCACCGAATTCGACCTATACAAAGCAATAATGTCTTTTTCAAACGGATCATCAGCAGATCCTGATAAAACAGTTCCTCAATTTTTTGAAGATCTTGTTAATAAGTCAAATGGCAGTGCAGGACCTAATTTTCTGAAATCGCTTAAATCGCGGTACTGCTGCAAGGAAGTCAGAGGTTATAGACCAAACAGCCAACACGCTTAAGCTACTCACACTTGAGGCTTTGCATATTTGGAGGGAGTGGCCAAGGATCAACACGCGATGAAAGCCAATTGAATGCGACGACAATCCAAAATGCACTGTTTTTTTTTAAACTAGGTTTTAATAATGCCTTTAACTCTCAAAAAAGAGAAACAATGCTAAATCATGTTTTTTCAAATCGCATCGAATTGTATAATTACACCCATTGCGCGTATAGTAAATCTTGTTACCTTTTTTACGGAAGCTCTGTCATAATGTCAGAAGACGAAAATCAGCAAGGTGATCCTGAAGCTCCACATCTTTTTGCGGAAACAATTCAGACTTTAGTCAAACAGTTGGAGTCGAAAATTAACATCTGGTATTTTATTTATAGAAATTTAGCCGACGACTGTAAAGTAGTACCACGGGACCTTGAAAACATTCTGAAAACGTTAAATATTTACAGCCTGAGCTTGAAAACTGGGAAGTGCGAGTTTTGTTTTTGGGATCGATGTAACATTCGCCCGGAAGATACATATCGACAGAAAATAAAGCTAGGTCCTAAGACGACTGGCTAACGTCTAAACAGAGCTTTACATGCTTTTCACCTTCTCTACCAAGCCAGTTCTTTTAGTGGTTTTTTCAACATCGGGTCGACAAAAACGTTACTGCTTTCGGCTTCGGTCAAAACACTCAAATTAACTTAATTACATGCAGAAATAGTGAGCTCATGGCTGGGTCTCAGTATCCCCAGACCACGAGGTCACTCCTAAAAACAGGGCTACTACTATTTATTGAATTATTTTTGTTTTTGTTCAGTAGATAAAAATCATCATCTCCATCGAAGATGGATCAACCCTTTCCCCCAATTCCTAGCTTCTCATCCTAGCAAAATGAATTCAGATTTTGCTAAAAAGGATATATAAAAGTTTATATAAAAGGGAAGCTAAAATAGGGAAGCTAAAAGTTTATATAAAAGGCTAAGAGTTTCAGTCCCGAGACCCCTCTGGATTCTTGAATCCGGGGTAATAAGACCTTTATCTTCCTCCCGGAAGGCTGTCTTCCACCCTTCACCGTTGTTCGCAACGGCCTTGCAACTATTGTAGCGAAACGATAGTTGCAACTCGGAATGGTCTCTGCTAACTCTGCAATTTGTTGTTGTTTTCCAATCACAATTTTCGTCGTTATCGCTATCGCAACTAATGTTGTTGTTGTGTTTTATTTCAGTTTCTTCTCTAAAATGGCCGTTTCTGACGTTTCATAGAATTGTTACGTCATCAATTCGAATTTTTAAAATTTAGAAATTTCCGAATCCTTCAGCCTTCACGACTTGTCCAATCGTTCGAATAACGCTCTTATTCTTTCAAAACCGCCAATTTGGAAGGTTCGCTGCTAAAAACTCGAAATTGCTGCGTCTGCATTTTTGTCCATTCTGTTCGAATGTCACATACTCCCCGGACAGTCCGGTCAATGTCCTCATTGAATCTCGCAATGTTCGTAAAATTGGTACAGTGTCATCGAACAGAATGCACGAAAATATTTTTATCCGCGTCATGTCGACTCTTTGCAGAATATAAATGGCATCATACTACTTCACTATAGCCTTCAAATTTTTCACTAATCTGCACTTTGAGGATATGACCAAGATAAAAACATCTTTTCTGACTTCCAATGTCAATGCCCTGATTAAAAACTTTTTCTCCTAATTTTTGTTTGATGTTGAATTGCAGGACAGTCCTGCCAACCAACAAGCTAAAATTATCCTACTATGCTTCTTCCCTTCGGAAACTTTGCTTGCTATTGTCCTGAATATTAAAACTAATGAACTCTGTGGTTAGAAAGAACAATGAAACAATCTCCCTCTTCAAGAGATTACCCAAGCCTTTCATGTCACCACAAAGTGATCAGTTCTCCTAGTTGATTAAAAACAGTCATGCAGGCTGGAATATTTAAATATACTCTCTACTCAAGCCTTTCTAAATAAATAGTAAGTGTCTCTAAAGCCACTAACTAAAATCAAAGTGCAAATTTATAATTGCAACAAATTCTTCAATGTTCAAAACTCAACTAAATGTTTCGGTTTTCAATTACAACTTGGTTGCTTGGTTTATCACTTGAGTTTTTTCACACACATAAAACAATTCTGAGTTTTAATTTCTTCTTCTTCGTCATTCCTTTGTTTTTCTTCTTTTCGTCGTTTGGAAGTTCTAAAACTTCTAAATTCTTCTATTTTCTTTCTTTTCGCGTCTTGTTCTTTCGACCATTTGTCAATGTTCCATCTCTTTCTCCTGTGACACTGACTCTGCACTTTCAGTTTATGTGTCCTGCAACACATCGTTAGCTATTCTGACCCTGTTGGAAGCAGTCCTCCAACACTTCTGCTCTTCTACCCTCTGTTTGCAACAAGGTAGGGGATCCACGTTAGAGTCTCTGTTTCGGCAGAAGCTGTTGTGGAGACACAACGTCACGTTTCTCTCCAAATTTTCCTTCAACATCTCTTCCTTCTCGTTTCCACTACGTTCACCTGTCCTGGAAATTCTTTTTACAGCGGTGGTCACTGCATTCCGATGAGTCACGAAAGCTCGCTTGAAAGCTCCTGCTCCAATGTCCAGTTGATATCCACTGTATACTCTGCCGTGCTTCGACATATGCTTTTTGGCATATTCGTACAATCATGCAGTCATATTAGCTCTGAACCATGGCGTCAATCGTCTTCTTGCCCATATCTTTTTCACTTCCATCGGAATGTTCAGAATCTTGCATATTGTCTCAAAAAGATCTAAATCTTTTAGACAATCCAATTTCTGCAACTGTTCTCTCGTCGGTGCCTCCTGTCTATTGTTTTCTCTCACATGAGCCTCCAGCCATCGTATCGCCATCATAACTCCCACTATCACTATCGTTGTGGGCCGTGATGAGTCTGGTAAACCCATGGAGAGCAGCTCTCCAGAGTCCCAGATCAACACCAGATTACTACGCTCGGGATACCACCAGGTTTGCAGCAAGCAGTGGCAGGGAAACTCGTCATGTGTCAACATGATGCTCTTCCAATTACGTTTTCCCGAAGCTTCCAGTAATGGTTCCACTTCCATAATCACTCGGTGGACTTCATCATTCTTGTTTACTGTATTGTAATCTGTAACGGTTGATCCTCTCTGTTTCTGTCTTTCAAAGTCACTGAAGTTCCCACTCACGTATCCCATGAACTTCCTTCCCAGTATCAATTCCAACTCCTCCTTTGTTCTCTCTGGAACTGCTGAAAACATCTTACAAGCAACTCGTAAGATTTTTCGGACCTTCTCGTTAGTCTCACACACTTTGGCACTGAGAAGGCTTGATCCACGATCGTTCTCGTACTCTTTACAACCACAGCTACGAAATGCACCGGATATCTACTCTTGCACATTGGAGCCAATGTCGATCCCACCAAATATCGTGCTCCTGTTGGTCTACAATAAGTCTCACTGTGTCTGATGTTCATTTCTGCCTCGATCGCTTCCCTCCATTTTCCTATGTGCTTCTGCTCAGTTTGCAAAACTCCTGGGAATACTTCTACACTGATGGCTGTGACCATCTCATGTCTCTGTTCTAGATTCAATAGTGACTCTAAAGAACCAAACATGCTGTAGAATCCTAGGGCAGTCACTAGATTCACCTCGGTTCCTCCATGGCAATCTGCGATCAGTTCCATTTCCGTCCTTGCTTTCATCACGACATTTTCAAACAATATCGTCAATGGCCTGTGTTGTCTCTTTAGGATTTTCACACAACCCAGACCTCCACAAACGTGACCTTCCAGTCCACAGACTTCCGCCAGACAGCTACCAGGTTTGACCCAGTCTTCTGGTCCCCAGCCAGGCAACTCCACTTTGTCTCCCCCGTTGCTCCTAGAGGCTGTCATCATCACATTATATATGATGTTAAGGTCACGCAGGTTACCGTCTGCGTTCAGCTCCCTCTGCACGTCTTGTGTCGCCCGTAATATCAGGTCAGAATTGGGACTAGGACACCATGATGGTCTCATCAGTTCCCACACTACCATCACGCTCGTTCTCAGTAGTTCATCTGAGAATCCCTACCCAAACTCCACTCTTTTGTCGGATTTCGGTATGGAAGGTGCAGTCACTTCTTCTTCCAAGACCAGTCCCAATTTGGTCTGCGGATTATTAGCGCTCTTAATCGTTACAATTCTCGACATCCAGAATCTTAGCAACACTGCCTGCTCGTAATCAAAGAAGCAATCGCGTATGTCTTCACTCAGAAAAGGGTTGTACGCTATCCCTATGATTCCGGACACGTAGCTGTACGACTTCTTCTTGATCGGTCCACAGTACTCACTGGATTTCGGCAGTGCCCCAGTAGAATCTTTAGTGAGTCTCAGCTCCTTGTTTGAAAATCTCCTGATTTCGTCTATCTTTCTCGTGGGCTCTAACTCCTCAGGTTCTTTCATATTCACTTTCATCGGCTTGCTTTGAGGCATCTCCAGCAGTGCTAGCAAGAGTAAGGCTTTTGCTCGTTCATCGCCCTCCCTCAACATCTTGGCACAGGTGTTCAGTGCTGGTACTGAAAACTGCTCTATCAGGAATCGAATGAAACAGAGAGCGTACTTTTTCTTCTTTTGACCTTTTTTCTTTCTTCTGAATCATATTCCTCGTGAGTTAATCCCATCATGCACCAGGCAAACCTCAGTTGTAATTCGGTTCTTACGTAGGGTACTGCCATGAGAGCGTGTATTCTCGGCGCAGTCCTCATTTCCTCTTCGAAGTACTTCAACACCACTGCTTTCCATGGAAGGCTCACTAACTGTTCGATCGTTTCCGCCTGCATCTCAGATGACGCTAAAGTTCCGTACGCCTTCTGCTTGAGGAACTTTAGCATCGTCTCCAGATAACCTTCCATGGCCATTTTGTCTTCCAGAGCCATCACATACCCTCTAGCCGAGTTTCGGTATTCTAACATCTCCATGTATCCACCGGCGGGTTCATCTATCGACACAGTCTCCGACACTGTCAGTCGGTTATACTCCACTGGTACTAGTTGTCCTGTGACACTTACCTTTCCGTGGTTCATGGGAGATGGTTTAAAGTCTTTCATTGTGTTCTCTCCGCATTGGCTAAGTATTTCCATTTCTAAGGTCGCTCCAGTCAGAGTGCGGTCACTCCTTTTGGATTTCTAACCTGTTGACTTTATCCCTGCCATGAGAATGGGTGGCACCATCGCTAGATCGGTTGACCTTCTGTTCGTGCCAGATAATTGATGATCACCTTGTCCCAAATACATGGCCTCTTCGACTCGTTTTTGTTTCGCTGAATTGACAGCTTTCATTGATATCTCTGAATCCACCTTCGTCTTTCCTACTCTCCTCGTCATCACCTTGCTGCCTAACTTCATCTTCATCTCGTTGATCTTATCAATCACCAATTTCGATC
Organism: Symsagittifera roscoffensis; assembly: GCF_963678635.1. Classification (NCBI taxonomy): domain Eukaryota; kingdom Metazoa; phylum Xenacoelomorpha; order Acoela; family Convolutidae; genus Symsagittifera; species Symsagittifera roscoffensis. The sequence continues at coordinate 10,678,944 of NC_087069.1, forward strand.
GCATCGTTCCCCTCCTGGTTCTTGACAGATATACCACCTCTCCTTTATCATCCTGCGGTGTCATCTTGATTGGAGAGTTCGCCTCACTTTCATCAGTGGCTGAGTCAATCAACAACTCACTCAATCTCCCTTCACACTCATCACGTTTGTCAATGACTTCCCGCATCAATGGTCGGTTGAGACCTGTTTTCAAAATGGACTGGGTCCCATAGCTCTGAACCACTGTCCAGACTTCTTCCATGAACTCATCCCGTCCCGACCTACTTCCATCATACGCAATCTACATCCCGTCCTACTTCCATGGTCTCGGTGATGTACTTCCCACTCTTCTTCGGGCAAGGTTCTCAAGAAAGGTACTCTGACAGAGCCCTCTATTCTTCTTCTCCTAGGTGATTCCATGAGGATTCTTTGTTCGTTATTTCTCGAATTGCCAGGAGAGCTGCTCTCCGGCAAATTCCGTTTCATTTCTGTAAAGGCTGACAGAGGTTCCAGTGTCAAAGTGCCTTCATCTGCTGGCTCAGTCGCCTCCAACGTATCCGCGTTGTTCTCAAGATCACTGAGGAAATTGAAATCCAGGCTGGATATTCCTCCTGTCGATGCCCTGTCGTCTTCCCCACCAGCTTGATTTTCACCCGATGCATGGGCTCTTCCGCTTGACGGCTTCCTCCCTGTCCGTCATCTCCTTCTGACATATCCTTCTTCGAGCTTGAGGGTCCTTGCTTTTCATTGTCGGCCCCTTCCGGAAATTTCGGTATAATCAGTGTACCAGCCGATCCATCTTCCTCTGCTCCATGGACCACTTTGATTTCCTCACAGCCGAAGGGTGCTAGGAAGGTTCTCGCCTGCAGCGTTCCTCCTACTTTCAATTCCGGTTTCACACTAGTCAGGATCAAGGAGGCCTCAGACAGTTTGGTCTTGCCTCTCATCTTCACAGGCGCTAAGCCTAATCCCGCCCATTCCTCGTCAAATCTTCCAGGCTTGGGAGTCGCGGCGTTGCTTATTCGCCTTCTCGTCGCTTGATCCGTGTAGGCAAATCTTGTGTAATGTAACACGGCGGCATTCCTCCCCACAAAGTATGGATCCATCGTTCCCACGAAATTCCCTATTCTCCTTTCATTGGTTTCAAATGCTCTCAACCTAGGAGTTTGTACCACGGAGACTGCTCCGAGCAACATCCTTCTTATCAGAGGGAATTCAGGGATTTCTTCCGGCAGCTTCTCGTAATCACCCCAATCTTTCGTCTCTTCTCTCACCTTGTGATATGCTGCAGTGAGACGAGGAAATCTGGTTATCTCACCATTCGTCTTATCATAGGGTCTCAGATTCCAAAGCTTCAGAAACACCTCGATGTGTCCTCTCTCTACTTCTCCCATGCAATCACGGAAGTGATCGTCAAAATTGATGACCGTCATTTCTGGCTCTGATATCTTCGCAAACAACAGATCTTCGCTCTTGAGCTCCCGCAACACGTTCTGCTCACACCAGTTCAGCGCACTACCGTCCACTGCTGATATGAGGTTCAGGTGCAGCACCGACCTCCTATACGCCTCCACCTTGACATCAGGGAAAGCAAATGTGACTGCTGGTCCATAGATCACTGTCACAAACTCCGTGGCTCCTCTGATCAACAATAAGGGATCGGTCCTCATAGCCAAGCTCAGATCGGTTAGTAGGGGCATGCCCCCAACATGTCGTCTAACATCTTCTTCTCTCTCGATAGTCTCATCTTCTCCCGTTCCAGAGCGATTTTATTGGAATAGATATTGGATAAGAGTGTGTTTCAGGTCTCTTATCTTATTCCACGAGTCCGCGGCTTTCTTCATGTCCAATTTTCTCACCTCCTCTCTCATCTGCTCTGTACAACGTGTCAGCTTCATTAATCCTCCCAAGTTTCCGTGAGTAATCGCAATCAACGTTAGAAGCCCATCTAACCGCAGGTTCTGAACTCCTTCGGTGAGCAGTACTGCCGGTCCTTTCACGAATCTCTCTGCTCCAAACGTCACAAACAAGGCTAGTAGCTCCACAATCGATACTTCCACTACTGCTTGGAGGAATTCCTTTATCAAATAATGGGAAAATTTTGGGTACATTTTCGCCAAGAAGGACGCGGTCCATCCGGCTCCCAACCCTTCCAGCATGCTATCTGTTCGTTCAAAGCCTTCTTCCCCCTTCACTTCCTGAGTCTAGAAGGTTTCCAAGGTAATCTGGCACATTCTGTTCACAAACTCATCTGTCTTTTCTTCAGCATTTTCCGCTAGGTTCACCTCCTTCAACAAGTAGGCATGGATCTTCCTAATCATTATGGGGCCTTGCTCAAAAGCATCTGCACCCAATGCCGCTACTCGAGAACTCAGATGTAACCACTGGTTGGCCTCTGGTTTGGTCCTCAAAACCATCGCCTCCAAATGAGCTCTAGTCTCCTTTAGTCTGTCGACTGAAATTGGACAGTTCCAACCCCAGCACCTCATCCAACACTAACATGTGCAGCGCATGGTCATTGAATCTTCTCATCGCGTTCGAGATATCTGACCACACCGCAGGTAGTTCAGCCCTGAGTGGTCTCAGGTTCTCCATCTCTATCATGCGATTTGGGGCTGATATGATTACATCATATTTCCCTTCCGAAAGCCAGGTCACGATCGCATACACGAATTTCAGTCCATCCGGGAGACATGCATACCCCAGAGACAGCGCGAACACTACTCTCGGTGTCACCTTGGTGAACGACCCCTCCTTCGTCGCATCCACCAATTCACCCATTGACTCCAGGATATCCTTTATTGTTGGCCACACAGCATTTTCTGCCATTGTAGGATCTCTGAGTCTGCTCAGAAAACCTCTACTGTGCGAGTGGTCATTGATGACAGCAAACACGATAGTGACTGGATTCATGTCCGTCTGTCTTTGTAACCCCTATTGCCAGAGATACGGCGAACGCTCCAGGTCGAACGCTGCCAACATTATGACATCCGGCCAAAACAGAGACTTGGAAGTGTACACGAACTCTGAATTCGCTACTATCATAATCTTGGCCTTCCTCATTTCTGCTTTGTCGTACGCGGCAAAGATGGTCTCATCTTTCTTTATCGCTTTCAATCCGCCGTACCTTTGGATTTCACCATCTTGACTCCTTTGTTTCGGGTATATTCTATCTTTCACATGACCTGGGGGTGAGCTCAACTGCCTGAACATCTTCACATGTTGTCCAACCGGCGCTCTCGTTACCAGAAATCTTCCAGGTCTCTCTTCTCGATTCCCTTCGTCGTGGTTTAGTTTCACGTCTTGTAACGGTCAGGCGTTCACTGGTCCCGTTTTGTGTTGTTAGAGGACAGTCCCTCTAGGTCAGCAAATCTCAAGGCCGTCGTGGAGCTGAAGTTTATGCCAGCGGCTATCAACCAGTCTACGCCTGTTATCGAGTACAGTCTACTGACGGATAGCCTCGCTCCATTCAGCATCCTCCTAGCATCCTCGATGAAGCTCACCCTCTGGAGATCCAGCTTCATTAGTTCGTCCTTATACACATGACAGGGCGATGGTATGGGCCTTGACCACATCAACGAGCCTCTATCCGGGCGTCTCTCCTCTCGACTGGTACTTGTCATCTCCGATCTCGTGTCTGATCTAGACGTGCTAGTTGCCACTTCCATCGGGTTGACAGGCCCTAGTCTTCTCCTAGGATGAATGGTCCTCCTCACTGGCGCTTCTCCCAATCGATCTTGAACGTCTGTCCTTTGACCTGGTTCGCTGGAGCTCTACTGTCTGTAGTTCGTGACGGCCGGGACCGTCCCCAAGAGTGTTTCCAGGCTAGGAGGTACAAAGGTGTGGTAATCACCGTTTCATTCGATTCTCCTTCCTCCTTTAGCACTCCTGTGTCAAAGAGTTCTACATCCAACGCATCCAACCGCTCTTGGAAGACTCGATTCAACCAAGCCTGTCCTTCTATACTGTCGAAATGGACGCCGTCCGTGGTCAGTCTGGCCTGATCCATAGCTCTTAACTCATGTTCGATGTCCATGAGGATCATTCTTCCGGCATTCCGACTTGCGAGATTCCTCAAGATATTTTTCCACCTGACGACTCCTTCGCTGTGCCTTCTCCCTGCTGCCGTCAAGCTCCTTGTATTCATAGACACAGTGCAAACAGTCAGTACCGCGCAGTTGAATTTCTGCCAGAGAGTAGTAAACAAGCACACCATCATTGATTCCCATAGTGCTTCCTGCTCATCCGAACCTCTAGAGATGTCATTCATTCCAACCAGGATCATCACATTGGGATCCTCCCTGGATTCATTTGTTCCACCATCCGATATAACTGGGCTATCGTCGCGCCTCCGAAGGCCATCACCGTGGTGATCCAAGAGGTCCTCAAATTCGATAGTACTCTGACCAAGCTGTCTCCCAGTATCAGATGTGATGTTTACTCGATTGAAGCAAGCTCTCGGATCTGTCTCCGGGACTCCCGTGAAGTTATATCTCAACTGGTTATTCTTTTGTACGTCTATCACTCGAGACACTTTCTTCGCTGGCATCTTCTGTATTCTTCTCTCTGGGGCCTTAGAGCTCCCCATTGGTGGCTTCGTGTCGCTAACTCCCTGTCTGATCACGGTCTGGGAGAGTCGTACTCTGCCCGTGTCGTCGATCGTTCCATAGGGTGCAGTCACCCCGGAACCTGGCGCATTCTTGTTGGCGACTAGTCGTCCAGCTGTTTCTATCAGCTTCCTCACCGTTTGTTCCAAGACTGGGTCACCCAAGGTGTCACTAGGGCCCGGGATTGTCACTCGACCTGTTGCTGTCGAGAGTCGTGTCTCCGTTGTCTGGCTCATTTCTCGAGGCGTCAAGAGCTCCATCGAGGACTGCCCACGAGGAATACTCCTCGCAGGTAGCACCTTCTCAGGTATCACCTTGTCAACGCCATCCGCTCTTTGTAATCCCGCCTCAAGCGCTCAATCTCTTCGCTCTGCTTTTTGCTGCAGTCCTCGAACAATCTCTTCCACATGTCCCTATCTTCCTCCGTACTGAGCATGGTCTTAGTCATCTCGTCCAGCTCCCTTTTCGTCCTTGCCAGTTTGTCATTTATCCCATCCAGATCTTGCATGGTTTGGTTCGTCTGAACCTTTTGTTCTACTTTCGCCCTCTTTGGTGGCACAGCTGCTCTCAGTGGTGAACTAGACGAGGCAGCCTCGCTGTTCATCTCCTGATGCATTCTCGTCAGCCCAGGTTTGGGCTTGGAGGGCATAGGCATTTCACCTGGTTGGTAAGTCCTAGAACTTCCCAATCTAGGCTCATTCGCCAAGTCACTCCCTGAGAGAGCCTCGTTTCTCCACCTCATAACCCTCATGTTCGGGCGGTCTACCTCTCTCCATATGCTGCCATCAACAGGACTTCCGTGGGGCGGTCCCCACGGTTGTCATGCCCCAAAATGTTTATCAGGGCGGTCAGCAACATGACTACCTCTGGGTCCTCCAGAGCGAAGTCTCGATCCATTAGCCGACGATAGATCGCATCTATCATCGGTCCTACATATGCCTCAGCCATGTCCATCAATTCGTCCAAGTTGAAATTATACATTCTGTTCCTCAGCTTCGATTTAATCTGATTCCAAGGTTTAACTCAAGTGAGCAATTAAATGATCAATCAGGATCTAGAAAAGAGGTCACGAATATCACACTTGTCAGTTTCACCTTAACTTCTCGTTAAAATTTACTTAAAAACAGTCAGATAAAAAGTTTTTTATCCTTAAATCTATTAAAATCAATCGGTCTCTAAAATTTTGGAATTCGACCTAAGATTGGACAGTCCAAACTTTGGATCTATTCCTAAGATCGAATCGTCGTTCAGTTTTTCATGGTCACTAACTACTTCTTACCCAAGATCCTAATGACATAACACATAACATAACAAAACACACATATCACACATTCCATACAACTTAGTCTTTAGCCTAACACCCTCTCGCATGTCACTCAGCCTATACTTATGTAAATATACTTGTATATTAGTATCAGAGAATATCACGTGTACAAGCGCGTACAATTCCCGAGGATGCAGTCGTCCTCTGTTTGGATCATACACTGGAAGCGAGAGCTCCTTCACGTCCATTTCCACGAGGATTCTCTCAACCTCGTCAAGGACAAGAAGGTTCTCTGGGTCCAAGTGCTGCTTCTCCGTCGCCCTCGTCACCAAGAAGCATAGGTATTTTCCCGGTATCTGTGACGCCGCCGGAGGTAAGGCCGCTACGCCCCCTGCTCCTGGTCTTTGCTTCCATAGGAACTCTATGTTTTTATATTCTCTCTTAAAATCTGCCGCTAACGCTGTCCTAAAACTCATGTCTGCTGTGATTGCTATCGCACATGTTCTATTTGTGAGTATGAAATCACTGTCTGTTAGTATTATGTTACTTGAATATTCATTTGGTAAGTTTAAATATGACTCAACTACCCTCCCTATGTCAGGTTTCTTAGATTCTTCGCCTGTTTCTGCTTCTAAATACCCTGTCTCTCTTGCTATTCTTAATTTTTTTATTATCAAGTTTTCAGTGTGGGTAAGTCCTACCCTCACTCCCCGGACAAAAATATCCATCGACGTCCCCGTCGATCGCATACCGGGTATCAAAATGAGATTGGAAGCCGGAATGAGTAGTCGCCCCTCCTGGGCAGCCCAGGAAGGATCTTCTCGTTCGGTTCTCATGTACTTTATGCTTTCACGATCTACATCTTGAATCGTAACACTGGTCTCATTTCGTTCAGCCATTCCAAGACACGCAGGTTCGTCAAGTCTTGTTCATATGACTGCTGATGCTCGTCGTCGAATTCTACCTCGGGTTTCGACCGGTCATCGACCCACTCGTCGTCGTGATCATCGACTATGTCAATGTCCTGTGACACAGTTGTTTCTTCTAAACCCACTGCTTCTTCCACTATCTTTTTCAGATCTATCCTATCCACTACAAAGTCGTCACCGTAAGGGTTATATTTCTTTCTTGGTCTTGTCCCGGCGTTTTGTCGAGTCTGTATCGTAAGCGGAAGATCTGGTTCCAAATTCTTGGGAACCTCCATCTGTTCGGGAAACTGCCAATTCTCCTCTGCGTAGGGTAAGGTTTCATCGTCCGCTTCGATCACCTCGTTTGGATCCAGGTCCAGCGGTGTATTCGTTCCTTCCTCCACGACTTCGTTTCCATCGTTCTTCTCCCTCGTGCCCTTCTCGTTGACCTCACAAGCAGGATCCATCATTAGATAATCCCCTTCTTCCATGTCTGCGGGTATACACCAATATTCTGTTGATGGATTGTGTGGCTAATGTTCTCATAGTGGGCGGCTCGGCCAGTACTCAGTCTATAAAAGCGTCCCTCCTGGTGCACTTCCGTAATCATGAAGGGTCCCCTCCACTTTTTAGGAGCCTTTTCGTTCCTTTCGGTGGTATAACGTTCTGAAATACCCATACGTAGTCTCCCACCGAGTAAGCTTTTGCACCAGCTGCTTTCTTGTCGAATTTTTTCCTCTGCCTTGCCAGTGCTTGCTGAGTATTTCGTCTACACAAATCGTTCAACTCCTGCTGACGTCTGATCACGTCCCTCACGTAGATCTGTGGAGACGTTTTCTTTCCCTCATACTCTGGGTAGAAAAAGGTTAAGGGTAAAGACTTCTCGTGTCCAGTTAGCATCATGTGTGGACTAAATCCAGTGGTGGAATGTTGCGTGCTATTATAGGCTCCCATCACCTGTTGAAGGTATCTGTCCCAATCGGTCATGTACCTGGAACAATATACTCTCAGCATCGACACTAACGTCCTATTCTGTCTTTCCACTAAGCCATTCGTCTGTGGATGGTATGTCGTGGAGTGAGCCTGAGCAACCTGTGAGCGTCTCATAAGCTCTTTTGTAAGCTCTCCTACGAAAGCTGTTCCATTATCCGATTGAAACGTCATCGGACAACCATGTCACGCTATCCACGTATTGATCAGGTGGTCGCATGTCTCTTCCGCCGAGGCAGTTATGCAGGGCACGGCCTCTGCATACTTCGTGAATTGATCTATCATGACCAACACCTGATTATAACCACTGTCTGTCATTCATATCTTTTGGTGATCTATCTGCACCACCTCGTTGAATTCAGACGACTCGATCGATTGTAAGGAAATCGCAATTTCCTTGGATCCTTGACCTGTTGGCATGACTTCTCGCATACCTTTTTCATTCCAGGTCACTCAAAGCGCTTCAGGATCCTCTGATACACTTTGTCGATCCCCTGATGTCCCATCTGATCATGCGACCTGAATAATAGTTCTGTCTGATAGAGTTGCGGCAACACTATCGCGTTATACTTGTATTGGACTTTGTCTTCATCTCTTCTCTTGCAAGCCACAATCCCGTCCTTGTTCATGTATAACCTTCCCTCTTTCTGCATGAAGTACTGTCTCAGGATACAGTAAATGTCTTCCTCGAGGTCTCCTTTATCCGGAGAACCATTCTCGATCCACCTTTTCAGGTTCCTCGTCGTGCAATCACTGCGCCCTTAGAAGATCCGAGAGTCTGTATCTCGCCTTCAAGTACGTCTTCATGACCCTCATCTGACTATTCAGCTCATTGGGCTGGTGTGTGTCTTCTTCCATCTTAATGCACCAAATCTTCGCCAACGGCTGTTTCTTGCTCGAACGGCTGAAGATCAGTCCTGACTACCTCTTTTTGTGGCAACAGACTTATCGAACATTTCGATACCGCTATTGTCTCCAAATCATCCGCTGCGTTGTCAAAAACTCTCTCAATTGGTATGATGTAGCGATCACTATCAGGGTCCTGGTACATCTCTCTATCCAGATCCCTTGCACGAGTTTCCACTAGTAGTGTGTGGATCGCTAGCTCGGACAGTTTTGATCCCGAGCTCCAATTCCTGTCTGAGTAGGTGTCAATTCCTGAGTTTCGGGAGTTGTCTTCTCTTGATGAGGTCGTGATGGAGTTTGCACCCTCCTCCAGATCATGTCCGTGCCTTCTTTGCATCCATCTGAACTCCCCGGACATAACTTTGTTCCCCAGGTCCTGTTTTTCATCAGGAACTTCTTCATCTATCTCAGACTCCCCGGACAAACTTCCTTGTCCCGAGTGTTGTTCTTGTGCTCGCTGGCTCTTCTCCTTGTTCGTCTCCCCGGAAAAACAATTTTGCACCAGGTTTCGTTTTACCTTTACCCCTTTTTTCTCCTGGTCCACAAAGGTAACGATTTTCTTTCGCGTATCCTTCCGTCCGTACGAAGTACTGGTTAAAACCTCATGTGGGTTTGAGGATACTAGTTTCTGAACTATTGTCCTACAATCCCTCTCGTTCTCCTCGTGTTGTCGTCTGGACGGCATGATCTTCACCTTCTCCCTAACTGTTAGTGATGCCACTGCTGCTGTCCACTCGGGGTCATATCTGGTCACCTCTCTTTCTAACAATTCACCCAGCATCCGCATCACTTGCGGTGTGACCTGCACCGTTTTATCCAATAATGAGAGGCTGTTTATGTTCATGCGAGAAAGTTCTTGCTGGACCAGGTTTGAGCGCAGCAACAGATCCAAGGGGACCGGGTCCTCCTTGGATAGGATCTTTATCTCGGCTGCTTTCTCTACAAGTAACTCAGGGTGTCCTGGAATTGGATGTCCAGACTTGTCCAACCATCTCATTAAGGGAAGCGCTTCATAAGTTTCTTTGTCCAGAAACAAGAATCCCTCCTTTATTTCTGCCTGATTGGCTTGCTTCTGCTCCAATTTTTCATAGAACTCAGTTTTCTTGCTGAGGCTATCAGCATTCTGGTGTTTATCACGCATCCTGTGTTCGATTATCATATGGTAGCCATCCAATATTACTATCCATCTACCAATTTAATTCTGATCCATCGAGTAGGTCTTCAACCAGGATAACGCTCTGTTGTCTACGCGTAATTTAAAATTGCGCTCCCCAAGTATGCGCGGTGTTTTTTCACAAATGTGACTACTGCAAACATTTCTGCTTTTGGTGCACCATATTTCATATCAGTGTCACTGAAGACCTTGCTGCCGTATGCAATGGGACGGAGAACCGTTGTTGCATTCCATTCTTACTCCTGATGCAATATTCCTGGGATGGCTACTACCGATGCGTCTGTATTAAGAACATACATGCCCTTTTCAGTAGGCATGCCTAGCATTGGCGCTTCGCACAGTTTCCGCTTTGAGTTCTCGAATGCAACTTGTGCTTCATCGTTCCATTCGAACTTTTTCCCTTTGTTACACATCAGCTTCTGCATCGGATACACCTTGTCCGCATACCCTTTTATGAACTCCCGGTAGTAGTTGGCAAACCCTAGGAAGCTCAGGAGCTGTGTGTCCGTTCTGGGAGCCTTCCATGTTAACACTGCTTCTACTGCTTCCGGGTCCGGCCTCACACCATGCCTGTCCACCATTCTTCCCAGGTACTTGATTGAAGCCCTAAGGATTTCACATTTCGATGGTTTGCACTTCAAGCCTGCTCTTTTCATGCATCCAAAGACCTCATCGAGCGGATCAATGTGGTCTGCTAGGGTCGGTGTTGCTATGACTACATCATCCACGTAACACATCACAAGATTCCCGTACTTCTTTGTCACTCTATTCAAAGCCTGGACCATCAGTTTTTGAAAAGTGGCCGTTGCGTTGCACAAGCCGAAGGGCATCCTCTTCCACTGGTACAACCCCAACTCACACGCAAATCCGGTCTTTTCTCTATCCTTCTTCCGCAGCGGGACCTGCCAGAAGGCAGAACCCAAGTCCAATGTGGTGAAGAACTTGGCATCACCAAGTTTAAAGAGGCTTTCGTCTATTCGCGGTATCGGGTACGCATCTTTTATCGCTAGCGCGTTCAAGTAACGAAAGTCGCAACAAAACCTAAGCTGCCCCCTTCCTTTTTTGCCATTACTACCCCGCAAGCCCATGGCGATTTCGAGGGTTCTATCATGTCGTATTCGAGCAACATTTCTATTTCCGCTCGGCACGCTTCCGACTTGTGTGGCGTCATCCGTCTCGCGCCTTCTCTGGGCGGAACGGCACCTTCTTCCAGTTCAATTTCGTGTTCGACGAAGTTACAGCAACCAATATCCGACTTATGTTTTGAAAATACATCTGCGTTCCGATTTAAGACGTCCCGCAATTTTTCGAAATCTCCCTCACCTATTTTCCCTTTTAAATGTTCTATCTCTGGCAAAACTGGTTTGTCAGATTCTAGTTCATATGACGAGGGGTGTTCCGGAAAATTCGAGCAGCTCGATAAGCCGTCGTCCGTTTCGGATTTCATTGAAAACAATTTATGAATAGATTTTAATTCATTATTCCTCTCTAAAGTTTTATCTTTATTGGCATGATGAGGACAGTCTTTCACACTATGTTTCTTCAAGTTTTGTGTCTCCTCTTAGTCGGTCCTCATCGGCAAAGCGTAATCAAGCTTCTTTCCACGCTGGATTGAAACCGTGGTGTCCAGTGTGTTCAATAACACACTGACACACAGTCCGTTTCGCGTTACCGAGAAGCTCCGGCCTAAAATCACCGAACTCTGACTATTTGGATTCGGTACTAATTAAACCTGTTTACTATCTCTTAACGAATTTAATTTTCTCATCCTAAAAATCGCCACCACAGCCTGTCCTGGCTGTAGTTTCACCTTTCTATCTAAAAAAATTGGTACTTTGTTTTCGTCTGTTTTTATCCTATTAATTGGTTTCTTAACATACTTCCGGTCCGGGTTTCGAATCCGTATCCGACCGTTGTTCAAGTCAATCATCATGTCAAAATTCCTGACGAAATCTCTACCCAAGATGAATTGGTCGGCGTCGTCCAAATTCTCTACCACCAGGGAGCTCATCCAAAGATCCCGTCCTCCCATGTGAAGAACCGTTATTGCTGTTCTTCCGGCTACGTAAATTGCCCCTCGATAGGCGGCGGCCAGTCGGAGATTCGTTGGAATTAGATCTTCCCTCGTGAAGCCCATTCTTTCCCAAGTTTTTATCGGCATCACACTCACTACCGCTCCTGTGTCCAGAAGCCATGTGACTCCGATTTTCTTTCCGTTGGTGACGAGCAGATGTGCGGTCACATCTGCTTCATACCCAATGTGTACTGCATCTTGTTCCATTATGGCGTCATGGCCTATCCTGCGGACTTTGAGTTCCTCCTCACCCAAATAAATCTGCCCTATTTAGTCACTATCTGTTGTTACATAAGTCCTAGTGTAGATACTGATTCCATCCACGTTCAGCATCACTTGATACGGCCCATAGACTTCCACGTAGCGTCCATGAAGTTTCTTTATGCGAGGACCACCGGTTGTTAGTAGTGCTCGCACAGCTCTCGACTCAGTGCGTGGCTCCACCTGCCTCAGATAATCTGCCTATGTGTCCAAATGCATCAAAGTGAACTCGGATGGTTCATTCAGATTTCTGATTACCTGGTATCCAGCCACTGAGATTATCGACTGTATCTTGCTTCCTTGCGGCACCATGCCGAACCTCTGACCGGATATCACATTAAGTTTCATGCTCAAACTGCTTGGTGCTTTAGTCTCTTCGACCTCCGTTGCTTCGAAGGTATTCAGTTGCCCCTGTAGTGTCTCATTTTCCAGTTCGAGTTTCACTTTCTGTTCGATCTGTTTAGAGCATCCCTCGCGGCTGCCCTATAATCAATCTTGAAGTCATCGGCCGCAGTCACTGGTTCCAGTTCACATGTCTCTTCAGTTACCGCTTGCATTTTCTTCGTCGCCAGCTCTTGCGGTTTGTCTTTTCTGTACGCCTCCGTTTCACTCAACAGGCGAGCCTTGCTGGCTTTCACTCCTGATAAAACTTCCTCATGCCTTGGATGCTTGATGTCTGCCACTGCATCACAGAATTGCGGACAATCTGATTTAAAATGACCTTCCAAGTTGCAAAAGAAACACCTTGGGCCGATTTTCGCAATTACTCCTCTCATGAAATCCTCATGAGCAATTTCTGACGCATCTTCGTCCTTTTGCTTTCATGCCTTGTTTGTAAGTTGGGCATGCTGACACATGATGGCCCGTTGAAGTGCAATTGGCACAAGAGCGTCTCTTGTCCATATCATCCCTCGGTTTGTACCAGTTGTTCCCTTGGTTTGCTGGTCCGTTGTTAAAATTGCCATAATTGCTCTTATAGTATCCAGATCTCGAAGGAGGTTTCAACAAAAGATATTTTTTTGACTTGAGCCTCAACTCCTCTGGTGTTGGCGCATTGGTTGATAGTGGTGCGTAATGCGTTGCTAGCATTGTTCGAAGTTCATCATTCTTCACACCATCGATGAATTTTGAGGCTACTGCCAGGTTCATCCATCGGTTCGACTCATCCGGTTGGCGGCGTCTTCTCAGCATTTTCAAGTCATCTAGAAACTTGTCTATCGCTTCATCTTCTCGTTGCCTCCGTTTCTTGAAGCGCATCATTGCTTGGTGCCCCTGCACCCCTGATCCAAAACGGTTTAACAAGATTTAGAAGATTTTCTCGGCTGTGTCACGCTGATATTGCTTCTTGGCCATGACACAGTTCCATGTTACTGGTGAGAGCACTGTATTCTTGTCTTTCCGACAAGTCCTCTTCTTCGAAATGCAGTTTCATTACCTCTATCCAGGTATCAATACAGCCATCAGATTCGTCTTTGTAGCATCTTGGTTTCTTAAAGACTCTTCTGGACTTCTCACTGCGTTCATTGATTCTGGATAACATTGTATGGAATGTCTCTAAAGACCTGTTTAGGGGTTCAAAGGCTGCGGCCATTGCCGTAGCTTTTCTCGAGTGCCCCGCCTGAGTGTCATCACACCGTGTTAATGACTTTTTATTTGGTGCATCCCTGCAATGCGAATCGCCGTGAGTGTTTCCCCCTTGGCCCACATGACTCCTCCCTGGGCTCGTATGTCTCCTGTTACCGGAATCACCTCTCCCAGTCGCATGTGTGCTTTGCGTCGGTCTTTCGTTAGAGGTCTGTCTGTTCCCCGTTGAACTTGCTCTACTGTTTGGGCCCCATGTTCTATTATCCCTTGTGGCATAGCCTGATGAACTGCCCCTACCTCTAGTGGATCCATATGTCCTCCTCTTTTGATGCTCATTGAAGTTCACCTTCGGCTCCCTGCTGGGACCTCGCGAGTTCGGTTCCCCTTCTTTTGGTCCACTCTTGCTGCCTAGTAGCCCGTCCAACCTATTCATGTTAGCCTGAGTTCGCCTCTACATCATCGCATCTATCTTTGTGTCAAAAGTTCTAAGAGACTGCTCTTGCTGAATTCATAACTTCTCCATGTCGTCTTTTAAGCGTAACTCTCTCTGTTCCGCTTCTCGTGTCATTCGCGACAAGTTCTTCGCTACGTGCTCGTCCGTTCTTTCTTTCGAGCGTTATTCGTTCCTACCAATTTCTTGTCTATTGCGGTTTATTTCTTCCCGTAGACTTTCTCTTTCAATGTGAACTGCTCTTTCTAGTTCACTCATTCTTATAGACATCTGTTCATTTTGTTCTCCTATACTGCTAACTATGTTGTTCAAGGCTTCTTCTAATGCTGCCCCGTTATCCACGAGTGGCGTCACTAGTGGCGGTGTCACCCTGTCGGTCCCAGCTAGCTTCGTGCTGGTCGAGATTCGGGCTTTGACTCTCTGTCTCGACGTCTTTTCATTATCCACTTCAGGATCCGCCAATGCATTGCCTAGCCCTTTGTTTCTACTCTCCCCAGTTCGCGTCTCTGAATTTTTCATAATCGCAAAGCCTCTCGACTGGCCTGGTGTGTTTGCGTCTTTGCTTATCGTTCTCACCACACCAAATTTGTCCAATGGTTCCATTCTCTCTTTCGACGTATGCCTCATTCTCCTGGGTCGAACTATTGAGGCTGACTTGAGATCCAAAGTCCAATTGCTCTTCTTCGTCCTCTTCTTCCTCCTGGGATTCACCTTCATTTCCTGTGCCCACCTCCATGGTGAATGGAAAGATGCTTCCTAAGGTGTTCCTCATTCTTTCTGAGAACGATGAGGACGTTGTTTGTGTCTCAGTCCCGCCTGCCATCATGGTGTTGTCTGTTGGGGATCTTCTAGTTGCCACTATTTCAGTTGAGATGTCGGACAGTTCCGACATCTCTTCTCGGTCCAATGTCCCGGTGGAAGTGGCAAAATCATGGCCTTGTTCTACCGGAGTAGATTCACTCGCCAGCCTTCTGCCTCTCCCCTCCGGTCCATGTACTTCCTGGTTCTCATTCATGGCCTGGTCCGTATGGACCTCCAAGTCTAACACAGCTTTTCGCTCTTCTGAGGACTTCTGACTCCTAGTTTTAACGATTCTGCCTAAAAATCGTCTCCCCTTTGTCGGTCCGGGCTCGTTTGATCCGATCCACAAAAGGGTCGGTCATAGTTTTTCTTTGCTTTTTAGGTATGAATTTTCTAGAGCTATTACCTCGTTTAGGTATCCTTGACTTGTCTATACTCATTCTCAATTTGTCACTTCTTAATGCCTATACACTCAATTCGATTGCTAGTGACCTTATAGTTTGACTATCAATAATAATGACACAACACAATAAATTTCACAAGATTCTATTAAATAGTGACCACGAATCCCTGTATGTTATCAGAGTACAACTTGTATAATTTATTCACACCAACCGATTATCGGTCGTAAGATTTGAGAACTAGCACAATATGATGTTATCAGTCAATTTAAAAGACAGTGTACTCACTACCCAATCAAGCACAAATTATGTTGATTTAAAAAAAAATAATAATAACCGAATAACAATACCTCTATGAAAAACGTATGTGTATTGTACTTTCAGTCGGTCACAGTACAATAGTCGAACTTGTGTTTTAAAGAAAAAGCTTTCCCTGCTTGGTGCTGCACCAAACAGACAAAACTTTGAAGGCAGTAATTTTCTCAAGTGGGCGTCTATTGCCCCCACCGAGTACTGTGTTACCTATCTGCCTTCGGACTGCCCGAGCATGACCTACTAAAATTCTCAGGGCAGTCAATTTTTGCAAAAACGTATTGGGTTTCAATCCACACCAATGAATTACGCTCTTTTTAGTGTCGCGAATATCCGAGTTCGGACCTGTTTTGTTTTGGTCTGGTCTTTATTGAAAGGCAAGTTACCAGTGCAGTCAATGATTCCTAGCTTGTCTGTTAATAACCTAATACCTCTCACTATAATCTTTTCTTCTGTTTATCTAAGTCCTTTAATAAAATAATACCCCTCCGGGTTGACAAAAAAAACAGTACCCCTCCGGATTGGCAAAAATAGGACCCTCCGGATTGGCAAAATTGAGACCCCTCCGGATTGGTACCCCTTAGTGTTAGCAAATGTTAGACCCCTCCGGATTGGGACACCTGCGGTTTTGTGAAAACAAGACCCCTCCGGATTGGGACCCCTCCGAACTTGAAAAAATTTGGACCCCTCCGGTTTGGGAGCCCTCTGGTTTTGTAAAAGTAGCTTTTCGGAGATTTCCTTGATTTTCAACCTATACCCCTCCGGATACGTTCTCCGATGCTGGTATGCTTTTTGATTTAACTAGGAAGGTTAGTTGATCCTTTCCTAGACCCTTCCGGATTGAAGTTAAGCCTCTTATTTGACAATTCACGCTAACGGTGAAGGGTCTTATCGCTTACCTAACTTCGACTCGATTAAGGTTTTCTTGTGCCTTTAGCCTTCCCTTTTCGTCTAGAACAGCCTATAGTTACTTTATTCAACCTCTATTACCTTTTGGTAGGGGTGTAAGCGCTTTCCCAAAAAAAATTTATAAAACGTGAAGGGTCTACCCTCCCAAATTGGTGAATTTGCTAAAAACAATCTCAAAAAATTTTCACGCTTTTTTTCGAAAAACTTTTGTCCCTATCAATAAGCTCAGCTAATCTCTGATCTATTGGTACTAAGATCAACTGGATCTGTCGAGTAGTTCCAAAGTTATTAACCAAAACGTCTTTTCTTTTTTCTAAAGTCAAGAAATTTGTCTCTTATAGGTTCCACCTAACTTTTTCCGCAATTCTGTTCTTTTCGACCTAAAAATTATTGATCCGAGCTCACAAGGCCTATACTCTTCTAGTTCAATGCAAAAGATCCGATCTAAAACGCTTTAGTTGAAAAAATTTGCGAAAAACTATGCTACTTGGCCCCCTCCGGATTGATGAATCCACCAAATCAAACACGTTAAGTTCAATTTCTCTGTAACCCAAAAGGCTTTCGGGAAGCGGGTCTTAGAATCTGTAGATTCACTAGTGGACGTTGTCCGAACAACTATCTTTACTGTCCTAACTTAAAATTTTCAAAAAAATTTCTGAATTTATAGTGTTCCGTTTTCTCAAAAATCACGAAAACTCGGTTTTTGGTACCAAAATAGATCCAACCACTTCCGAACTAAACTTAACCAGTTCTATCTATTATAGTAGTGCAAATACGATGTAACACACTAACTTAGCGCTTTTTTCCGTTTCAAAAATTATCGATATGTCAAAAATCGCGATTTGTGGGGGGATCAAAATATCGCTATTTTGACCCTAAAAACCGGTCTGTTTTCTGTGTTTTTCACTGATAAACGATATAGGGTTGATAATATGGGCTATATAAGTAATAATATTAGTAATATTATACCCCTACGGGTTTGTTCAATATCAGAATTAAGGTGCTTAACTCGGATATTCGCAGTTCGGTGAAGGGTCACTACAGTGCAGCACTGTCGAGCCCCCCACAGATTATTATCTTACTTTTCGTACCAAAAAGGTTACAAAACGTGTTAACGATACCCAACAGTCGATTGTTGTTGTCGTTGAGCCCCTTCTTGTTGCTCCTTGTACTGCTTTCCGGATTAGTCGCCTCCCAAAACCCTTCCGAATTGAGCGCAAATCAGCAGACCCTTCCGGATTGAGCGCAATTTATCTTTAACGTGCTTAAATGCTCAAATAACCCTACAGTACAAGCCTCACAAACGGGCCACAAAATTGATCGTATCGATCCTGACTGATATAAATGCCTGTAACAACAATATATCTATCAACAACAAACGGGGGGGTCGGATCACATCTTGTCTGGGGGGATGATTTTACTGATTTTTTACTTTTTTTTACTGTTTTTGGTTTTTTCAATTATTTTTTATGTTTTTTGTTTTTCTTGGGTTCTATACTACTTTTTGTTCGGTTTTATATATATCTTTAAGTGTTTTTGGTCACGGACCACTCAGGAGATGACGGGACCGCGAATCCCCTCACCCTTCCTGCTTCGTGAATTTTCCTTCTTAACTAGGTTAAAAAGCTATTCACGGTAATCCGGAAGGCTTCCGCGTTCCGAACTACCTTTCCGCCCGGTGGTTTAGGCCTATTAAGGGCGTTAATGTGAAGAGCATCCGCTCGCGCGGAGTGCTCGTTAACGGTTCTGCCGGTCATGATGTTAAAAAAGAATAACACCCAGGAGCGCCATAAAAACATCTATGTAACATTCGCCCGGAAGATACATATCGACGGAAAATAAAGCTAGGTTCTAAGACGACGTCTAAACAGAGCTCTACATGCTTTTCACCGTCTCTACCAAGCCAGTACTTTCGGTGGTTTTTTCAACATCGTTTTTGCGAATTGATTTTTTGGAACGCTACGACAAATTATTATGAAGTTCGTTATGCAAGGTTACTAATGTGAAAATGGATCATAACCGTATCGATTTTAATTGTAAGGACGTCAACACTTTTCATCTTCTTAAATCAATAACACTTCCATATCCAGCGAACAAAAAACTAAATTACAAAAGGGGCCCTTCCGTTTAGTTACGGTAAGTGCACAAGCTGGATAGGGCCATACCAGCGATATAAAATGCATATATATCAGCAATGAAGTCATAAATCAGCATTAAATGCATCTTCGTAACGTTAATTTATCTTAGCCGTCCTTCCTCTACAATAGCGCTTATGGAGTTGTCGATAAATTGAGCTTCCATATCCATAAAATTCCAAGGATTTTGACTGGAATACGTGATGAAGGACTACTGGCTGTAGCCTCGGTTACTATGATACTTTTGACCTTCTGATTTATGTTTTAGTTAAATGAAATTGGATTTTTTTTAGTGTAAAAGATGTGAAAATGTCAAAGTTTTTGGGCCATATTTGTAATGTTAGTCGACATGTTCTGGACCCAAGCTTTGAAATGAAATTGCCCCCACGCTTCCTTTTTCTCACTATTCCGTCAATTTTGCAAGTATGAGTAACCGATCTAGTATAACGAGCACAAAATCAGCGAAGTTTCCTGTTACTGATAGTTGGAGTCCTTTTGCTTCCAATGTTTACGGGAACAACAGACTATCAGTCAAAGTGAAACCGACCCAAAAACATCATAAGAAGTTTTCGATTGACTCGCCTTCGCGTTTTAATATCATCACATCAAACCACGTGCATTATGATCTACCCAAGAAGCAGAAGATTTCATACATCAACCTCAAAATCAGGAAACTATACAGGGACTCAGAATTACAAACTGCCAATGTTTACAGTTACGTCATCAAAGTCGAGTGTAACAGTCCAGATAATGCCTGGGTTATGCGCAGAAATGTAGCTGGTAAGTAAATTTGAGTAGCTTCCTAAACCAAAACTTTGGCATTGAAAATAGTTAATTCCTTGCCTATCCTGGAAGGGATCATGGATAGTAGTTATTTTTCGTCACTTTTCTAGATTTCAAGTCACTGGATCACATCTTGCATGGAGGTTGTGTTGGAATTGACCCATGCAGGGAACGAGGACTTCCACCTCTGCACCCTCCGGAGACCATAGACAAAGGACACAATAGCTACAGCCAAGTTTATCTGCAGTATAACAACTACCTTGACACTCTGAGTCGATTTCTAGACTCAAGATCGAATGAAAACGGAAATTTACTGCTGCTTGATTGCTTCGTGTGTTCCTTGCGTGAGTTTAAATGGCCTCGAATGAAATGAAAGAAAAAACAATTGACTGGCTCTAGTTTTCCGTAAAAACAAGGGATTGGAAGTATACAATGGGTATATTATGTAATCCATGGTCATATGGATGGGTTATGTTCAGTAGAAACCGGTATTGGGGCAATTAAGAAAAGTATTAGTACAACTAACTGCAGTAAATTGTAACCACAGTAAATTTACAACTACCAGCGGTAAGTTGAAGCATCATTACATTGTTTTTTTTGCAGTGCTGAGCTGGTTTGAAATATCTCTAGACGGCTGTCACAAAGTTCACATGCCTGTGGCACTCGCACAACCTTTCCACTTGGGAGCACCGAGCAACGCTGTAGTTAAAGTCAGGTAAAATTTAGCCTCAGTAAATCCCAATATTTTTCATTTTCGAACCTAAATTCTGAATTTTTGAAAGCTATACTGGACGACATTGAAAACACAACATCAAAAATTCGAAGAGCTAAAAAATTATAAATGTTTTGTCTTTTAGAAGTTACAAAATTTATATGCTTGCTCTGGCAGATAGCAACAGTTTTAGACGACCTGCCCGGACCTTAAGTTTTAAAAATATTCCGTTACTTTCGTATCGAAAGTCGGAACAAAAATTGTTTTGACAAAAATAACGTAAAAGTTGTCATTGTTTTACCTCTATCTTCTCATAGAATTAGCTTTGGTTGGTACCTAGTGTCACAGTTCTGGAAATACTTCGCCTCTAAGGAGAATAAAAAAAATAAAACTGAAGGAAAAGGCATAAACATACGTTTTTGCTTTGCATCAGAACTGGGTTTTCCTGGTTAACTTCAGGCATAATTTTCCTGTAAGTTTGAAAGTTTTTTCAATCATTTTTAAATAAAAAAAATTAAGCCAATTTTTTGATAATGTTTTCATTGTCGCCCAGTATATATTTAAACATTCAGCTTGTTGCTTAAAGTGAAACTGAAAATGCTTTAGAATTATAGTCAAGAACCGACGAGCCTCGATCCTTTTTTTGTCCCGACGAGTTTGGTCTTTTTTTTTGTCCCGACGAGCCCCCAACTCATGAGGTTTGGAAAATAACTGTGGCGTAGAGTGCGTTTTTGCTTTTTCGCCTGATTTTCGGTACCTGAAAGAAAACTCAATGGGCCCAAGTGTGGTTAAGTTTTAAAACGAAGTGGTAAAGTATTTTAAGTAGTGATGAAAAGAGTTAAAAAAGTTGTTTCAGCATTGAGAAAACTTTTCTGATAATCCCACCTCGTTTTTCAGACTAATTTAGATGGACAACGACTGAAGTATAGTTCAAGTTTTTAAAAGCAAGGATATTTTAAATTATTTTTTATAGTTTTTTTAACAAGTAAAAAAAATTAAACAAATTGCGAAGAATATTCGGAACGTATTGTGCATTTTGCACAGTAAACGGCTATCATTGTCTTCTTTTGAGTTAGTCTCCACCCGACTATTGGAGTGATTTTTTGTACGAACTGCTTTGGAGTGTCTCATCTCACCAATCGAATTTTCGTTTTCTATCTCGAGTCTAACTTCAGGTATCCGAAACAGGCGCTGGGCGACCTGACTATTGAAGTGAGTGACATCGTGACAGTCGTCGAGAGTTTGGTGGAATCGGACTCTGCCTGGGCCAGGGGCAAGAGCGACAAAACTTTCCTGGTTAGTTGATACAATAGCAATTCTATTTTTGTCACACTTGACATAAAAAGGTTTCGTAAGTCATGTTTTTGAATTTTGACCTTTTTGAATTTTCTTAAAAACCACCCTATTAAATCTGAGATGAAAATTTCAATCGAAAGAAGCGGTTGCGCGAATCTTTCCTGCAGAAGCGGCTAGTCCTCAATTTTTTGTAAGAGTAAAGTTAGATTGAAAAATTCCAATATCTCAAAAATAGCCGCTCTTCTCACTTATTTTAGCAGAGAAACAACTAAAGTTTTGGCGCCAAGTCCGTATTTCGTCCCGCTTCAGTGTAGCAAGTTCAAAAAAAAACAAATAAGTACTGCTAGCTCTAGCTGAGCCCTACGTTTTTCATCGAGATATACGAAAATTTTGGTAAATCTAGTTTTTTCATTATTTTTCGTTTTTTTTTTCGACTTACGCTTTTTAATTATCATGTCGTATCGCAAGAGGTGCAAAGCTCTGCTTCGCCTCTGTGTAACAAATTAAAGTTTGTTGGTTTTGGTTATTTTAGCTCATTGACATTTTTTCAACTTTTTTTAACACTCGCAATCGGGAACTAGACTTTTTTCTCGTAAACAGCTTTTCTTACATTCTTTTTTTTTCACTTATTATCTTCTTTATGCTTCGAATTCTGACCGGAGTTTGAATCTCTTTTTCTTTTCTCTTCGAGTTCTGGTCTTTATTTAATCCTGGCCAGTCCGTTTTTTTTTTCAGTATCAATAAAGTTGGCTAATTTGAAACAGTGGACGAATTTTGCTGTGATTGTGCTGTGAGCAATTAACATTTAAGTTGCAGTTGAAAGTGTTGATCATTTTATTTTTTGGGGGACTTATTAGTTACCACAGCAAATTGCAACTTACAAATGCTGTAATTAGTTACAAGTGTGAGTGTTGTTCATTTTAGATCTAAGTTATTTTTTTTGGGCGCAACTTGTGTCTGCTTAAAGGTTGTAGGCTTTGTTTCCGCTTCGTAAATCTTGTTCCCTTGCAAATTGGCAAATTTAATTTTCAAACGTCTGGCATGTTTGCCTAGATAGAGTTCTATTGGAGACAAATGAAATTGTACATTTTGATAGACCTAATTATTTTTTCGATTTTAAATGTTTCTCTTCTGTTTGCGTTGTAGTGCGACGCGGTGCAAAGTTCCGATTAGCCTTTCTGTCACCTATTTTTTGACGGTTTTTCTTTCAACTACTGTTTTTGATTTTTGGTCTTCCGTATTTTTCTGTCTGCTAGCTTGAATTGCTAGACATGTGCTATATAGCAAGTGTTGTGAAGCTCTAGTGCCTCTGTGGTTGGCTGTTTCCCAATTCGCTTTGAATTGATGCATGAAAAAACGATTTTGTTTTCTGAATCTTACTTTTTCACATGGTTTCTGTTGAATTATTTTCCTTTTTTTGTTAATTGATCAAAGTCGAGTGTTTAAGAGAAATTTTTTATGGCCAATTTTTTAAATTAGTCATAAAATAAACTAGTCATAAAACTGTAGAAGGAGAGAATTTATCTGCTTAGAAAACGTAAAAAGCATAGTAATAATTAGGCAATTGGCAACAAAACTGGGCTGTCAAAGTATCCAAAATTCGTGAAATTTTGGTCTGCAAATCAAAAAAAATCCAGCCATATTCCTCCACACTTTCAATCACCACATGTTTTTTTTCTGATGAAAATTTTAATAAGATACCACAATTGACCCCGCGCAAGCTTTTTTTGAGGTAGTTGAAATTGAGGGGGTTATTACTTTTCTTAACTTAACTTCTATCAACTTTTTTTCCTTCCCTTATCTTCGTGGCTGCGCAAAAACTACAACAATTATTCGTGGCGACAACAATTATTTTGCGAAGAATACTTAAAAAATAACGAACAACAGGAGCTGTTTTTTTTTGCAATTTTTTTTTATTTGGAGGTGAAAAGAAGAACTACTAGCAGTTGGGTTTTTTTTTGAAAGCAGTTATATTAAATCTATGAAATTTTATGAAAGCATCACTTATAAACATTTCATTTTTCATATAAAATAAATTACATTCAGTCGTTTATTCCATCCTCTAAATTAAAAAAAAAATCTCTACACTAGTCAGCTTGTGAGCGTTAATGTATTAAATCCGCTCGCAAAAAAAAGTGTTCATTATTTAGTCGCAAAGTGTTCCTTATTTAGCGGCACTTTTGCTATAATCACGATCTGTAGCATTGAAAATTTCATAGCATTTGTTCTCTGCTTTTTTGAGGCTAGTGTTTGTGATTAATTATGCGTCCATGGCTGAGTGATTTGTGCGTGAGTTCAAATACTCTAGGTCGCCGTATGTCGCAGATCGAATCCGAGATCTAGCCGAATTTTTACTAATTCGAGGCTTGTTTCTACTTTTCTTATTGCACTTCATAGAGCTGATTTTGTGTCGTTTTCTGGCTCGTATTTGCAAAAAGCTTCACCTCTTTGTTTAACTTGAAAACTTTTTTTTACTTTAATTACGTCAACCTTATATTGTTGGCGTTGGCAGTTTATAGAGCTGATTTTTGTCGTTTTTTCGCTAGTGTTTGCGAAGCACAGCTCGTAAGTGGTGCGAAGCTCCGATTCGCCTTTCTGTCACCTTTTTTTACGATTTTTTTCAAATACTTTTTTAAATTTTGGTCTTCTGTGTTTTTCTGATCCAAACTTGAAGACTTTTATTACTTTAAATACATCAACCTTATATTGTAGGCGTTCAGATATTTGATTTGAAGGACTATGTTTGTAAATTGAGGCGTTCAAGTAGAACTCTAAGTGTCTTTTTCTAAATGCTTGAAGCCAGACATATTTATCAAACATGTCCAACAGAAATTAAACGGTAATTGCTGGCAGTAAATGTCGACATGTATCACTAACTTCTATAAACATGTATCGAAAGGGTACATGACGTATATAAAAACCACGTAATACTACCACGACATGGTATCAAATGTCTAAGCTACAGAATTGTTACCAAAGCTGTTCTTTTTATTGGCATAGGACATGGACGTTTAACTTCTAGTCTAGTTGAATATAAATCCTTTGATTTTTGCAAGTTTCTCTAAAAAATGTATTCATCCTTTTAAACCAGTTAGCAATACTGCAAATGTGAGTTTGTGTTGATCAACACAAAGTCAACATGCAATTTGAATTTAAAATCTGACCTTTTCTGCTTAAGGATCCAAAAATGGTTTGTTAGCTTGCTCAATTTTTACCCCTAACGTATATTTAGTTAGTTTAACCCTTGGGCTAAATCCTAACGATTTTGGCTTGAGTTTAAAGTGTTGGGTGGGCTATGGGTTTTACTTCAAATTTCAGCTCGTGTACAGAGGTTAACGAATGCATTGGTTGTATTTAATCACTTGCGCCCTTGGTTATAAATAAGTTAAGTTATGAGCTGAAGCGAGTTGACAGTTTTGGTGGAATGTTAAACTTGGAGTCAAGTGGAATTCCCAGGCTTAGAATTAGCCAATAAATTCAAAATTGGTTTGAGTGGTTTAAGCAGAATGGCGTGTGACGCGAAAATTTTTTGCTAAGTTCGGATCGGAGATTTTTTATGGAATTTTAAATAGTTTGGCTAAAAAGTATTTAAATAACCTTGTATGTTGGTGCCATGTCAAATAACAAGACTCAAAACTTCGAATTCCAATTTTCTGTATAGATTAAAGAATTGATAAGACTTATTTTTCTAAAAACCGGGTTCGCAAAACTGAGATTGATAAATTCTTTTTTTTTTTGGCGATAAGCACTCGAAAAGTTACCATTTTCCAAAATAATATCTAGCACTCGGCTTTTTAAATATCTTCAAGCTGACGTTTTGCGACATTCCGTGGTCTTATTTGGTAATAAATAATCATTTGTTAAATCCAAACGTGTTCACATTTGCACATGTGCATGAATATAAATAGCAATACAGCTTGCATAAAAGTAGTTCCTTTTCATTATATCTGGCTGCGTGCTGTTTCAGAGTGGCTTATTTCCCGCGTATTGTGTAGAGGACTTCAACTTTGACAACACTGTCAAACCCGACCTCTCTCTGTGTCCGGGACTGCAGACTCTAATCAAACAGGAACGGGAAAATAAACCCAACAAAAATCAAGGTGAGCTCAACAATTTTTTTATCGTTTTAACTTTTTTACGAGATGTAAATTTGGGCCTTGTTCCATTGGACTTTGCGTTCGAGTGGGTTAACAATTGCAAGAGTGAGCAAATTAAAAAATCTGGCAATATTATTTTTTTCTTTTCTTATTAAATGATAAATGCAGTGAACACACGTAATGAGCTTGTGTCGTTTTTTTTTTCATAAAAAATTTGTAAAATCTGATCACGCTCTAATTTGCCTTCTGCGCTTTGACTTTTGTTTTCTTTTTTAGGTTGGCTTCAGCGCAATTTCTACTACTGAACAGCAAAATTGTTAACGTCACGAAAAACGTCTTCAACTATCTGTTCGTTTGTTTTTGAAAAAGTGTCCATCAAAAAATATTCTTGAAATTTATCGAGTTTTAACGTGATTACGCCTGCGATTAGCAAGCGTTATCAAATCGAAATGCAGAGTTCTTTTCTGGTTAACAACTAGTTAAACAAAATCAGTGAATCTCTTGACATCCTCTTCAGCTGACATGCTCAATTTCATTAAAATTCAAATTTTACTACTGGCTGGATGCTAGTTACTTCTGGGTAGTCGTAATTTCAGGGGGGACTTGAAACGTTTAAAAGTTTTTTTTACATTAATTTTTTTTCGACTCAACGTGTCTGCTCAAAGATTGACGTTTTTTTTAGACGCTTTGGATTTGTTTTTAATAATAATTGAAAAATTTTCTCTCAAAAACCTTTCTACTGATTTTCAAAAAGAGTTATTCATAGAAAGACAGCTACATTTGGTCTCTTTTTGTTTTCCCTTTTGTCTACAGCCTTCGAAAAGGTCTGTGGGGTGAACATTTGACCGATATGTTTGATAATTCTTGGTGTTATCAAAAATTAACGTACTAAATCTGAAATTTTGGTTGCAACGAATAGATGGGATTTTAAAAGCTCCTCTCCATAAGCGGTTATGCCTAAGTTTTGTTACTCATAAAATTATGGCCTTCGGAATAGTCAAATTTTTAATTTTTTTGACTGTTTTTTGAATCTTTTAAAAAGTTTTCTTTTTCTAAATTTTTTGAATATATATAAAATATATCCTCTCATTTTCGAGATTTTGGGTTCAATCCAAAGAGCGGGTTGTGGAAAACTCCTTTGCATACAAGACTTGTTCGAAGTTTTTTTTTAAAAGAAAAAAGTAATGGGTTCGGAAAAGTCCAGGTTTGATTTTGACCGTTTTTTGAAATTATTTTGCTTGTCTCGAGAACTACCCTTCCAAACCTAGTTTTTTGGATCAATCGAAATAACAAATTGGATGAATCTCCCGCTGCATAAGCAGCTACTCCCTATTTTTCAAAACAAAAAGATGATTCTCGGAAATGTCAACTTCTGATTTATTGACCGTTTATTGATCAGATCTGAGATGAAAAATTCAATCAAAAGAAGTGGTTGCGAATTTTTTTTCCCGTAGAAGCGGTTGCTACTTAAGTTTTTGTAAGAGTAAGGTTAGATCTTCTGGAAAAATTCAAAAGTTTCCGCGCTTTTATTAGAGAAACAACTTAGGTTTAGTGGCAAAGTCCAATTTTTGAAATATCGCATTTCGTCCCCCATCAGTATAACAAATTCAAAAATATAGAATATGTACCGCTAGCTTTAGCTGAACCCTTGGTGTCCTTCATCAAGACAGACGAAAGTTTTTGTTCGCCTTGTTTTGTTCTTTTTTTTTCATTTTTTTCGACTTATGCTTTTTTATGATCGTTGTATCGCAAGTGGTGCAAAGCTCCGCTTCGTTTCTGTGTTTAAAATTAGTTTGGGTTTCTCTGAGTTTATTGGCTTCAGCTTGTGCTTCAGTGTTTGGGTGATTTTTAAAGAGTTGATGAACGTAGTTCAGACTCTTATATAGCCATTGATCGTTTTTTCATTTTTTATTCAGGAAAAGTCTGAAATTTTGTTCAGACTCAAATTTACTTTTTCTTGGTTTGACTTTTGATTTCTTCTTAAATTCAGCTGATTTATTTTGTTCAAAGGAAGGAAAACTTTGTTGGAAGGAACGAGCTTAAATTCAGCTCATTTAGTTTGTTGAAAGGAAGGCGACAAGGAAAGAAGTAAAAAAAAAACGTGATCGCTTTTTAATTTCAAAATTTTGAAATTATTTCTAAGATTTTCCATCGAAATGAAAAGTTTATCGTAGGCTCCAGTTTCCTCAAATTGTGTTACTTTCATCAATAAAGTGTCCATCTTAAATTGAAATTCGATATTTTCAAAAAAAACAAGGCTAGCATTTTTATCTGTTTCCTTGCGTTCATTGACTCTTCCAACTGGCTGTTGACTATGTTTTATGTATGCCAGTCAGTTTGACTCGGTGTTAAAGGTTCTGTTTAGTTTTAGAGCGAGCTAGCGATCGTAGTGTTATAGCACGAAGTCCCAATTTAAAACCGAACTGGCAAATGAAATAGCTCATTAGGTGGCAATTGGCTGCATAGGGTTGGCAATTTAAAAGCATGTATTCGAGACTCCATTTCTCCAGGTCGGCGGTTTGAAACCGGAACATAGTGTCAATTTTTTATGGATCGTTTTCGCTTTTATCTATTAGCTGCTGTGTCATCATTTGTTGACTGTTACCTAAGCTCATAAATCAAATTACCCATCGTAACTTTAATTTCCTGATAAAAATTTTGATCTTTTAAGTAAAAAAATTTACCTTTTTTTCGGATTTTTTGTGGCACACCGTGGCTGATCCTAAGTGATGATAAGCAGTGGGTTAAGCAAATATTTGAAGAATACATGTATTGTTTAAAAATAAAAAATATTACAGTAAAAAATGATAGCTTGAGAAAGAAGTGCTGCAGCTTTTATCTCACTTTCCATGCGTTTAGCGAAAAACCGAGACTACATGTACTGGTTATAGGAAAAAAATTGGTTATAGTAGGATGTTGCACTGTCAAAATGATTAAGAGTTCAAGAAAAAGTTGCTAGTAATTCGAAGTTTTGCTAGATTATCTCAGTAAATATTTTTGAAACGTTCACTTACATTAATTATAGGTGGGCCTGAATTGAAACTGAAAACGACCCATTTTTTAAAAAAAAAATGTTGTGCTCAATTCTAAACTGCAATGGGAATGAACTGCTAAAAAGGTAGAAATCACGTTACTCCATTTTTTCACCCAATTTTCACCCCTTTTTTAAAGGAAGTTGGGCGAAATTTATAAGAGCAAATAGCCCACAGCAGTTCTCGTGTTCATGTGCACATGTAAATTTGACGGTCGTGCAATTAGCATCCTAGAAGGAGATCGGTCGCAGACAAACACACAGAGACAAACTTCTTTCTTTTATCACATGAAGATTTTTGCCTTCTTAGAGCTACTGTTCCCCTTTTTCTCGCTGTTGTTTTCTACCCAGCTTTGTTTTTGTGTATAATTTTTTATTGAATATTGGGAGGTTACAAGAAAATATTAAAATGGGAAAATGTGGGTTTCAGGTGCTTCAAACTCAACCCCGGGAACGTATCAACATGTACTAGATTCCAAAATGGGCCTCAAATCCAGCCTCACCTCTTCCGGATCGACCAAAAAAGGCCAAGACGGATCAAATTTACCCACGGAGGAACCTCTCACAGTTCCTCCTGTTTTCGGAAGCACCTTATCAAATGCTATGAAATGGAACCATGCGTTGAAGGAATCGAGAAAACAGTTCACGTTGGATGGTTTAAACTCGATTTACGTGGACGAGTTTTGCGAAGTGTCATTATCAAACGTGCCATACTTTGTGCAGACTATGGTCCATTATGTCCATAACAATGGAGAAGTGGACGGTATTTATAGGCTGAGCGGGAGTAGCAGTGAGATTGCGACCATAGTTCAGATGATCGACTCTGGTTTTCATCATATCGACTTCTCTAATTTTGACATACACTCTACGAGTTCGACGCTCAAACAGGTTAGACCGTCATTTTGACCGTCCTTTTGATAAGCAAATGTATTTCTGTATTGCATCTGGATACTACACTTTTCCTTAACTTTGTTCACATTATTCGCACGTTAGAAGGTAAGTTTTTCAACTTGCAGAATAATAAATGCGAGGTCAATGACTGATTCTGCCCTATTGGCGCAGAGGTAACGCTATCGCGCCGAATGAGAAAGCTCAGAGTTTCGAGTCCGAATAACGCTTGTACTTCTGCGAACTGAAATTTTCGGATTATCTATTCTTCTTTCTTTTGGATTTGTTCTCGCATTGAGCTCTTATTCTGAAGCTAAGTGTACCTTATTCAAAGTTCCCTTAAAAGTGCGAGTCTCAAAGCGTTTCATAGCTCACCATTTTTAATCAGAAATTTCAATAATTTTTATGTTTCCGCATTGATTTTCATTCGAGACAACCGTATGAAAGTTTTGATAGATATTTGTTAAAAGGAAGGCATACTCCATTTTCGTACAGCAAAAAACGTGATCGATTTCTGGTTTCGAAAATGGGTTTTAATGTTCACCTTTCCCAAAGGAAAAAAATACCTATTGATCCAGTTTTTTCAAATTGGACTAATTTATCTAAAAAGCACAAGTCAGAAATTGATCTTGAGTCACAAACAGCTTGAATGACTCTAATTTTTTTGTTTGAAATTTGAAAGTTTTTGAAAGTCAGCTTTTTTTGTTTTATTGCGTTTATTATTCTTTTCCAATTGTGAGTTGGTTAGGTTGTTTGCATTCAGAGAATTTTTGTTACATTCGGGTCTCTAAGCGTTTTTTAGCTCTAAATATTCAGTGACGATAATTTTCATTTTTTTCCTCATTGATTTTCGTCCGAGGCAATCGCATGAAGTTTTTGATTGATTTTTTTTCGTGATCTATGCTGTACGCTCAGTGTTTTTTTTCTAGAGAACATTTGATATTTCAGTTGTACTGCAGAGGACGCGAAGATCCACTTAAAGCCCTATGCGTAAAGCATGCATACTTTCTTGTTAATAAGAATTTAATATTTACATCATGCCACTTTTATTTTTATAGCATACTGTATTTTTCCGACCACGTACTTTTCCGAATTTTTTGGCTAGGTTATGCTATGTTTGTGTTTTATTGCTAAAGATGTGAGGATCTGCTTCCCCTTATGCTTAAAGCAGGCTTTCGTGTTTTTAGCATTCTATTTTTACAGCATACCACATGTTTTCTAACTGAAAACTTTACTTCTCCTACCATGCAAGAACAGGCAAGACCACTTTTATTTTTACAGCATACTATATATTTCCGACCATAAAAAAACTAGTTACCAGAAAAAAACACCGCCTTGGGTTGAGTGAAAACTTCCAATATAGTTTGAAGCCTTTTTGGCTAGCTTGCTATGTTATTGAGAGTAATGAACGCAGTGAAGACTCTAATATAGGTCTTGGATGTTTTCTTAAAGTTTTTTTTTTCAGGAAAACGTCTTAACATTTGTTCACGCTCAATTTTGATTGTTCGCGGTTTGACATATGATTTTTTAATGTTAGAAGAAAAGCAAGTTACCATTTTTAAAAGGAAGGTATAATCCATTATCGAGCAGCAAAACTGTTAAGGTCACGAACAACGCGATCGACTTCTAATTTTGAAAGTATTTCAATGTTCAGCTTTCCCAGCGGACTACTGTTCCGACCATGCAATACCACGCAAAACCTTCTCAATAGAGTTTGAAACCTTTTCTGCTTCGTTTAGAATTGCCTGGAGGAGTAATGAGTTTCAGTTTCAACTAAAAGTGAATGGGTTATTGGATGTTTGATTACACTTAGACTTTTTCCCGTGCACAACTTTTTTTTTTACAAATCTGTAACAAATTGAACATGTTTATTGCTTAACCTTATCAGCTTTCATGCTCCTTCAAATGTGGTCTAGAGGTAACAAGGTTGCCTTTGAACCCTAAGTAGTGGGATTTGAGTTCCTGTTGGGCCTTGTTTTTTGTTCGGTTTTTATGAAAATGATTTTATTTCGGAAAAGCGAGAAGTTTCGATTTTCCACGAATTTTGTTCTTTGAAGTCCCAAAGCAATTTTCTAATCACTTCATGCTGTGGCTGAAATTCGTCCTGTTATTTCTTCAGTTTACCAACTTCGATTTTGAAAAAGTTTTTACGCTAATTTAACTAATTCAGGCAAGTTGTGGGGCAGACGTTTCAACTTTTAAAACTTGGTCGCTTGAATTTTTATGACAAGGTTTTTTATGGCTATTCAATGGTTTCGGAGCTTGCGAGCGTAATGTATAGGTATGAACGTTCTTTTTTTTACAACCTAACTCGCAAATATAATTGCTCATTTGTTGGCAGTTTTACTATGATCACGATCGTTGCATTTTTCATAATATCTGTTGTCTGCTTTTTATGTGGCTAGTGTTTGCCGATTGTTAAGCGTTCGTCGCTGAGAGGTTAGGGCGTGAGAATACTACTCTGTAGGTCGCAGGTTCGAATCTGTCGCGTGGCAGAATCTTCATATAATTCCAGGCTTATTTCTACTTTTTCTTATTTCTCTCTATGGAGTTGCCTTCTTGTGTTCTCGCTAGTGTTTGCGAAGCGCAGCTTCGCCTCTGTGTTAGAACTGTTATCACTATAGGGGTTGAGCTGATATTCAGTTTGATTTGAGAGCTTCGTTTCTGATCAATTTAATTTTTTTTAATGGTCGTCATGAAAGTCTGCTGCTTGTGCAACAACCATCTCTTTTTGTTTCACTTGACAATTTTTAAAACTTTTGCTTAACTCCATGACACTTTGATTTATCCATAAAGCTCTTTTCCACTCCCTCTCTTACCTTGCAATTTCAGTTCTGAAAAACTATTTCAACGTTGTCATAATGCAATGAAACTTGGTGAAGAGTTGTGCACATATTTGTTCTTCATGCCTTTAAGGTAATATTACGCGTTTAGGCATGATCTCACATAAAACAGTCTTTAAAATAGAAAATTTGAAACATGGGGGAGTGGAAAAGAGCCATTCATGACAGCAAATATTCATCCACTCTAATTTATGCATGACAGCAAATATTCATCCTTTTTGATTTATGCATGACAGCAAATATTCATCCTTTTTGATTTATGCATGACAGTGTACAACTCCATGGCAATTTGATTTTTTCTTGATTCCAAATATTTATCATTGGCATGTTGATTTGCAATCGTTCGAGCTTGTGCTATTCATCATACTAGTTTTTAATGCAAATTGATCCTGTCCAAGGGCGGATTTAGGTGGGGGGGCTGAAAAGGTTTCGACCTTCTCACCAACCAAAGGTTGCAACCTTTGATATTAATTTATGACATATTAATTTATGACATCCTCAAAACTTCTAAAAAGGCATTCGGCGGCAATATATACTAATTTTAAAGGGTAATCAAAAGTTTCATAAAGAAAATTTGAAAGCATCACTCAAACATTTATTGACAATAAAACTCTTACGGTTCATGAGCTGAGCTCTACGTGTATGATTAACTTAAATTTTGTTTTCGTTCTCTGAATCAACGACACCCGACATCTTTTTTGAATTCTATTTTTTCATTAAAAACTTGCGTTTATCATACCAGACATTCGAGTTCTCGGACATTTGATCTGCCATTCTGTAAAAATGAAAGAAAGTCATGCTCATTGACATATAGAGGTTCCAAGTTATTAAACCTGTTAATTGTCAATAATCTACTTCCTGAAAAAGTTGGGTTTATGTCGATTAATGAAGAACTTTTGTTAGTTCATAAGTTTAATGATAATTACATGGCAATAATGATCTAGTACATAGAATATTTCAATAAATTTTTCCCATAAAAATAACAAAATCGACACCGTTGATGAAATGCTATCAGAAGCTGATTTGAGGTTGCGAATCTATCCTGAAATTATGACTGTCTCATTCTTCTTTCTATAAAAAATTTTCAAAATACGCCCCCCTCGATAAAATCCTAGATCCGCCCCTGATCATGTCAATTAGTCCTTTCGAATAGGTGTTCGTTCTTCAGAAAATCTAATGAACAAAAGCATTGAATGTCAGGATGGTCATCAGCTGAAATATTTCCATGGTTTGATGTTTAACAAAAAAGGGAACCGATCACAGGTGAATTAAAGTTGAAAGCTGGAGACATTTGTGATTTAGCTTTGAAGCTGCGATCAAGTACCGATAAGCTCTTAGCCAAATACTTCATCGCGTAGTACAGACCTAGTATGGTGTTGCTACAAGTAGAATTAAGGTGGAATTGTGACGGAATGGCGAAGTAACTGTTCTTTTATTTTGAGATCTCAATTTGAGAAGATTTCTTTTGTTGGTTCAATGCTGTTTGTTTTGCATTGATAAATGGTGACGAATTAGTTTCGTTTGAATTGAGCAATCTACAATGTTGAGATTTAAATCAAATAAAGTGCCTCGAGTTCTAGTTTTGATGCGCTGCTATGGCTGCATGCTTTGATGAGCTTGCGTATTTTGACATCTATTTTTTGAAAGTGTTTTTCAAATAGATGTTTATGGGTTAGGTTAAATCGAGGTAAATCGCTGTTTCGACCTCCTTTCACCTTGTACGATTTTTTCCTGCGTGGTCGGGCACAATAAAAAGCTACCTCTTTTTTTCAAATTAATCTTTCAGTCGTTGTTCAGATAGTAAAAATAATTGATTTGACTGGCAATAAAAGTTTCTTTTTATAGCCTGTGGCTTTCTACAAGTTTCTGCAAGCTGATAAAAAAATGATTATCAATGGTTTTTTGTATCATGTCATTTTCATAAAACTATCGCATCAAAAAAGTAACCAAAAAGAAATTTTAAACCGTTTTTTTTAAATTATGCTATTTGAAAACTGATATGGTACGAAATTCGTCGACCAATTAAGTGTTCCTTTAGAAAAGTTAATTACTACCATTGTTCTTTTAGAACTCAGGGTTGGAGTAGCGACATTTTTTTTCTGGATGGTTTCTGTAGTCTTATATGAGGAAATATCTGATTAACTCTGTTCAAAGAATAAAAGAATGCTAGAGTCCCATCAAAGCGATTGCTTTTGGCACTTTGAAAAAATAGTTCTTCTACCTGTATTGTATAGAAAGAATGTACAATGGTCAATCAATGAAACAGCCCTGATTTCTGATTATTTTTTCTATGTCATAAAGGAAGAAGCATTTTGCACGGTAATGACAAAGTTACAACCGTACCATTTGGAATATTTTATCCATAAATTTTTGTCATGTATTTCTTTATAGATATATAATGCGCTTTTAATATTATGAAAACCATGCATTTAGTAAGCGCTTCATCTATAATGGCTTTTTTGGTAATAATTTTTAAAGAACACTGAATGCTTGCTTTTTAAGCATTATGTTTTTTAGGAAAGACGTCAAGTTTCGTCACGCTTAATGTTATCTTTTTTTGACCATTTAGTAGTTTGAGTTTTTTGGCTGTCCGTTCAAATTTATGTGCTAATTG
Organism: Symsagittifera roscoffensis; assembly: GCF_963678635.1. Taxonomy (NCBI): domain Eukaryota; kingdom Metazoa; phylum Xenacoelomorpha; order Acoela; family Convolutidae; genus Symsagittifera; species Symsagittifera roscoffensis. Next base: position 10,713,964 of record NC_087069.1, read on the forward strand.
CAAGACAATTTAGGGTCGATGAACGTAGTTCAGAATCTTATATAGGTTGCGATTATTTTTTCCCCGTTTTTCTCAGGAAAAGTCTTAGTTTGTTCAGGCTAAAATTTGGTTTTTTTTTTGGAGGTTTGACTTTTGATATTTTTTCATTCCGTCCATTTCCTTTGTTAAAAGGAAGGCAAACTCCACTACCGAACAGCAAAAGTGTAAAGGTCACAAAAACGTTTCGAACGTAGAATTCAATTTTCAGATTTCCCAGCCAAATGGAAAAACTTACCTATTGATCCAGTTTTCTCAAATTGTGTTAATTTAAAGAAGAAAGTGTCCATCATAAATTGTTCTAGAAATTCAAAGAGCTTGATAGGTATTTACTTTTTTTGGAACTTTGAACAAAAAAAATGAATCGGTGAGTTTAAATATTTCAGATTCTTTCCAAATAGCAAATGTTTTTGAGTAAATGGACGTATTCCAGACTCTTAAAATGTCAACATGAATTTTTCTAGAAATTCAAATAGCTTTATCGCCATCTATTTTTTTACTTTCAAATTCGAAAGCTCATATTTGTTCAAAAAATATCAGTATTTTTTTTCTGTTTACTTCCGTTTATTCACTGTTTTCCAAGGACGCAGTAAATACGCTTATATAGGTCTTTACCATTGCGATGAACAATGGTGTTGAAAGCGGGTACTAGCGGAATGACTGAAAATGGTGATGATTATCTCAACTTTCGTCAACGAACTGATAATTTTTGAGCATATCTGCATTTTAAATGCCTTTTCTATTCGAAATTTGTTTTTTTTTGTTGATTGTAAGTTTAACAATTTTCTTTTTAGTGTATCCGCTTTTTCTTAGCTTTTCTTCTCTTTATTTTGCTCTGAAGGTTCGGCTTATAATAAATTGGCTTAACAGGCCACTTTTTGAGTCGTTTGAGAAGCAAAAAAGTTTTGACTAAACATTTTTTAGAATTGTCGGCTATGTTACCGCTGTGTAAAAATTGTTTTCGATGCTTTTTAACATGTAATTTTTCTTTTTTTTAGCATATTATCTTGAAAGGAATTTTCATTCAAGGCAATGTATGAAAACTTTGGGTAGATCAATTATTTTGAAACATTTTGAAAAATGTTGAATTATTTTTTATGACTTTTTTCAGTGATTAGATGGTGATATTACGTTTTTAATTTATCCGAGGTAGTGCAAAGCTTTGCTATGCCTATGTTGGTGTTTTTTAAATAACTCATTGAGAAAAAAAAACAATTTTTATTTTTTTCATTTTTTCGAATCATCTGTAAGGAGTGATAGTCATTCGTTTTTGTAACGCAAGAAGTGCAAAGGTATGCTTTCTCTCTTTGTGATGTTTAAGAGTCGATGAGCATAAGGCAGTCTGTAATATAAGTCACAAGAATTTGTTTTTATTTGCAGGAGAAGTCTTTCAATTTGTTCAGTCTGAAATTTATTTTTCGCGGTTTGACTTTTGATTTACCTTCAAGTTCAGTTCATTTCCTTGTGAACTGTGAATAGTGCCATATAGGTCTTTATGATTTTTTGTTTTTTTGTTCGTTAAAAAGTCCTAAAATTTGTTCACTTTAAAATTTGCTTTTACGGAGTTCGACTTGATTTCTTTTTAAGTTCCCGTCGTTTGCTTTGTTAAATGAATGCAAACTCCACTATAGGACAGCGAGAATTTGAAGGTCACGGAAAACTTGATCGCCTTCTAGTTTCGCAACTGGAATTTAATTTTGAGATTTCCCACCGAAATAAAAATTTTACTTGTTCTCTCAAATTGACTTAATTTTGTCCAAAACTGCATATCATAAATTATCCTAGAAATTTAAAAGAGGCTGAAGGGCTTTTTTTTGAAATTCGAAAGTTGAGATTTTCTTAAAAAACAGGTCAGTAGTCTTCATTCTGGTTACCTGCGTTCATTGACTCTTTCCCAATGTCTGTTGGCTATGTTCTCTGTCTCCATTAAAAAACTGCCAAGGGCTTGCAAAATTTGATCTAAAGAATAACTATTCATCCAGTTCTTGTTCAGACCACTGAAAGTGGGCAGGATTTTCGTCTTCGGGTGGGTGATTTTTTCCTCGCAAAATTATACAACAAATAAGCATCATAATGTGTCGAGTTATATAATATATCAAAGCTCTTTGAGAATCAAAAATGTCAAAAAAATTCTCAGTTTGAGAAAAATTGGTTTGCAGTTTTAGCTGTTTAGTATAATTTCGAGCAAGTGGAGTGAGCGAATTGGTATTCTAATAGGGAAATCTTTTGTAAGACGTGCGTGAAAAAATCAGATTTACACCACCAAAGCTATTTTTTGTTATTCATTTTTTGAGTGCAACTGTAGTAGATCACGCCTAATTTACTAAGGTGCGAAGTCTTTGTCTGGTTCTTCTCGCCAGAGCACGCAAAATACGTTATAAATTTGAAAAAAAAAGATAAAAGTAATTTTTAAAATCTTTTTCATATTCTTTCTAAGGGCTACGCGTCTTTCCAATTAAACCTGTTTTTTTTACATTAGTGAGCTTGTGAGTAAAAAAAAAATTGTAACCTAACTCGCAAATAAAAGTGTTTACTTATTTGGTGGCACTTTTGCTATAATCCGATCTGTAGCTTTGGAGATTTCATAGCATCTGTTCTCTGCTTTTTTTGTGGCTAGTGTTTATGATTTATGAAGCGTCCGTGGCTGAGTGGTTAAGGTGAAACTCATAGTTAAGAGTAATGAACGTAGTGAAGACTCTTAAACAGGTATTGCTGATTTTTTTTCTGTTTTTTTTTTCAGGAAGAAGTATTAAAATATTAATGCACTTAGGTAGGTATGCACTTTTTGAGTTCACATGAAATTCATCTGCTGAAAGTGACGTAAATAGCACTCTCCAAATACGAATGTGGAAATGGCGCGAAAAAACGTGAACGATTTCTAGTTTCGAAAGTGGAATTTAATTTTTAGATTTCCAGCGGAATATTAGTTTTTCAACTTGGGTTAATGTTATCAAAAAAGCGCCAAGCATTAATTGTTCAGAATTTCAAAGATCTTAAACGGCAACTATTTTTTTTCTTATAAATTATTTTTCTTTGAAATTCGAAAGTGGAGATTTTTTCAACGAAGTCAGTGTTTTTTATGTTTACTTGCGTTCATTACTCTTTTCCGATCTTCGATTGGCTATGTTCTCTAGCTGAGTTTTATAGAGCTGCTTTTTGTCTTGTTTTCGCTAGTGTTTGCGAAGCACAGCTTCGCCACTGTGTCAAAAACTTAATTTTCAAATAGTTGTGGTGTCGTGATGAAATATTTAAGCTTCCTTTTATTTTTGATTCATCTAGCTATATAACTTTTTTGTACGATGAGTTTATGTGTTTTAGATGGGAGATTTTAAATAAACGGTACGGTACGGTAAGGTCAATGGTTCGAATCGGGTCAGGACTTGTTTTTTGGAAGCGGAAAATTATCCGCGCGTCAGGAAAATCTTTGTCGGACTTCTGTTTGTCTGCTTTTTCGTCGGCTTAGCTACCGCGGCAGCAAATTTGTCTAAAGTTTGGGCATTTTGTGTTACTCGAATTAAAAAAAACATTTCATTGTATTCCAATTTTGGGCAAGTAATTGAGTTCCAAGAACGGTTGCCTATTTTGTTGGTTTTTTCTTGATTTTTTTTGTGCTGTTCATTAAAAATTTTTGATAGTTGTTTTCTTTATAAATTCAACGAGTGTTCTGTGCATTTAGTGCAGTGGCAACACCCAGGCTTGTGATGACAAATCCCAGAAGTTCGATTTCAGTCGGGACCTGTTTTTTGTCGAAACTTAAATTTTTCGAATTTTCCTGACTTTCATGTCTGCTAATTTCTGTTCGTCTTAGATCCCACTGAAAGGTTCGGTTTCTTGTTTAACATTTTGAAAACTCAGTTAAGTTTTTATTGGTGCCGGTAATTTTGCGTAACAAATTTTTTCTCCTTTTCTGCCATTTTTATATTTTTTTTCGACAAAAAAAAACATTTTTTTTTTCTTTCAATTTTTGATTCGTCTTTTTATCTGCTGGTAATCATAGTAATACATTTTTGTATCTCAAGTTATGCGAACCTCCACTTCGCCTCTGTGTAAAAAAGTTACCCTTTAATCCAGTTTTCTCAAATTGGGGTAATTTTATCCAAAAAGAGTCAATTATAAATTGTTCTTGAAATTCAAAGTGCTTTCAGGCCATCTTTTTTTAGTTTGAAGTTTTTTTTTTAAGAAACAAGTCAGTATTTTTTTCGGTTTCCTTGCGGTCATGACGTCTGTTGGCTATGATTTTATTTGTACGTGCTTAAAAAGCAAACTTTTATCACGAGTTCATTTTGTTCCAAACCGTGGGCGGCAAAGTCATTCAAAAAACCTATTTACCTATTTTTTGCATTATCTTGCCAATTTTTTTTGCTTGTATTAAAAAAAAGTTCAAGAAAAATTATGTCAATTCAGTATTTGCGAAATGCAGCTCCCCCTATATGTATAATTTATGTTTCAGTTCTTCCGAGACTTATCAACTCCTTTAATTCCAATCGACAACTACAACTCATTCATGGCTCCATTCGACAAGTACCCCAGCCTCATACAAAACAAATCAAACAGTCGCTCTGACGTCATAAAGAGTACTGACAAAGAATCAAAAGTCACCGAGGCTGAATTGACGCAAACGCTAGACGAATTACAAGAGAACTTGTACCGGTTACCATTCTACCACTACCACACACTGAAGTTACTAATGCTTCATCTGAAAGTGTTTGTTTCGAAAAGTAGCGTAACGAGTATGGGTTTGTACAACTTGGCAATTATGTGGGCGCCAAATTTGCTATTTGACCCCTTTGAAAAAGAGTGCACAGATTATATCGAGATTGCAAAACGAGCCCAAGCAACCGCAGCCAAAAAAGGAAAGTTAATTGAACTTCTAATTAGTCATTCGAGTACGTTGTTCAACGACCATTTGCCAAAATCGATTTTGCAGAAAATCAACTCATTGGGCTGCGAAGACAAATTAAGAGGAGGCCAAACTAGTTATGAATCAGATCAGTTCGAAGTTATAACCAAAGGTGCTAATCATTTAAACCAAACTCTAACCTTGCCAAGAGTGCCCGGAAAAGATAGAATGAAGAAAGCTATCAGAAATTTGTTCAGTCCAAAAACCTTGATTTCTGATAGACAGAATCGTGATAGAAGCGCTTCGCTTGTTGGTGGTCGTAGTTTTCAAATTAACACTATCAGTGAGCCTACAAACTTCACTCCGAGACCACATATGCCCAGAGATGAACTTTCGATCGAATCGGGGCTATATGCGTCTATAAATGCAAACAACAACGAAGTGAAAAATTTGCACCCGAATGATAAATATGACTCATCTGATTTTCTCCAGAAAACGAGTGGTGGGAATCATTATATGTTCCCGAGTTCTGATTCGCACGACAAAACGGACGATGAATCGGTGAGTTCAAATATTTCCGGTTCTTTCAAATAGCGAATGTTTATAAGAGTCGATAAACGTATTTCAGACTCTTAAAAGTGTCAAACATCAATTTTTCTAGAAATTCAAATAGCTTTATCGCCATCTATTTTTTTTACTTTCAAATTCCAAAGTTCAGATTTGTTCAAAAAATATCAGTATTATTTTCTGTTCTGCTTTCATTCACTCTTTTCCAACTGTCTGTTGGCTATATTTTTTGTTTTTTTTTCCAAGAAAAATTCATAAAATTTGTTCACGCTCAATATTGGTTTTCACTATTTGAATTTTGATTTCTTGCGAAGTTAATTCATTTGTTAAAAAGAAGGTAAGTTCCACCATTGAACTGTTAAAGTGTAAAGGCCACAAAAAACGTGATCGACTTCTTATTTTCGAAATAGATTTTAGTTTTCAGATTTCTTAGCTTAATGAAAACTTAATCTATTGATGCAGTTTTCTCAAATTGAGTTAAATTTATCAAAAAAGTGTCAATGAATTTTTATTTTTGAAATTCAAGGAGCTTCAAGTCCATATATTTTTCACTTCGAAATTCGAAACTTTTTTTCTGTGTCCTTGCGTTCATTGACTCTTTTCCAACTGTCTGTTGGCCATTTTTTTTTGAAATTCGCATTTGAATGGATTGCAAAATTATATTTCAATTGAGCTTTAACAGCCTGAATAAGATTAGAAACCAAAATTGATAAACCTTCAAAGGTGTGATTTCTTAAGACTTAATTCATCTTGTTTTATATAATAGATAAGTTGGAAACAATGTCATGACAATTAGATACTTCAACTTAAATCTTTCATAAATTGAATAAGAGTGATTGAATAAGCTTGTTTAAAATTAGACCGTGGATTGACAGGTCGATAGCGACCTTGAGAGCCAATAGTAGATTAACAGCCTAGAATAGAATGACGTCATAGAACAACACATTTAAACAGCTCCGCACCACATTTCCCCCTCTAGGGAAAATTCAAATGGTACATTTGAATTTTTCTTGGAACAAGAATAACTATAACAGTACACTGAACTGCAGATAAAGAAAACTCCATAGAAAACAAGTATAGCACTAAGAGGAGTTTTAATAAATTTACTGAAATGAGATTAGATAAATGTACTGATAAATGAGTTTAAATGACTAGAGAGATTAAATGACGAAAGAGTTTAAATAACGAGAAAGTTTACTTTTCGGCACAACGCAAGAGGTTATCTGATGAGTTGATACTAGGGAATCGGGTAAACTTTCTACTAAAACCCCCGGCATAATTGGGAGAAACAACCCTGGATTACCCCACTTGAAAAACTGACTCCTGACTAGCCATGGCAAAGCGGACTTTTCTATCCGGTGATACTGGAGTTGGGGAGACGACAAAGAAGCGTGAACTACATTCACAGAATGTCTGATCGGGCTGCCATAGAATGTTGTCTGCTTTTTGCGACGAGATGATATACGTGATGAACTCGATGCTGAAAAAATATTCCCGTCTGGATCCGAACTAAAGCCTGATACCTCACGGGTGGGAGGGCCCGATGTTGCAAAATTGGAAGAAGAACACTCTTGAAATTTCGGGACAGACGACTTATCATCGGAGGAGATAGGTATCAGATCCGGTCAGGGGAGAAGCTTATCTTTTGTTGGAGAAGGTGTCTTCGATTTAATACTGATAGGTACCTCCGCTACTTGATTTCTCGATGTCGACGAAGAAGCCGTCAAATCTATCACCGGAGTAGAATCCTGAGTAATAGGAATAGCCTGAATTCCTGGGGCCTCCGAGACCGACTTATTCCCCGATTTGGGCAATGGCAATTTGGGACGCGTCGGCGTAGAAGAAGATAAAATAGTCGGAAGTTGAGGACGAGCGGGTACAGAGACAGTTTTGGCCGTAGTGCGAGATCTGGAACTAGTCGGCTTTAAGGGTCGATTATCTGCCGGTGACGTAGACGACGACGAAGACACAATGGGGCGCTTTTGCCCCTTTTTGATAGACGTTGCTTGTTTGCCTGAAAAACTTAGACCCGTTGACTTAAGGCGTACAGCAAGATGATTTCTTCTTATCACTTTATCTTTTTCAGTAATATATGTAGACCCAGTAATACTCACTATTTTACCCTTAAAAGGTTTGAAAAGTGCCCGACTAGATTTCCTATTAAGAAACTTCAGAAAAATTTCAACTTTACTTGGTTCATTCAAAACTAAATAATCCAAGTTACGTTTTGGTTGGGACGGACGAATTTGTTCAGCCGGCATCTGGTTCCGGAATCTGAGCGTCCCCGCGGATAAATTAGAGCGAAGTGTAGCTGCAAGTACTTGATTTCGCTCTGTCAGCGTCCTAAGGGCTTTGACACCCTCTTGGTGTGAGAGAGATTTCTTCAATGTCAACCATTGATTCGCAGAAGGGGCCAGACTCTTCAGCGCACGATAATGGGTGTGTCAGCAACTGATTCTTTGGTCACCCAAAGTAAGGTGACACTGTCGGACTAGACTGCCCTTTCTTAACCAGCTTGATTCGAGGTCGGCTGTCACACTGCTCCCGACGCTGTTCCGTGGTGAGTAAATCGCGCTCCAATTGTTGATTATCTAAATTAACGCGTGTAGACAATCGCTTTGCCGCAAGCGATAACTCCGTATTCGGGGGACGACCAAAATGTAGTTCCAAAGGTGAAACCCCAGTGACAGAATTTTTAGTGACCCAAATATCCTCCACTATATGCCTAAGCGTATCTTGTATATTTGAAAAATCAGGACTCAATCGAGAAGCCCTCAAACGACGCTTAATAGTTTGGATGGAACGTTTCACCAGACCACAGCCACGATGATCACCAACCGGGCAAAAATATTGGGCAATATTTTTATCTTTACAAAAGGATTGAACTAATTTGTTTTTAAAACCCGAATACTGGTCAGTTTTGATAGACTTTGGGATACTATGCTGTTGAATATATGATTTAAGGAACTTAATTATCTTCTTACCCCCCGTAGAACGTGTAATCATAGCCGACGGATATTTAGAACACCGGTCGATCTCGACCAAGATATAAATACTGTTACCATCAGAATCGAGTAGAGGACCCGCATAGTCGAGCTGAAGCTCTTCATTAGGACCAGATAGAAGGGGTAAAGGTTTGGTGGAATCAAACGAAGCGTTAGCTTTCAGTTTCTTACCAAACTTCGTGCATTGAGGACAGTCTTTGCACAGTTGAACAATATCCCGGTGCATACGAGGCCACCATATATACTGAGCTGCATCCACCATGGCAAGCTGACCCGCATGCGACCTGTGTAGACGAGCAAGTAGAGGTTTCCGGAGACAATTGGGAATAGCAATCCTATTATCTACGACAACACAGCCATCAACTACCGCTGCACAATGCCAAAAGGATTTTACGTATGAGTCAATACGACAAAATCCTTCATAATCGCGATTAATCAGTGCCCGTTTCATCAGTCGGAGACTAGGGTCTTCATCAGTAAGTTCCGAAAGCGCGTCGGAGTCCAGAATGCCCCCAATCCTGATAAAGATTTTTGATCCGGGGCGACATCTGAGGATTTCAAAATTTTCAGGCTGAACTGGCTGTACTGTACGACCCACTGGTCCAGCCTTCCTGAGCCTCTTCGATCGGAAATTCCTAAGAATTCGGGCGTACTGGCCTTTCAACGCCAACCCACGCTGCAGAGAAGTCGACCGCTTGGGGCGCACTGCCCCCGCGCGAAACCGCGGCCGAGCACGATCTGATGAGAACCATTGTTGGTTTACCGGAATAAATTGATTCAGTAACTGCTCGAAGCTATCATTAGCATTAGTGTCCATCACAACAGTCTGAAAAGGAAAAGCACCAAATAACACGAATACACACTAGTAAATCCAGGAATAGGAAGTAATATCCCACAATCACAAATTGGCAGATAATTGGCAGATTGGCAGATAATTTGGAACACTCAAGAGTGGCAGATAATTTGGGACACATGCTGTGAAAGTGACAATTAAAGAATTAAGCCAGCTCAAAGCTGATTGGATAGAATTTTGACAATTAATTCTGACGCCCTCTAGTGGAGAAGTAACAACCGAGTTGAATTCATTAAATAATTCGGTATAACCGAAATTGAAAGAACAGTCGCCCTCTAGCGATTTTGTGCGCTGAGATGTAACTTGAATGTCCAAATTATTGACGCTCTCAGCCGACTGAATGCCATTGTCCTTGGATGAATACGGTGCTAAATCCAACGAATTATCCTGAATGGGACAAAAAGCCCGAGGTTGACAATAACTGACTGACTCGATTGAATTGATCGAAGCAGATAAAGTGGGTACTTGGTTGTCCCCCGACATAGCGGATAATCCGTCTGATAAGTCTTCTGATAAAGAACAATCCCGAACCCAACAATCCAAGAAATCGCAAGCATCGAAAAATCGACTAATACACTTAACCACATATTGTTCATCAAAACTACTCGGCCGTGGTGCCTCAAAAGTTGGGAAACGTGATAAATAATCCACTATTCCCAGTTTACAACCGGAAATATGGAAAATATCGAAGTCAAAAGGCAATAGTCTATCAGCCCATCTAGTTAAACGTTTTTGATGGGTTTTATTACCCCTATTGCTCTTAAGAGCCGAAATAATCGCTTTATGATCAGTGAGAACAACAAAATGATTACCCAATAGATAATTGCGGAAATACTCACATGACCACACAATAGCGAGAAGCTCCAATTCGTTTGTACTAAACTTCTTTTCCTGGTCATTGAGGAAACGCGAAGCAAATGCAATTGGAACCCAAACGTCCCCTTCTACTTCCTGCTCTAAAGCCGCTCCCAGACCACTATGACAAGCATCACATTTCACTCGATTATTCCGATTTTGGTCATAATGAAACATCTTTGTGATATTCGCGATCAATTGTAAAATATTCACGAAAGCCGATTGTTGATCCTCCCCCCACTCAAACTTGCTTTTATTACTCGCTTTCAACGAAGGGCGGAGTTGGTCCGAAAAGACCTGAAGATTCGGCAGAAATCGTTGTAAATGGTTGAGAATGCCCATAAAGGATCGAAGTTGTTTTAACGACTTAGGAGGCTCAAGAGCTAATACCGCATCAATTTTGGAACGTTTCGGCCTATAGCCTTCTGAATCAATATCATAACCCAACTAAGACAGCTGATTCATCGAGAAGTCGCATTTCGATTATTTCAGGGCAAAACCTTCTTCATCCAATCGGGTGAACACTTTATCCACAAGAATATTGTGATCAACTACTGATCCTTTCGAAACTATTAGAATATCGTCCAGGAAACGGAAAACTCCCGTTAAACCCTAAAGAGTATTATCCATTGCTTTTTGGAACTCTTTAGGTATATCTGTTAGCCCATAAAAACCGGTTTTAAACCGGACGTGCCGGTTTGTTCCCCATAAACTATATTAAAGTTGCACTGACGACTAACTTCATCACTGAGCGGGATCTGACTAAATGCATATTTCAAATCCAGTGACGTAAACCAAACATCGCCGACTTTGTCCGACGTTATGATCTGGGCTGCTGAGTTCAACAATTCCAATAAATTCTGCATTTGATATCGGTTCTTATGTATCTGATCATTCATGGGATTTGCATCCATAGCTAATTTACAAGAACGATCCTTCTTAGCCGTAATCACTATCGGAGATATGGAATGTTCACTTGTACATTTGTTAAGCTTGACAATGTGACCTTCTTGAATCAACTTCTGACTTTCGACGCTAACTTTATCTTGAATATGCACTGGAAACCGTCTTCCTTTTTCTTGAATCGGAACGAGTGGTGACTTGAATGTAGCGAAAACTTGATGATTTTTGGCTCTACCAATGCGAGAAAATACGTGTTGATACCTCTGTTAAAAATGTAATTTCCAGGATTCCGACGTCTCATTCGTGTTTGATTGGGATACTTCGCCCACCAAAGGCCTTTCTGGTCTAACTTGAGTAGTTCTCACCCCCAACTGGGACTGCAAATCTAAACCTAATAGACAACGCGTACGATTTTCCGAGATGAGAAATTTTGCAGACTTCACATCGATGACGACACATCGAATGACGACACATCAGTGACGACACATCGACTATCAGTGTTCCCATCAGTTCAATTCTTTTCCTATTATAGTCCACATATACCGTGTCTATTGGACATTTCTGTTCACTAAAAACTTTGGCTGAAGGTACCGACTTCACAATATATAAACGGCTGTCCTCTTATTTACAAAAGGAAGCAGGACTTCCGGTATCCACTGTAGCTTTGAAAAACGTTTTTCCACAACGAAGTGTTTTCTGAATACAACGTAATTTGCCCGCAGCAGCATTAACCACTTCCAATTTCTTCACTGACTCAATAGAATTTCTCGACTCTTCTACCGCAACCGACAACACTGCAAATTCTGATTAACTATCGGACATGATGAAATTACAATTTTCTTCTGCAGTTTCATCTGATTCGACATCTACATTCGCTACATTTTTGGAATTGCAACATTTGGCGAAATGTCCCTTCGTACTACAATTCCGACAAGTTACATTTCTGGCCGGACAGCTTTGTTTATGATTTGCTGAAAACCTGTTTCCGCAGAAGTAACATGATTTCGCTTTCTCCGTGTTAGCATTACCTTTCGATTTATTATTTGGAGCTCGGTTGATTCTATCTGACAGTTTCTTCCCATGAACAGAAAATGTCAATTCCTGTTTGATACGTGTATTCTGAACCGAACTGGATCCTGAATGGGAAAAACTGCCCATCGTAGACGAACTTCCGAATTGCTTTTGCAGATCAGTGGCAGTTTGGGGTCCTTTTTCCTGCAATAACACTGATTTCAACGTTTCTTCAGGAGTGGCCCCCAGGCGAATACAGAGTTCTCTTTGAATATCCTTGTACCTCATTTTGGCAATAAAGATATCCCTCACGACTTCTTTCTCCTGATCGATCGTCCAACCACACAGGGCAGCTTGGCCCGTAAGTCGCAAATAGAAAGCTTTCAAACTTTCTCGATCAGTATGCACGGCATTATAAATTTGCAGACGTTCGATTATGTAGTTTTTCTCCTTTCTAAAGAGAAGAACACAGAATTCATGAAATTCTTGAAACGATATTGCACTGAGGTCCGCATGCGGATAACTCTGGAGGAACCTTTTCCTTCCTTCTGAGCCAAGAGAAAAGAATAAACGAGATTTAATTCAGTGCTCGACTTCGTAATACTATACACGTGGTGCTACTCTGGGGCCTTTCGCCCGGCGTTCCTCATTCATCTCAGCCACTCTGCGGGCAGCTGCATCATTTCTTGCTATACGATTCGCTATTGCCACCGCATCTTCATCAATCCCCACAGCCTCTGGTTTCGGAACAGGATCATCGTGTACCACACCTGGTGGTTTCAGTAGCTCACGAGGATCACACCTTTCTCTCAAGGTGATTGCCAAAATGAACTGGCCTATCCAGGAATCCCAGCTACTAGGTGGATCCGCTGTTGGTTAATGCCAGAATACATGAACACCTAACAGGTCAGTCCGGTCGTCTGAGACCGGAACTGCTGGCTGCGCCATGTGATTTCTTAAGGAATAAGAGATCTGTACAAGACTTAATTCATCTTGTTTTATATAATAGATAAGTTGTAAACAATGTCATGACAATTAGATACTTCAACTTAAATCTTTCATAAATTGAATAAGAGTGATTGAATAAGCTTGTTTAAAATTAGACCGTGGATTGACATGTCGATAGCGACCTTGAGAGCCAATAGTAGATTAACAGCCTAGAATAGAATGACGTCATAGAACAACACATTTAAACAGCACCGCACCACAAAAGGAAAGAAAATATTATCTTCCCAAACTCAATTTTATTTAGTATCGAACTTATTATTATCGTCAGTCACTTCAACTTTTTAGCTAAAAGATTCTTCTCAATCGATAACATCAGCCATTTTGCTCATCGCTTTGTTAATGATCTTAAGGGGCATTTGGAATATTTCCTCTTCGATTTATTTTAATGCGACCTTTGATTTCAAGCACCACATTGCAAATAGTGAAAGCTTCTTCTACTCTTGGAGTTTTCTGTATTCAAGTTTCCCTTTCAGATACATGCGTGAAACTTATAATTATCGCATGCTAATCGGTACATATTATGCCAATAGACCGGTCCCCATAAATAGGGTTTGATCATATGTTTTAGGCCAGTGACGTGAGTGAATGTCACTCAGACGATTCGACAATTGGACAATTCGTAGATGACAAGTTAAAGAGGAGGAAGAATGCAACGACAGCAACCACAAGTCTGACAACGCCAAGTCAATCTGTCCCGTCGAAGTTCCAAAATGCAGAATTACATATTTACTCACAGGTTCATTTGGTTTTCTGAAAACATAGTTTTTTGATAATCAGTGGTGTTTTCCTAGAGCAATGACTCTTTCATACGTTAATTCCGTTTTGTTTTAAACTCCATATTTTGCAACTAGCTCACAATGGTGCTCACTGATAGGTTTTTTCTTCATTTTATTAGTTGCTAAATTAAGAACATCTAAAATTCTAGCCAGGAAAAGAAACAAAAAGTTTGAAAATTGCGTAATAAGTGACACAGCGTGTTTCCCCTGAAAAGCTGCATAGAGTATATCCGACTATTCTTTCATTCGTGGATAAATTGGTAACTTCCCAAATGGCATTATTTTCAATTTTAATGGTAATTCAAACACTTTTTTATCAATGAATAATTCTCCTTTGTATCAGAAACGAAAACATGTGAGTATAAAAATGCGCTTTAAGTTCATTTTAAAATCTGATTCACCCCCCAATGTTTAAGCGTTTTCTGGTAAAAATTTTGGTCTCGAGTTTAATTTGATTTTGCAGATTCAGAAAGAAGGCGGTTTGAACTCGAAATCGAACTCGAACTTTGCGTCAACCACATTCACAGTTGGCTCCTCCTCTGCCAACCCCACCTGGGAAACGAGAAGTGAGAAAGGAGGAAGGGGGGACACCTCATCTTTGTCCTTCATTCAGCAGTTCAACAGTGGGGGGTTCATTAGAGGCAGTGAGATATGTGACGATATCCCCTTCATAGATGCAGTCAGTCCAGTTAGCCCCGCTACCTCGGGTAAGTTATTGATAGTTATAATTAATTAATGATAATAAATATAGCAGGTATAATTGATGTTATCTAGTTAAGTTCCCTCACCTCATAAGTAGCGGATGTCAAATGATTGATGTATCCGCCTCTAAGTCCAAAGGTTGGTAGTTCGTGGCCCTACCTATTGCTTGTGGACATGAAAACACTCCGCCCTGAAAAATGAATGCATGCAGGTTTCACCCTGGGTTAAAAGCGTCTTTCTATTGATAGCTAAGCAGTTCGTTTGCCTTTGTTTCTCTGGTGGATCTCAAATCCTATTTTGAGAAAACGAGAGAAAGTCACTCGTGAAATATTCGGAAATCTGAAAACATGACATTCGTTGAGATTCACATCAATTCATAGAGTAGCGGTTTTGAAATTTTTTTTTCCTCAGTTGAAAATAGACTCCAGATTTAACTTAAATTTCAGGGGTGATATTTATCCGTGTCATTGGACGTACAAATTATAAATGCGATTATTAAAATGTTGATTTTGTAGGAGCAGGAAAGGATAGCGCGTGGTCTTCCAAAGACTCAGTTTTGAGCTCATCAGCCTATCAGAAATCACCTTTGCTCATTCTATCATCCAATCAAAATCAGTATGTGGCGCAGGACTTAGACAACTTCAGATCGGATCTAGTGTACGAACCAAAGAATCGGAATTTAAAATTACCCACGGCCGGTGTGATGAATTTACACGGAAGCTGCATGTCGTCAAATGCGAAAGCACCCTATAAAAGGTACTTCAGCGCCGGAACCCCGTCAAGTCCAAACAGTGGAAATCACGTGTTCAGTAAATCGAGACCAGAAACACCCGCGCATTCAGCTGGCGCAGGTTCGAATCTGAGCAGGACCCCCGATCAACCGGGTGGATCGCCGGCGATGTTGAGAAGTCCGGCGGTTGGAATGCGACCGATAAAAGACTCGTCGATGAATAATTTGACTGATAAGTATAGCACTAACTGCTCGTTCGACTCTGGTGTGGAGAATAATGCGTCATCTAATGACGAGTTATAAGCGACAATCAGTAGAGTATAATTGTTCGACCTAAAAAACCGCAGTATTAATTGATGAAGCTTTTTAGTCGCGACTCAACCATTTTTTTGATTGTCGGAACTGATGTTTCGTTCAAATTTGCAGATTGTTTTTCGTTTGAAAAATCTTGAATTGTGGTTTTATTCGGTGTTTTTGGGCATACGATTGCATTTTGTCACAATTCACTAAGCATTGAGAAAATCTGGTTGAGTTTTGGCTGATTCTTTTATGGTTTTGCTTGTGTATTACTTGCTCGTTGAAATGCGATGTTCTAATTTAGGAGAAAGATTTGAAATCAAATTAGTCGCTGATCACTTTTTCAAATTGATTGTGCTTTCACTGAAAAATGAACAACATTTGACACCATTTGAGCTTCGAACTGCGATGATGCGGATCTAGTAACACATCTAATTAAAAACTCTGACGAATTAAACATTTTCAAAAAGTAAATAACTTTAAACAATCATGCCAAAAAACCGTCACCGTCTGCATAATGGCACAATGATTTAAGATCTCGACGCTTGTGCAGTATTTGTGGCTTTATTATTTGTTGTCCTCGTTAAGATATTTATGAAGATAAATTGTCTGTCTTCGTGATAATTACTATCAAAATGGTCGTCTTTAGATTAATGGAATTGTAATTCTCATCGAAATGTGTGATTTCATAATTTTACTACAATTAGATTATATTTTTGTATAGTCATTTGATATTACTCAGATTTACGCATCCATATATTTTTATTTTACAATTAATTTATTGAATAAAATTAAAACTTGAACGAAGCTTTTTTCAAGTCAACGTAGTGAAGACATTTTAAAAGGTCGTGATGATTAGGAATCCATCGGCGTAGTTCAGACTCTTATATAGGTTGAGATGCGTGTTTTTCCCCGTTTTTTTTCAGGAAAAGTCTTGAAATTTGTTCAGGCCATGAATGTAGTGAATACTCTTAAATAGGTCTTGGCGATATGTTTGTTTTGTTTGTTTTTGAAGGAACTTTTAAATTTACTGACGCTAAAATCTGATTTGTTGACGCTAAAATCTGATTTATTGATACTAAAATCTGATTTGTTGACGCTAAAATCTGTAATTGTCACGAAAACGTGGTCGGGCTCTTGTTAAGAAAGTGGAGTGTAATAAATAGGTTTCCCAGCGGAATCAAAAAAATATATATTGATCAACTTTTTTGCAATCTGGCCAACTTTATGCAGAAAGTACTATCATAAATTGTTTTAGAAATTCGAAGAGTTTTAAGGCATAAAAATTTTTTAAGGGCATACAAAACCATCAGTCTTACAAAGTTTTAATTTGTTGAACTAATGCTTTTCGCCGTTTAACCGCCGTTTTAGTTTTAACCACCAGCTGAATTAGGAGGACCCCTGCCGACTCAAAGGATCCCTCCTTTGTACTATTTTGAGATATCCCCTTTTGACTGCCTGACTCTAAAATTTTTCTGAAGGCGCTTTCGGCGCCAATATATACTAATTTTTAGGGGTGAGCGCGCGCGCCGAAAAAACGGCTTTTTTGGTAAAATGTTTTTATAAAAAGTGCCTAAAAACGCTATTTTTGGCCTGTTTTTTTTTTCAAAATTTATCCTGCGGCACAAACATGGTTGCCAAAACAGTGTCTTTTTAGTGCTTTGGGAGAGCTCGAAAAATCCTTTTTGTCCCTCTCGAGAAAATCCTAGATCCGCCCTTGCGAATGTTTATACAGTATCAATAGGTGTCAATGAACGTATTTCAGACTTTTATAAAGGTCGCGCTGCTTTTTTTTTCAGAAAATTCCTAAATTTCTTCAAGCTCAAATTTACTTTTTCGTAGTAAAGTTCAGTTCATTTTCTTAGTTCAAAGGAAGGCAAACTTCAATATCGAACCTTGAATGTGTATAACTCACCAAAAACCTGATTGACTTCTACTTTCGCCTTCTACTTTAATTTTCAGACTTCCAAGCGAAATAAAAGTTTTTTTTTGAGTTTTCTGAAAATGGGTTGTTTTTATCAAAAAAGTGCCAGTCATAAGATGCTCTGGAAGTTATCGATCGTTGTTTTCGTCCTACGAAACAAGGAGACAACGCTTTTTCAAGTCAGGTTTGATCACACTAGTACTGAAAAAAGTAATTCATTTTAATTTAATTGAAATATATAAATAAAAAAACCTGCAGGCTCATGCAAATATTCAGTCTTTTTTCCATCAAAAAAAAAGATATAGAAAATAATATACATTGATATGCTTTTTGTTTGCTTAATTATGTAAAACAATGATTACGTGAGTGTTAAAAGTTTGTTCTGGCAAAATTTTCGACAAAACTGTATAAAAAACCAAATAGATTTTAACTCAATTGCGAAAGAGGTGCAACCTATTGCTTGGCTCTTCTCCTTGACAATGCAAGCTGATATCATGTTTTGAAGGGTTATTGTTTTTTTTTCTCAAAACCGAAGTTGGAAGATAGGTTTTTTTTTACTTTTCTCATGATGAATCTCTCCTAATTGTATGATAATCATTTGGTATTCATCATCATCATCATCATCACATATGTTATTTCGACACCAATTATTCCTCCCATTATGAGCACTGTTTGTACATCCAAGTTTTTCATATCATTGAGAACCTGATTGCTACAAAGGGTTGAGAGAGTTCCACCAGGGCACGAAACTGTCACGAAATCTGGCAGAAAAATCCCATAAACTAGCGATGATCCCAAAACAGCATATGTCACTCTCTTGATCTTATCATATGTATTGATCTAATACAAGCATATGTATTGATGTAAAATCTTCCAAAATAAACAGTTACACATTGCCTTAGTTTTTATCGTCTACAAATTTTGTTCACTGATTTCAGCACTTGTCGCACGTATAAAATGAATTTGAGTTTCGGGGTGTGAGTTTTGAGTTTCTTGAGTTCACTTCAAAATCATTTACTTCTGTTTCGTATTTTAATTTTGAGAATTCACAGTGCAACGAATGTTTTATCTAGTGACGCATTTTCTCTAAATGGGTTGGTTTTTGAAAATTGTCAATGATTATCGAAAATTGAAGACTTTTAGCACGATTTTCGAAACCGCTTGTTCGTTGTGTTTTGACTTGAGCGCAGAAGCGGATTTAGGGGGGGTAGGTAATGCGAACGCCGCCCCCCCCCCCCCCCCCCCCCCTCCCCCCCCCCCCCTCCTCAGGGATTCAATCACATTGCCGACACAAAGGGTCCCCCTTTTATAATGTTCTGAGATATCAATTTGTGGTGACAGACCCTAAAATTTTTCTAAAGGCGCCTTTGGCGCCGATATATACTAACGTTGACGGGGGAGAGCGCCCGAAGAAACGCGATTTTTTGGTCAAAATTTTCCAAAAAGTGCCTGAAAACGTTTTTTTTTTGCCTTTTTTAAAAGTTTTGTCTGCGGCGCAGAAAATTTGGCCTAAGTAGGGTCTTTTTAATGCTTCGCGAGAGCTCGGAAAATCAATTTGGTCGACCTAAAAAAAGGTTGGCATTTTTTTTTTGAAAATCCGCCCACCCCCCTCAAGAAAATCCTAGATCCGCCCCTGCTTGAGCGTATAAAATGTCTTGTTTTTTTCTTTTTAAACTGTTTTGCATGATTTCCTAATCACTTGAGTTCGTCGTACTTATTTTTCGCGCGTTCCTGTGCTATTTTTTTTATATATTGTATGCACGTGATGCGAACCTCAGTTTGACACATTAGAAAGTTGTGAAACGCTTGCGGCCATATTGTGCGCCGTTTGATATAATATGGAAAAGACACCGATCAAACAGTTGTTCGAGTAGTTTGGGCACATATGATATACTAGACGTCTCGTATCATGGTGCAGCCCTGAATGTTCGCACTCACTGCTTTTTAAGGCCTTTTAAGGTCTATCGCGCGTTAATTGTCAAAAATTGGCCATATTAGCTAATTTAATTCCCCATCACCTACCTAAAAATATAATCACAGGTTAAATGTCTTTGCAAATTTGAGCTCAGGACAACAATATCTTTGGATTATTATTTTTAAAATGGTCAAAAATTGCTAGTCGAAAGGTTGAAATTTGTTTGGAAAAAAAACCCCTGGGTCAATTAAATACTCTTTGAAAAATTCAAGAACGGTATTTTTATTCAAAGTCATAAAATTTTTCCAAATTGTTTTTTTTTTCATATTCAATGGCAATTTGCTCTCATTTGTTGAGAGACTAGTGCCTCGTTTGCTGGTCTTTGCTGAAGTGAATAATTTGCTTTGCGGTCTGCTTGGCGTAACAAGGAATATGTTTCCTTCTATAACTTCTTCTAAGCTGATTTTTTTGGCTCCGTTTTCTCTCTGATTAATGTTCTACTGAAGACACTGATTCAGCTGAAAAATATCGAATCAAAACTGCTAGAATAATTGTTCCGACTTTCGATACGGAAGTAACGGAATATTTGTGCTCGGGGTGGGTTTTTTCTTCAGACAAATTTCTAACGAGCCATTTTTGACGGAATTTTATAAATATTTTTTAAAATTAATGTTGTCTTGATCTCAAGTTTGAAAAGATATTTCACCTGTGATTCTTTTTTTTAAATAAAGTTATGGGGCTTTAAAGATTGCCATTGTGGCCAATTTGAGACAATTAACGCGCGATATATTTCGTGCTAACGCGTAAGCGGAGATTTAATCCGCCTTAGAAATCGTTCCAAGTTGGTGGTTGAATGAAGCTTATTTGCCATAATTGATTTGTTAAAATGAGCGAAATCTATCCTTTTGTACTTTATATGGCGTGTGGGGTGGTGAAAAACCTTCATTATTTTATTCAACTTATATTTTTTATTGAACAATTTTTTTCTAAATTTTTTTGAAAATTAGTGAAAAGAGTCGTTAAAAGAAACCTAATAAAATCTCTTTAAAAAGCAAAATTATCCAAAGTGTTAGCAGAAAAAGTTTTTCCAAAATATTAGCAGTCTAAAAATCAGTCTTGAAAGATTTTTAAAACATTAAAATTGGTTGTATTTAGGATACTCTATTCTTGCCCGAGTGGACAGAAAATGATAGTCATAAAATTCCATATATATTGTTCATACATTAAGAAAAATTACGACTCGCAATCTCTCATACATGGTATTTGGATTACAATCAATTGTCCATTAAGACATTTTGTACACATGCGAGCTATGTGACCAGCATTTTACCATAAAAGTAAGAAAAACAGAATAATACCTTCGCTTTAAATGGTTTCGCTCATCTTGAAGTACGAAAACCGATTAGTTTCTAAATGGAAAAAATGCCATACATCATATGGCAAAACTTTTACATATAATGTGAACATGAAATAATTGAAGAATCGGAAGTTCTATAGAGTTATTAAACAATCAATTAACTTTTCGTAAATGGTTAGAAAACTAGAGTCACGGGAATTAAAACTTCTAACTTCTTTGATTTTAACGTGAGAGCGAATGATTTTTTTTCCACTTTTTGTCGCTTTCTTATTTTGTTTTGACGGCATTAAAGAGTCACTTTATCATACTAGTTCCTGAGGCTTTCTTGCTGTGGAAACATTCACGCAAATAGTATAAGGAATTTAAATAAGGTTCGACAATTTTTAGAGAGAATACATCTGATTATAAGAATTTTAAGCTCGGATCTGGGTAGTCATTTTCTTCTTTTCTGTCTTACAGCGATCACCAACGCTCGAAATTTTGAGATGTTTTTAACGCCGGAGCTACTAATTTTTTCAGTTCTTGCAGATTTTAGGCGGACACAAATTAAGTCGAGAGAGCTCATAAGCTACCCGAAGAACCAATTCGAACCCACAAATTCAACTTTTTTATTTTAGTTGCGACAATCTTCGCTCAAGAAGAGCAACTTCGAAACTAGTCAAGATTATCTGGTTTTTTGACGCATTTGAAACAAGTTTTCTCAAATTTAAGCCCGCTTAAGTCGTCCCAAACAGTTTTCATTTTTTCATTGAAATCAAAAAACTTTAAAATCTATGTCATGTGACTGTATAAAATTAACAAATCGTTTTTTGGATGTTTTTGACAAGTTATGGGTAATTTATCATTGGATATAAGTTCATTTCTTCCTTATTAAAACGAATAACATTTAATTCTGTTTTTGGAAAAACAGTCGTAGTGATTTTCTTTTTTGTGTGTGTGTTGTTTGGTGAACTAAGTGTAGACTACCTAATAGACAAAAACTTACAATGGTTGTTTTTAAAACCGTTCCTTCATAACATCATACGTTTTTTAATGGAAGAATGCTTTTTTTAAGACTCGCTTCTATGGTCGTATATTTCTATTATGATAAAATGTTAGTAATTGAGGTCTCATATATGAAAACTGTGTGACTTGCGTTTTTTATTAGAAAAAACGTATCGATTTGATAAAACATTTTTGGCGTTTAGATATTAACCGGGCAGGTTCGGATCTCATCAACCAATTAGAGAAAATCAACCCGATAGGAGCCATGCGTAATTTTTTGCCAATTTTCTTGCCGCAAATATTTGACAAAATGACCAAAAAACCTCAGACTGTTTGTCTGAAAACTCAGACTGTGTGGCCAAAAATTACAATAGAACGAGACTGCTCGTATCAGACCCTGAATGCTTCGACTGCCTTTTTAGGTCTATGGAGCAGTAATAACATGAAAAATCCCTTCTAGTAACAAATCAATTATAACATATAAGCTTCCTTCAACCAATTTGGGACCATTTCTGAGACGGATTAAATCTCCGCTTACGCGAAATTGCCCAAAAATGGCAACCTTTAAACTTCAGGAAAAATGTCTTTCAAACTTAAGCTCAGGACAACAATACCTTTTGAATGATATGAAAAAATTTGTCAAAAATGGCTAGTTAAAAAGTCGAAAATTATCTGAAGAAAAAACACGAGGAGCACTAATTTTCCGTTACTTTCGTAGCTAACTGTTTGCAATCTGTTTTCTACTGTTATTATACTGACTTTTAAACCACTAATTTATTCTGTCTTTGTATGTATTTGAAAACTTTTTCAATGAAACCAAACGAAAAAATGGCGTGTTCTTTTTCTTCACTCTATTTTGCTTAATTAACTCTCAGGAAGATTTTTCTCGTTTCTTACTAATGCTTTTAGGCAAAAGTTGACCAGTTTCCTTTCTAAACTGACACTGACTAGGTGCCCACATGGTCTGGTACCATAAACAACGACCACAAAATTGTTGGATTTTGTAAAATAATTTCCCATACTTATGACTGGGCTGGTCAAAATTGAATCAGATCTGATCATACATGCTATTAATTCTGGCTAATAGGATTGTAAGAGAAACTGATTTAATAACAAACTTGACTAGTTCAAACGCCATAGATGATGTTGAAAAGATACTTTTTTTGTAACAACAAAATAAGTTTTAAAATGTGTTCACAATAATGAAAATTTACGGCTTTTCGTCATGAATATGGATCTCATTTTCAGATTTTATTTTCGACTTAGATGCGCCTAAGTTGCAATTGAATTTCCTATGTGTTTTAAGTTTCTATGGTAAAAAATGGATCTCAATTCGTTTCATAGTTTATATTCGGTTTATTTGCGCCTAAGTTGCTATTGACTTCGTAGGTTGTTTTTCGGTGTTTGTCTAATGAAACCAGGGGCGGATTTAGGGGGGGGGGGGGGGGCGGGGGGCGGACGCCCTCTCCCCTCAGGGATTCGACCCCCTGCCGGCCCAAAGGGTCCCCCCTTTGATACTTTTTAATGAATCCATTTTTGGCCTACCGACCCTAAAATTTTTCTAAGGGCGCCTTTGGCGCCAATATTAACTATTTTTTAAGGGGAAGCGCCCGCCAAAAAAAACGCGATTTTTTTGTCAAAATTTTTCAAAAAGTGCCCAAAAACGGCTTTTTTGACTGTTTTTCAAAAATTTGCCTGCGGCGCACAAAATTTTGCCAAAATAGGGGCAAAACAATGCTTTGGGAGAGCTCGAAAAATCAATTTGGTCGACCTAAAAAAAAAAAAGCCGTCAAAATTTTCGAAAATTTTTTGAAAATCCGCCCCCCTCGAGAAAATCCTAGATCCGCCCCTGAATGAAACGTTAAGATTTCATTGGTTTCCAGGCACCCTTAACTTTAGGTCTCGTTAACTATCCAGTCGTCCCCTTATTGCAATAGTTTTAAAATTTTAAGGTAAAAAATTACCGATTCTTAATCGTTAAATTAGTTTTGCATCATGGGGTTTGCAACTCGACACTTGGTACATCAGTTGGTCCAAGGAGTGATTAACAAGATTCCTGGTTTTCGCATGATGTAGAAAATCAGGTTAAAAATGATATCTCAAAATTTTCTGTCATAAAAAAGTTTCTCGTTGAGCAGAAATAGTTTTTAGAGAAAGTCGGAACGTTTTTTTGATTAATTTTGAAAGTCTACCCCTCTTAAACTTTGTTGGGCTACAAGAGGCTCTTCATGATGTTTTGTTTGCAATTGATCTGCTAGATTTGGCGTAACTTTTGAGAAACTACAAAGTCCCGTGTTTGGGTTTGATTTTGGGCCCAAATTCTGCAAAACAAAATCAACAAAATTGATTCCTTGAAAATGTCGTCATCGTTTGTTCTTTACAACCCAGTTTGGGAAAAAAAGCTTTGTAAACTTCAAGTTACATTATTTTAGCCCGGTTTCTTTAAGTTAGAAACGTAGTACCTGAATTGCATGCAGAATTCGTGCGATTCAGGAAATCTTTTAATTTATCTTTTAATGTATCTTTTACTGTACCTTTAAATTTGAAAAAATTTAGTATCTTGACACTTTTTGGACGTTTCAATGGTTTTTTTTTACTTTATTTTGATATGAAAAATACCAGTGAGCATCCAGAGAGATAACGAAAACGTCCAACTTTATGGCTGGCTCTGGTCTGAATTGAACTTCATTTCGCGAACCCAGCTGGTCTATGAATGGCAGCTGAACCTGTCTTATTCATTCCTTCATATATCTCATAGAGACTTGACGCCCACGCTTCAGGTCTGGTACACCTCTGATATATATCTATGCGCACATTTTTCACAGACCTGCCCAGTTATTCCTAAGGTCTGATCAATCAAAAACCATAGACCATAGAAACACAACTGCCCATAGTCTGTAGCAAATTTGATCAAATTTGAAAAAAAAATAGATGAACAGATATGATTATTTAGAGCGATTCAGGATTAGGGAAGCTCTGAGTCAGAGATGTGCATTTTGGAACGATACATGGGACATATCCATCTCATTGGAAGATTTTGGTAAATTTTCTAGCTTTTTCTAAAAATTGTAATTTTATCTTATTGTTTCGTTTTCCTAACGAAAGTAACGGAATATTTGTGCTCGGCGTGGTTTTTTTCTTCAGACAAGTTTCTACTTTTTAATTAGCCAATTTTGACCGATTTTTTTTGTATCGTTGAAAAGGTATCGTTGTCCTGAGCTGAAGTTTTAAAAGATATTTCACCTGTGATCATTTACTGGTACTTTTCTTGAATCTTCATTGCGCCTCCCAATAGAGCACAATAGATTAATAGCATTAAGACCAGCATTTGCTTTGGAATGAATTTAAATATAAATGTTCTGTTGTGAAGGACTGGAACTTCCAACTTAGAACCAAAATGTAGAGTGCTAGTTGCCAATCGGTAAATGGCTGAGATTGGCTAAACTTTGAAACTCGACATCCAAATCAATTTCATTTGTTTACTTTTTCGGCAAACTCAGTTTGTACATTTTAAGTGTTGTTTCTAATGCAGTTGAAAAAAGTAAATAAGTTTAAATGCAGAAAAGTCTGGCAGCTGCCAAATTAGATGCAAGCTTTTCGATTGAAGCAGTTTTTGCATCAATAAGCAATGAAAACCAGCCATAAATTTCCCTCAAACATGTAGCATAATTACCTGCACGCCGGAAATAGCAGACAAATTAAAATCTCCAATAAAACACGGATCACAGAATTTCTGGTTTCAGTTTCGTCTTATTTTCAATCAACGTTGTATACGATTGTGATTTTTTGATCAAATAACGAGCTGCTTTAAATGTCATTATTTACAATTGGTTACCTTTTATGAGAGTTCATTGATTTTATCGTAAACTAAGCGGTTATTTTTCAAATCTAGCGCAAACGTTTTCCCGAGTTTGGTATCATTTGTGAATCATTTTCTTTCCTTAAAACAGGGAGAGGTTTACCTCATCAAATTTTGACCGATCAACACTTAATTCTTTCTAAACGCGCCTTGGCGCCAATATATATTAAGTTTGAGTGCTTTCCAAAAAATCCCCAAAAAGTACGGCTTTTTGGTCTGTTCTCTATTCAAAAACTGTTTTTGGCGCTTGGAAATTCATTTTAGTTGACCCAAAGGAAGAAAAAACTTCCGGAACGTTTTTAAAAATTCAACTCGCTAAAATGCAAATCACTTATGGTGCAACAATGCTCCGAATTTAAGAAAAAAATGTTTAGAAAATTTTTCAAAAATCCAACTATTATCCCCCTTCCTCCAACCTCCCCCCTTCCCCCTTCCACCGATAAAACCCTGACTCAAAGTCTCCTAAAAACTGATTTCTATGCAAACATTCTCAAAGCACCATTGCATTTTATTTTATATGCTATTTGCTCTTTTTTAAGTTTATGGATCATATATGAAGCCATGATTCATTTTCACCTGTGCAAAAATCAGCATGGTTGATTTTTCACGCAGCTGGTCTACAATTGAAAACTACTTCACAAATGATTAAATTTGTTCATGACATAATAATTGCCAGTCTGTCATGATTTTTTAAGTTTCTGGCAAGCTCAGTTTAATTAATTTACTGCGAGTCAAGCAGACAGTTTATTCTTTTTTTGATTTACATGTACGTTTTTTACATGTTTTTAAACCATTTTTTATCAATTTAAAACAAAAAAAAATGGTTTGTTAAAAAAATCTATTAAATTAAATCAGTGAATTTATTCAATTTCTGAGTTTTTGTTCCTGTTACATTCAATAGCAAATATTTACAAACTATGCATATATATATTTTTCATTTTTAGTCGCACGCAAAAGTAGCGTTTTTGATGTTTTTTTTAATTCAAAGTAGTCTTTGAAAATTATTCTTACACGACTGAAAATGCGGTATAGCGTCTTGGCAAAGCTGATGAGCTTGTTATTGAATCTGAGTTTATAGACTCAAAACGTATCATTTGACTGCAAAAACAAGAAACGTAAGACCACCGCTCTTTTTTAATGTCTTCAAGTACAGTTTTACCGTATTACAAAGTTCGTTCAAGTTAGAATAAAATAACGCTTTACTTTTTCAACAGTGGTGTCAAATCAACATTATTGATCTCGTCTGTGCATTTTGCGAGTACTTTGTTTCAACTTATTTATCACATTTTGCTCTGCAATTTTAGTTTTCAAACTCCATTTGGGTGTCGCAAAACTCGAGTCAATTAAGAGTTTTGGGTCTCACGTCGCTTCTTACAACCTACTTTATCCTTCTCGAAAAAAGAATCGTTCTAGTTTATAGAATCCTTGGCTTTCCTTATCCAGCAAAAAAAAATTTAGCCCATAATTTGCCTTTTTGGTTTTTTAAAAGTTTACCTCGGCATGACAAATGAGAAAACCAATTTATCTGTTCACGCTTGGATAAACTATCTGAGCCAGGGAAACAAAGCGATAGCCGACAAAGCCGAAAACAACAAAGATGACACGAACATTGAAACAGAAACGAAGCATAGAACGAAGAGCCGGGAAGATCCTCCGAAGTCGGCTCGAAGACCTCGGATTCGTTCGGCTAGCAGTCGGAATTTTTCACAAGAAGCCAAAATTGCACTTCAAGATTTGGGTTTTGAAACAGACGAAGGTAAATCGAACGTGGGTAATTCAAGAGCCGTATCACCGGCACAATTTTTTGCCCCGTCAGAACCCGAAGATTCGCCTCGGCAAAATATCGTAGACGACTTAAATACCAGCCGAAACTCAGTGCCAAAAAGCGACACAGATAGATCCAAATCGATAAACACGACACGTAGCAAAACGAATGATCAACTGAGTTCGAATCGTGAACACTCGATGCCGCCTCCGCTTTCGGACAGAGAACGAATTTACGTTCCGCTGGAGGCGAGTTACAGATCGGAATTGCGAAAAATAACGAGCCGAATGGGAGTCGAACTCGATACTTTCAACTCGATAAACTGCCCTCATATGCTGAAAACGCGACAAGGTGTTTCGTCATCACCAACAACCCCGTTTCGGAAAAGCTCAATTTCGTCAATCACCGGGAAAAATCGAACGCCACAAATTTACGCCAATTTGCCTTCCTGCACGAGATGTCGACAGCAATACTTTTCAGCTTGTTTACAAAATAAACCGACAAATCCGAAGTACCCAATCGTCGATCCGACTTACAGAAGTACGACTTCGGCGCCGAGAAATGTTCTCGCGTTCAATACGAGCGTGCCTCGGCGATCGTTTGTTGATGTTTTGCCGAGCGGGAAACAAGCCGACGCCAACAATGTGTTCAACAGATCACAATCGGCGTCGCCGGCCAGACGATTCCAGCGTTCGGAAACGAGAGCCGACGTCTCAACTAGGAAACACTCCACAAATTTCCGAACGCCGAATCAAACCAAACTCGTAGAGGGCGAAAATCGACAGTTGTCACCATTAAAATATCAACAAAACGCAAACAGCAAACATCGAACAACAGTTATTACAAAGAAAAACATCAACAATCAACCGGCTACTCCGAAACAACTCAGCCCAATTATTCAACGAAAAACATCGGCTAAAAGTGGCCAAGCGAAGACCAAAAAGTCAAACGAGGATGTGGTTGACAATGGAAAAATTTTCCCAAATAGTTCTACTAGCAGAAAGTTCGACAAAACGAATGCAAAATTAGATGAAATTGAGCGATTGAAGCTGCGAAATGACAAATCAAAAGGTTTTAGTTCTGCCAAACAAAGTAATGATCGGTTAAAAGTTAAATCAGTTATTTATGACCGGAGATTTGAGGAGTGGAAACGGCCTTGGGAAGAAAACGGAGAAAACGAGGAATATATAGTTGAAGAAATTCCAGAGGAACTTAAGAAACAATCTGTGACTAAATGCAAAGAGTGGCTTGCTCTTTGGTTTTCAACTCAAAGCTAATAACTTGATTAATTAATAAAATCAATGAAGTAAATCATGATTCTTGCCGCATTTTTTTTTCGAAAAAATTTATAGATCGTAGAAAAAAACAGCGTTGGTTTGCAAAAAGCACAAAATATTCAGATTTTAAAATTTTTTTTGAAAAAACGACCTTTTGGAAAAAAAAACTTATTTCATCATTTTTTCGTCAAATTTCTTCATTAATTTTTCTTCAAAATAGATAAATTTTCTTTGAATCTCCTTAACAAGTATGTCCCCTTCAAGAAACAGAGGTATATTTTACTAGATTAAGTTGAACGAAATATCGACCAATCTGAATGCAGCAACTTTTGATATCTCAAAAAAGAACGTTTTGTGCTAATTTACTGCTAGGTGGTGGCAATTCTTCGATAAATACCACAGGGGTGATGGCGATTGTTACGTAGAAGGTTTCAATTTTTGTGCGTATTGGTGAGCGAGTAAAACTCATCTTATAACATAAGGACAATGGCTTTTTACTTCGTTTTTTTTCCACAAAAAACGAAAAAAAATAAACAGGTTGAATCCAATTCGTAAGTTAATACGAGATATTTTTCGGGAAGTAATTCCGAAAATCTACATTACTGAAAATTCTAATCGATCATAGCACCCAACAAATTATAGTTTAAAACTCAATGCAAGCTCTTAAGACAATCGTTTTTATCTTGAGAAAAGTTGTTCTTGACTATTAGTCAGACTTATCAAGTTTGAAAAAAGTTAAAGAGAAAAAACGGTAAAACACGTTCAAATGGAGCTAAAGCTCCTCGGGTTTGCATTTATAAAGATAAGAGTATAGGAGACTTCGTACCCGCACCAAACCTGTCTGCTAATTTTGGCAGTACATTAGCTTATACCGCTCGGCCAAAGTGAATTGCATATAGACAACTTTAATCCAATCATTATACAGTTTACTTTCATGCATTCATACTATCAAGCACACACTTTTTTTGCGCTGCACGGTTAGATGGCGATCAACACTTCGGTTCGCAACCAACTTGTCTTTAACATGGTCCTATTTAGGACCTAAAACGTGCGATGATTGTTCATCATTACATTGTTCTTCAATGGATGATGGTGTCTCACTGACTTCGGGTTTCATTGCTAGAGTTGCTTACAGTTTTACTCAGAAACTTAGTAAAAAAATCTTAATATGTGTATTTTGACGAAATCACAACTGATTTAGTTTGCTTGCTGAATAATTTTGATTGAATCCTAGTAATCATCCATATAAAACTTTTCGGTAACCACTGATGCTGCTTCAAGACATGTGGAAAAATTACAACTTGCCGTATTTTGCAAAGCAAAAGTCGTGCATGACGGTGAATCTTGGAAACCGAATATATAGCGAGTGTATCGATTGACTATCATATCTTTTGTGAGATCCTCCTGCCACTTGCTTTCATCAAATACGGGACTCCTACCTGGAAAAACATAACTGCTATATCTGAAGAGACGGCGTGCTTGTACTGTCCGAGGCGCAACGGTGCAAATACCAATTTTTTGAGTAGGTCTAGAGCCAACAATAGAAATTGAAATAAGGATATGTCATGAAATTTGTGTCACCATTAAAAACTCGGGGCACCTCACCCGGTTTATTTGAATTTATTAGTGGGGGGTGAGGAAGATACCACTCGCAATCAGCTCGCGAACGTGGGTCATACCACTCGCGATCATCTCGCGAACGTGGATCATATAGAGTGAGCAAGCGATGAGTAGTATTTTTTTTGGTAAACTGACCTTGTTATCAGCCCAAAGCATAAGCACGATTTATCTTACATAATCGTGAAATGTTTCTGATTTGAGGATGACTGAAGCGTATTTTTCGGCGGCAGAACGGGCATTCCATTTCATACAAAATCCTGTCTGGTCAGTTAATGAAACATCTTGAACAACAAACCGAGTAATGTCTGAGAAAACTATGGTTATTTGGTGGTACCTAAACCTGCAAAGAAAAAAACCCAAGTCGAAAACAATCTATAAAACCAAATTTCTGTTTCTTGTTGTCGCTCAAACAAAATTGTACGTTTGAGGAGTCTTGAGCTGTTTGGACAAAGAATATATATAAATGAAATTTTTCAAAAAAAATTGCTTTTTTGTTGACTAGTGGATATAAGGAAAACGCCACGCCCAGAACTCAAGGATTTGATCATTTTTTTGCTGGAATATCTGGCTCAGAAAATTGTAAACTCTAACGCTTCTAGCATCGGTTCATGACGTATTAGGTCGCAAATTTTTCAGCTTTTCGGATGTCTGCTTTTTGATTGATCATTTTTTGTAACCATGGTTAAAAACAATTGCCGATGTCTAACGATACAATTGATCATTAGAACGATAATTAACGACAAGGTTAATCCAGTGTCATTCGAGACAGTCGATATAAAAAAGAGAAGGACGAAAACTTAAAGTGCTCGCCCTAGGTTTCCCAAACCCATCTCTCGTTTTATTTTGGTCGAGCTAAGAACCGATTTTTAAAAATGAGCACCTCGATCCAGGTTACGAAATCTGCGATTTAGGTCAAACAACGCTTGCATGTAATTTATGCCTTTTTTGAATGCCTAGATGCCATAATTTCTACGCTTGGTTGCTCATTGCATCTTCTCTGTAAACCCAATCAACCGCAACTTGTAAGGATTAGCGATGAGTAAGATCCGTGGTTATTTATGAGCCGATCAATATAGAACTATAAAATAGGTTTTAGATCGAAAAAAATCATAGTGATGAAGAAAACTTTTTTTGAGAACGAAGAAAAATGAGGAAGCTCCATGGCTTTCTATCTCAGGAAAAGAAAAGTGAGTACCATTCGAAAAATCAGAAGAAAATGTAGTTCGATTGGGTCCCGCGCTCAGTAAAAACAGAAAATAGTCAATTATAATACAAATAAAAGGATACTTTTACCAAATTTATAATCAGTTATGAGCGCTAAGCTTAGGTGTCAAAATGATTTGTAATATATTATAATGATAAAAAATTTTAGTGACATTATAATAAATTAAAATCAAATTAAAAATGATTAAGTTTTTCTAAAACTCTCTAGTAGTATATAAAAATATATAATAATCTCATATTAGTTGAAAGGTTCCCGCCTAATACATTTTCCACATAAACCAAGAAATTAAAAATTAAAAACGTTATAACTTTGAATTGATTTGAAAACTGCTGAAACAATTTTTAACTTTTCCACGTTTTACATTTTCCATATAAGCAATTCGGATGCAACGTTGAAAACAAAACCGGCAAACAAAAGGATTATAATTGATTATAATGAATTTTTTTGAACAAAATATTTGAATTGGAAATGGGATGAAAACAATCGATTATATTTTATTAGAATCGATTGCAATTGTTTCGAAAAAAGGATGAATTGAAACCGATTGGAGTCGATTAAAATTTATTTTTTTTTGCTTTTAGAAAAAGAGATTATAATCAATTATTAGTTGATTAAAATCAACTTTTGTTCTCAATTTCAGTAATGCTGGTACTAAAATCATAATACAATCGATTATTAACGCTTGAAACTGTATTCTGGTAAGAAACGAACACCAAAATGCCTACAATAATTTAGAAATTTTTTGTTTACTGCTAGAGTAAATATGAATATTTGTTGGTTGATTTTTCTCTTTTTTGTAAATTTTACAAGAAGGTATCAAAAATTTTGCATTACAAACCCTATTTTACCCAGGATTATGCTGTCAATAAAACAAAAAAGATGGTGTGACTTTTTTGGTTTATTTTTCTCTTTTTTATAGGTTTTCTAACTTAAATATCCTAAAAACACTAATTCAGGTCTCAGTGTTTTGCTTAAACAAACTTTAATGTTTTAAGTTTAAGCTACCATTACCACAAACAAAATAATTGTAAAAAGTATTTTTTTTTCTTTTCCGTCTAATTAAAAAAACATGTATCCTGGCATTGGATAGCTGCGCTTTCTGCGGCAAAAAACGGTTTCTCATGGTTGGTTGATGAAACACTCCAACTTTTGCGGCTACTTTCATTCCAATTTCAAACTTTTGACTTCCGCAGTTTTATTTTAGTCTACATAGTCAGGTCTAAAAATGTTTTTCTTTTTGTAGATCAATTTAAAAGCTGCTGCAGTTTCTTCGGTGCGGCTAACAAACAAACTATATAAAAAAAAATAAAAGATTGAAAACGACAATTGAGTTTTTTTCTCAGAAATGATTGCTGGATGTAAACATAAAAAAATATAACAAATAAACATGAAAAGCTGAGCCTTAAAACTTTACAAAGTTTCGACCTGTTGCCGCAAAAATATTTCCATTACTGTATAAAATTTTTAGAACCTTGGATAGAACTTGACTGAAGTTTTAATACTAAACAAAATCAACACGTACAATATTTGAATAAAGAGCGTTTTCTAACAGTAAAATTCACTAGACTGTAAGGTTTTAGAGAATTCGGGTCTTATGCGTTAAACGGCCCAAAAATCAAAATGGAAGCAAAATGAAAACTAAAACTGAAACTGATCCTGATTGGCTAATATTAGCCAATCAAATTCGAGCAACTAGGTCAACCATTTCGATTGATACTGAGAACTTCAAACAGACAGACAGTAATTGTATGTTGATTACGTGTTTTCAATTTGAAATAAAATTCTGACTATTTTCTTAATTTTGGGTCGTTTAACGCATAATACCCGAGATTTCAATTTAAGAGAAAAACTTCAAATATATATTTAAAAGCTTATCGCTAAACTACAGAGATCTGTATATCTTTATTAATAATCTGGCAAAATTAATTGACTAGCAAAACGTTGAAATTGCACAGAATAGGTTATTACAACATCGTTTAATTCTGAAAAAGCTGACACGCTATCAATAGGGAAAAGTATCTACAATAGACTTTATAGAACTATACTGCAACTAAAAGAGTTTAATTGTGAGAATCCTTTTGAATGGTAATCGCCTTCAACTACATTCTTCTAGGTGCATTATTATAAACACATTTGAAAACTACGAGTTTATTTTTCTGAATACTCTTTGTGTATATTGAAAACAAAAACAAAATTCACTTCTATAAAAACTGACAATAACGTAAAGTTTTTAGGAATTTTGGTTTTTCGCTTCAAAAACAAGAATTTTGGTTTTTCACTTCAATAAATGAGAGAAAACTCAGGGCTACTTGGAGAGCAACAAACTTGTTTTTCCAAAATCCTTTTAAATGCATTGCAATTACCTTATATTTGCAAATATTTTTAGGTAAAAAGGGTTGCCACTTTGTGCAAGTAGCACTGAAAGTCCCGACGCTTTCAAAGAAAAATGCAAACAAAGTTTTTCTTTTTCTTCGAATATTTTTGAGTGTGGCTTGATGAAAGCGGATAAAAACAGTAAGTAATTCAGGTTTAATTGACAATAGGCATAAAAGTTTTCAAAAAAATATTAACTAACAAAACAAAATGAAAACCAGAGCGATTTTTTTTTCTAGTTTGCATGAGTTTTTTTTTCAGTTTATGGTCAAGGAAAATGGTCAAGTTTTAACGTTTAATGAAGCGTTAAAACTAGTTCGTTAATTAAAATCAAATTTTTTCAGTCTGAACGGTCAATTTTCCTAACGAAGATTACTTACTCGATAGCTTTACTCGCTCGAAATTAGGCCAAAACTCGAAAACCAATTTTCTCGATACTAGCCCATTTTTGGAAACGTTCGACACGAAGACAACTTTTTTATAGCAAATTAAAGGGCTTCAATATGATACATAACTCAACCTATTCAGATGATTATTTGCGGTATCTGAGTTTGCGTGGAAAACGAAAAAGTAGGAAAAATTTAAAACAGACTCGATAACAAAATTCTCTCTATTTTCAATGGTTTGAACAAACCTTTTGAGTTTTAACACTGATTAGAAATTTCCCAAAAGTTAGGAAAAACATTTCTTCCTTTTTTTGAAACTTAAAAAATAAACATGTACTTCAATTGCAACATAGAGGGTTATCTTCTACACTAAAGCTTACTATTTCATTTCTTCAAGATTGATGTGATGGTTCATTTTTTTTTCAAAACTGACCGAATCTGACCAATTCTGCCTTTCAGCAAAATTCCTGTAATTTGTTTATTTCATTCTTGTTCCCTGTCCTGTAAAATGGACCAATTTTGAGCAATCATTGGGTCTCATTTGTTCTGCTTGTTTCCCTGGGGAATGAAATATTAGCTTTCTAATGGGTTTGACTACTGGGGAGTCAAATGTCATTTAGAATAGAGTTGCAAAACGAGTCGAACTTTCAAATAGCCGACTTTTTTCTTCGTGTTTATTTGATATATTTCTTTGTTAAAGAAATATGTCTAAGGAATGATTGCATTTACAAACAATCAACTGTATAATTTAAACTGCGCGCTTTTAAACTTACTTTTCGTTATAAACGGGCTTATTTTCGGAAATTAATCTGCTAAAAACACATATTACATTTCCTATTGTAATTTTTTTGAATTCAACATTGTGTAGGTATCGGAGTATTGTTTTAGTTTCGTAGCAAGAATAACAAGTTTTTTCTTTCTGTCTTTTTCATTTCTTTTTTCGTTAATCTAAAATGTCAGGGGTATTTAAAAAAAAATGGAGAATCACAAGTATTTTTAAAATAAACTTCTAAAAATAACTCAATTTATACGCAAGGCCCGTTCTGCCAGCCGATAGCTTTAATGAGATTTCAGGCATGCAAATTACTATATTGAGTTCTAAAGTCAAACAACCGAAAAAAAAAGAGTGGTCGATTGCTACTGATTAAAATCTGAAGCGTATCAAAATTGATTAGAAAGCTACTTCAAATGCCCTCAGTTGTACTACTTTTCAGCGTTCTTTCAATACGGTCTTCATTTTGTTACTTATAATCCCAAAATTCATTCTAGGTTTTTTTATCTGAGCATTTTAAAATTTTTACTATTATATTGCGTAATTTCTTATGAACATTTTTTTGCCCGGAATACCATAACTTTTTTGTACAATTGCGTCAGTCATTTTTTGAATAATTGCGTTTTTAAACTAGCGGTAATTTTGGCATCCTAAATAATCCGCAACCATAATTGTATATATTTACATGTTTTACCTGCAGCAATATAAGTAGACTGTTTTCGCACTTATCAGCTAATAAAAAATGCCAGACGTGTATTTTCGAGCCAACAAAGGTAAATCGATATGCCTGAAATTTCCATTCTGCCCATTATTTGAAAATGAATATATCTCCCAATTGATTACCCAGTCAAACATTACTCTTTTGAAGCAGCCAAATTAAATATTCGTTCTGCTCGAAGCATTCGTATTTTTGAGTGGGATTGAAACTTACAATAAAATTTTTTTAATAATAGTATAACAAATTTTTACAGAGCAAAATCTGTAGTGTTTAAAAATTAACAAAGAAAAAATAGAACAAACTCTGAGCACTAATCCGTACCGTTTAAATTTTCAATCAATCAATATATTTCCGAAGAATATTTTGACATGAAATGTTGCATTCGAGTTCAAAACTACATTGATTTCTTTTCTTTTAACATTGATTTATTTCAATAAGCCGTTCTTTCGTTTTCTCTCCAGAATATGTTTTCTTATTTTTCTCAATTTCAAATTTGATGTTTTTCTTTGCTTGAGTCTTAATTTAGTTTACCCGAAACCTGTAAGTTGAGGTTAGCAATAGCTTTGAAACGCTCCTAATTCTAACACATAATCGGCCCTTATAATTCTCGGAAAATGTCAAATTTTGCAATTAGGCCAATTTTGCTGTGTTTGTGCTATTTGAATAATGTCAAACCAATTCAACTCAAACTGCAACAACCTTTGCCAACAATCGCCAAAAATAGTTAGGTGTTGGAGTTTTAATCCAGTTAGCAAAAATTTGAGTTGAACTCTATTAAGCAAAAACTCAAAAATCCGGGCTATAGTGCTATTCAAACTATTATAAAAAAATTTGTTGGAGAAAGAATAGGAAAATCTGCAAAATTCTCGCCATATCAGCAAGAAATCAAAATCATACAAGAATTTTACAAAAATATCACAAAGTTTTGACTTCTTTGAAATGCAGATCGGAATGCAATGTCTTGCAAGGCTTCCTGTTAAATATTATAAAATTTTGCTATCCGAACTGCAGTTTAGAAAACTTCAAAATCTTGAAAAAATTTTGAAAGATATCCTTTTAAACATTTTAAAAAGGTTTTACGGCTACAGTTTATTTGATTTTACTAGTACAATTGATTGGTAGCCTAATGTCTACATTACGCATCATATGTTTTCTCTGTTTGTAATAAACTGGTCTGAGTTAGTCTATTGGTTACGAATCTTGATATCAACCAAAAGGCGCATATTTAAGTTCTATTCAAGTTTTTTGCTCTCTTCTCTAGATAGGAAATAGGCTGAACGAATATTGAGTTATAATAAAAATCATCAGCGGAAAAACAACTGATTACTTAATCAAACATTTGGTTTAGCCAAAAACTGTAAATTGCAGTTGGCAAAAGTTTTCAAACGCTCATGATACTAGTTTATTGGCCAATATAATTCTCGGAAATTGTCAAAATATGCAATTTACGCCATGTCCACTCATTGTTCTTGCAATTTAAAGTTTGTCAAACGCATTGAACGCATAATGCACTGAGCTTTGCAAAAATCGTACAATCGTCAAACCTATTTTTTCTGATGGACGTTTAGTCAATTCAGCAAAAAAATTTAAAAAACGCTCTCTAGTGCAGTTCAAATTCTTGTGAGAACTTTTGCTGTAAAAAGATTCGGGAGTTCTGCAAATTTCTTACAGCATATCAGCAAGAAATAAAAATCATTTGAGAAGATTTTTATTTTTCTCTTTGTTGGTATGAACAGGTCTTAGTTAGTCTTGTTGTTACGAATCTTGGTAGCAGTCATTCATGATTTTTGAATAAAATTACCTAAATATTGAATGATTTATTTGGCATTTCCCTATTTTGAAAAAGTGTTCATTGACTCGTTCAATTTGAAAAAAAAACTTAAGTTTTTTTTCCAAAAGAAAAATTAAGTCTGGAATCTTTACAAAAATTTTTAAAAATGACGGAATTGACAGAGTGATGTAGCACTTGTAAGGTATTTTAGCTGTGTTCTGGGCGAAATCAAAAAATTAGTCTATTACAAAAAAAATTGTTCAAAAAATGTTTCGATCGTTTTTATCTATAAAGAATAAATGCAACTTTTATGATGTCTTCTTCAATGATGTTTTTTTTTGTGATAACTTATGATCTGGCTCAAAGACTGGGCCCAAAAAGGTCACAGTGAGAGTTTGATCTTTTTTGTTTTAGTTATATGTTTTATTTTTCTTAGCAAAAATCTTTGTCAGCTCACGCTTTTTTTTGCACAGCAGCCAACTATTTTAGTTTTCATTGCAAATTTTAATTGTTTTTCAAATAAATAAAAAACGCTACTTCCTTAGCCAAGAATTTCAATTCCAGCTGTAAAACAATATCATATATCAGTTGTTTTTAAACCTCTTGAATATAAAACAGGAGTCAGGGTTAAAACACTGGCGAAGTGTTTGGAAAAAAGTGGTGAGTTTTTTTACTCTTTTTAACTTATTCGAAAAAGAAAATGGTTGATAATTTTTGAAAACTTATTAGATTTTATTGGTTCGGCTCACAAAAAGATGTTTGAAACAATTTCTCAGGGTGCAGATATTTTTGTATGGTTTTTTGAACAAGAATTATTGTTTTCAAAAACTACAGCATGTCAGTAATTTTTAAACCATGTTATTTTTCCGAGCACATTCTTTACAGAGATGAGACGGAACTATTTTGCAATTTTCTGTTTTTATGGAATTGCATGAAAAGTGTATGATTAGTATTTTTCCATATATGAAAATTGTATGACTAGCAATTTTGGTCAACCCGGTTGAATAGAAATTTTGTTACAACTTTAAATCGCGCACCTTCAAACCATCAAAGCCAAAAAAAATCAGACTTTTGGAGGACTTTCAAATGAAAGTTTTCTCAGAAATTTTAAAAAGGTTTTCCTGCAAATATAGGTTGGAGATGTTTGCATATTTCTTACTATCGCTACCGAAGAAAGCTATTCATATTGACTATAATTTTATTATCTGAGGAAAAATGGAAAAAGGCGGGTTTCGCATAAATGATTTGACCGATTACATCCCCTGAAGAAGTAAATGGTTTAAATCAATTGTAATCCCCTACCCTGCAGACAAAAAAACAGCAAATCTCATTGATTTTCAACTCCTTACAATGTTTTGTTTTATTACTTTACCCAGTGAAAGGTGGTTGATAAAATTGGCAGGTGATGTCGTTACCCAATCAAATTATGCAAAATTTTCGGCGGTTTGGAGGCCAAAACACAATTCAATGTTTTCAAGCTGCGGTCTACAAAGATATTTCTTTCTTTTTCTAAGCAATTTATGCAATTTTGTCCTCTTTTTTCTCAGGTAACCATTAAAAATTAAAAGTAAACAATTTTTTAGCGAGTATGACCATACTAAATTTACTTTTTGAATATCAATGGGTGTAGTGATTTTTTTCACTGCTTGGAACACGTGGAAAAACTGAAATTTAAAAACAAAATCAAGCATAAAGTAAGCAAAGATAACAAAGATCACCCTTTATGACTATAAAACACTACTTTAAATATGAAAAACAACCAAGTGAGATTTTTTAGCATCTCGAGATACGCTTGAAGGCAGCTTTCATTCGCCACATGGGATTTATTTAACTAAGGATATTATTTTTATCCCTTACACATAGATAATAATAAATGATATTGTTATAAGTTTGTCCTGGAGGTTTAGCCACATGCATACCATTCAGTGATTCCATTGTAGATAATAAAAATCATACTCGATACATTTATAAATTTGTTAATATTGAAGTTGATCGAGTGTTAGATAAATCTGAAACGTTTCAATAATTATGATCGGATTGTTTATTTTTTATTGAAATAATCAGAACGATATCAGAAAGTGTTTTTTTTTCGTAATTATCTGGTTTCGTAATTTTTCTGTTTGTCAATTTTTTGAAATTGAAATCTAATACTTTTTTCTCATTAGACAATTTTCAACAAACTTATTCGAGTCATCATGTCGTCAATGTTCAACATGAAATTAATTTACTTGCTATTTACAATACTTTTTCGTTCCATTGTTTATTCGACCCTGGAAGCGAACGACCCTTCGGAACCCACTCTTCCGTTTTATAACATCCCCCTCAAAGGGGTGATAGACGAAGGCTACTCTGCAGCCATGGACATCGGCACCCCGCCTCAGACGGTAAAAAAATTTATAAGGAGTTATAGAATTTACTAAACTCCACTACCTCAGTAAAGTTCTAATTCAGATCTGAAATAATCTTTTTCAGACCTAAATTTCAGATCTGAAATGGCTTGTGAAAGAATAAAATAACGCTTGGATATTTTACGAATGGGTATTTTTGTATCTATTTTTAGATCAGAAATTTGGTTTTTCTTGGTTATTTCAGATCTGAGAAAATCTATTTCAGATCTAATTTTGATCTGAAATTAGCTTTTGTTGTTTTTTTTCTGATCTGAAAAATTAATGATTCTGTCATAATGTTTGATATTTTAGCTACTTATGTTGGTATTTAGTAGCTTCTGCTAGCTACTAGCAGGTACTCAGCAAAGTCTCTAATCAGAAAATGCTGAAATATGTTGCCCAAAGCATGAGCTAAACATCGGAAACGCATAAGTAGCTTATGGAAATCAAAGATTTGATAAGTTTTCTAACAATTTTTCAAAAACTTTTGTTAAACAGTCATATCGGTTTAAATAAAAGAATTGTTTGTGAAAATTTTTTGTTAATCTAAACCTTATTGTGTATTGAAGTAACAGCAATAAAACAAAATTCAATTGTTTGCTGAAAATGCGTGAACTATTCTTTAACAAAGGGTTCTCGGATCTAGTTTAAGATATATTATTTTCTATATCTGATCCAAATTAAAGATCTGAAATTTTCAAAAAATTTATCAAAATCTGAAATAAAGAGTTTCAGATCTGAGGAGGTTTTTATGTAATAAATAAAGATTTTCGAATCTGAGAAGGAACTTACGTAAAAAATAAAGAATTTCAGATCTTGTAGAAAAAATCCGCTGGTTACGGGCTCACTGGTTTCGGGTTCATTACGTTAGAAAGCCTCATAATAAATTAAACCAAAAGAAACCGAACCCATGGTAAACCGACCCCTTGACCATCCAAAGGGTCCACAATTTGATACTGTTTAATGACATCTAACTTCAGCCAACTACCACTGAATTTTTTGGCGCGAATATATACCGTTGAGAGGGGGAGTGTTTTTTCATAACATCACCTGCGGCACTTAAAATGGTCAAAATAGGGTCTCAGTGTCATCAACTATGGTTTTGCGTGGTGTAAAGTCCGTCCAATTTTTCTTCGACATTTTTTCAAAATCCTCCTTTCCTCCCTTTTGAGAAAATACTAGACCTATTCTTGGTTGAAACGATTTTTTGGCTCTTTGTCTTTTTGTTCCTATCGTCCGAGAAAATACGGAGCGTTTTTTTCTGTGGACAAAATTTAGTATTTTCTTTAGCTACGTTTTTTTAAGAAATTTAATCCCATCAAAATATTGTAACGCTCTGAGCTCAAATTTAAAGATGAGTTGCACAAGTCGTCAAATTTAAAAAAATAATTTCCTTCTGCGCAATAATTTTTTTTTGAATAAATGTTACCTAGAGGCAACATAAACCAGCTCAGAAAGCATTCGAAAATAAATTAAGCTAAACTGATCAAACTAGTTTTTCGACCTCCGCGACTAATATTTTGACCAGGACCGGATCTAGGATTTCCTCAAGGGGGCAACTTTTTTAGATCGACTAAATAGTTTTTTTGAGCTCTCTCAAATCACTATGAAGACCCCAGTTTGACGAAAACGTCTGCGCCGCAGGCAAAATTTTGAAAAAAAGGCCAAAAAAAGGCGTTTTTTGGAGCCCCCCTCAAATATAGTATATTTTAACGCTGAAGACTCCTTTAGAAAAATTCTAGGGTCAGTCAGCCAAAAACGGAAATCTCAACAGTACAAAGGGGGAACCTTTGGGGTCGAATCTCTGAGGGAAGGGCGTCCGCCCCTCACAACCCCCCCCCCCCCCCCCTCCCCCCGCGATTTTGACCATGCCGCGACTAATTTTTTTGACCGTCGCGACTAGTTTTTTTGACCGCCGCGGCTAACTTTCCTTTGGTCGCGCTAGTCACGGTTATTTTTCCTTCGGTCGCGCCGGTCGCGGACACAGTATCGGCCCGCAAAGTCTGGATTTACCAACTTTTGGTCGCGACCGTCTGCTCATAAAACCACAACCTCGACCCGGGCAATGATGCCCATCTTGATTTAAAAAAATAATCCATGATTGCAATCTTGATTCAGGTTCTGATCAACCTCACGCTATCCAAGATCAGGGCTAAAAATTAAATTTCTGAAATCAGCACTGAATTGTCTCTGAATTAGCGCTGCTTTTGAGAGCGCAAAAATAATGAAACTGCCTCGCCGGACTCGAACTTATTCTTAGTCACAGACGTTAATCTGCGCCATCGGCCTTTGCAACGCTGAGAAAGTCTGATTACACTAAATAAAAGCTAGGTGTAATGAAATTTTATCGTTCTTACGTTCTTTTGAGGCCCAAAATTGATTTTGCCAAAACTTATTGCTGATTTTTCTCAGATTCGTGGGTTCAAAACCACTGACTCATAGAAGAGCTTTGACTGTATTTTTGAATGATATATCTATGATTCCGTGAAAAAAATTACACTAGCATGGGATGCTGTTGAATTAGGGATAATAATTGTTGCAAGATTAACACGGGTAGGTTAAAGCTGAATCTTTGATCGGCTTCCTTTGCTGCTTGTTAAAACAGGTCGCAAGCATTTTATTGAAAAAAGGGCCAAAATATTTCCTTAGTAGCTAGAAGTTAGTAAATAAAAAAACAGGAAATTGGTGAAAATTAGGCTGGTTTTCCTATTGCAAATTTCTAATGATGGGAATGAATCTGAGAACAGCTAAACAAGAAGTA
The DNA here is from genome assembly GCF_963678635.1 of Symsagittifera roscoffensis. NCBI lineage: Eukaryota > Metazoa > Xenacoelomorpha > Acoela > Convolutidae > Symsagittifera > Symsagittifera roscoffensis. The sequence continues at coordinate 10,756,641 of NC_087069.1, forward strand.
AGGACTTTTGGTTGCTTGCTGTACAAGTCGCACAAAAAATTACGGCCATATAAAAAAAAACCTTACAAAACAGTTTTAATTTTTTTTCATATGTTCGTTCCATTTTTTGTTCTTAATACGATGAGAGGAAACATTTTAACTAAACTAAGATTATCGACTACAGTTGCGCAGAAAAACTGTATGAAAACAAAAAATTGATTTATTTGAGATTTTTTCAAATGTTCTATCAAACTTTGACAATTTTTTGAACTTCCCAAACTTTTTTTAAAATAAAGCAGTAGAAAACAGCTTTGGAAGTTCGTGTTTTTATACTTCGTAAACAAATGACTTTCATCTACCAATCTGCAATGCAAAACTTTGAAACATTTTCATGACATTGAATAAACTTTTCGAGTAGTTATTCTAATCTCAAAGGAATCGCAATAAGCGTTTTAATATGATATAACATTCAGCACATTCTGATAATTATTTATGATATATATTTTGGGTGAAAAAAATTAAATCTCAACCGCAAGCAAAATTCCAGATATCTTTTCCAAAAGAAAAACATTGGCCTGATTGTGCTAATATTGTTCGTGAAACTTTTAAAAACTTTATTCTTAGCCCGCGTTTTTTAGAGACAAACACTGCAAAAACATCAAACCTATGATTCGTTTGGTTTTAGCCACTAGTTAAAGCAATTTTCCCAAACTTTCAGAATTTTTTTATACGGTAACGGTAGTCTAGACCAGTTTTTTTCTTCACTGGGTAACTTTTTAGTAAACTAAACTGTCTTCCAAATCAGGAGTGAAAGGACTTTGTTATGACACCAATTTTTATATTTACAATTGTTAACTTAGGTAACTAAATCCACTGGGTCAAAAAAACTCCCTGTGCCATTGTTACTTCACAATCATTTCGTTAATTGTCGTTTTCACGTAACTTCCTGTAATTTGATATTAGCACATATTATTCAAAACTTATTGGAACCTGATCTAAACTACATTTTATGATTGGATAAATTAGATGTTTTACCATTGTAAAGTATTTAATATTAACCAATCATGATCCATCTAACTAACAACCCACTTATTTGTAAGTGCTGAAATTACTTGTAATTTCAGCACCAGAGAGATTTGAATTTAACTTAGAAATTAGTTGCCTCTCCAAAGGAACTTCAGCAGCCGCAATAAACCAGTATACCCTAGATCTATTGAGCCTAGCAGAGACTAGTTAAACAACCTGAGACTAGATAGTATAAGAGTAAGATTAGGATCGGTATTAGACTAAGAAGTTGCACGAATCTATCCGGCCGAAAATAAGATAGCGTGACGAGCAGACGGTGTACCCTATCCGAAATTACTCTATGAGTTAACCACCTAGGTTATAACTCATCTGGTGCGACCATAAGTCTCGAACAAGACCTTAATAGCTTAGAAGTAACCAAAAAAAGATTAGAATTTAAACAAAACGTTTTTAAAATGTTATACGACGATAATTTAATCGAAATGTCTCTACGACTCAATAGATCAGAGCCAATATTCCGAACGATAATAGAACTACCCGGAATTGGAAGAATACCTCGAACCAGAGACGACATACGACAAAGTAGAAACTTACCAAATAGTTATATGATAGTACGGCAAAAGCCAACACAACCTTTTATATTTAGAATCTTATTAGCAATGAATTTAGATTTTCATTTGCAAACATAAAATCTTGAAGCCAATCTTCATGCTCATTACAGGCGCTAAACAAAATATTAATATACAATAACGATTGATAAAAATATCTCAGATCGTTTTCCTAAAATTCTGCAGTATTATATAAAACATGTTTGGAAAATATTTATTGAAAATCAAAATAAAAATTAGTAGCATGACAATAAACTGTTAGTAATCATAAAATCATCAGTTGTCTCAGCTTCATCACCTAAAACATAACAGCAATCATAAGCTCACTAATATCATTCAAACACTAAATCTTTTCTTAAACAAATTTAAACCATTTTAAACTTAAATTCATTTAATTTTAAAATCAGATCATCAAGGCTTATCCTTGGATCTTAATTCATTTTCTATTTAATTAAATTTTAAAACTTGATCATCGAGGCCTATCCTTGGATCAAAAAGAACAATTTTGTTCTCCCCCACCGACTTAGCTAGTGTCTAACGACCTCAAACGTTGATTCACTATCCAACCCTTTCGCAAAACCCAAGACTAATAGAAATTTTTCAACAAAACTAACCATTCAAATTAGGATAAACAGTGAAGAACTTCGGTTATTCATCCTTCACTTGAACCCTCCTCTTACCAGACCCAGGATAAATCGTAGACTTAGTAAGTTTAAAATAGTATCTAACGAACTACTCGCGTTCTAATTATACCTGAACCTTGTGGATCGATTTACTATTCTCCAACCCTTGAACACAATCACTACCCTTAAGTAAGATTAAGTAAGTTAACACCTTAGCTTATACTAGTCACGAGAAAGTAAAAAATCATTCTTCGGAATCGATATACTTTTCTCTCCAACCCTGAACAAATAGACCCAGGATAAGCTAACCAAAAAATCGTAAGGACTAACAATTTAAGAGAATAGAAATCATCTAACAACTTTTTGCATCCGTCATCCTAAACCTTATGTCATTTAAAAATCTAGGAAACAAACAAACAATCGTTTTGCACAACTGTGAAATAGATAACAAAAAATACGGCCTTGTAATCACACCTCACACACAAACAGTTGGATATATTAGAACAAAACGACAAACACTAAAAAGAAAAATAATAACTAAACAAAGACAAATAACACGAAAAAGATTTTCCAAAAATAGAAACGCATTCTCAGAATCAGAAGTAAGCAATTTAGACGAACTTTATAAATTAAAAGAATCTATAGATAAAAATTGCCCCATTCACGATCAATTATATTTTTCCGACTCAGAAACAACTTCAAATTCATCGAAAAGAGGAAAAAGAAGAATAAAAAAGCAATATAAACACAAACCAGTACATTTATATAATTGGAATCAACCAATTAGACACATCAATAATTACCTATTAACAGTCATTAAACGAAAAAATGAGCCAAACACACATCCAAGTGAAGATAGTCCAGATGATGACGATATCTTCCCCTTCCTCGTAGATGCACCTAATGATAGAGGACAGCATATACTTTGCAAGAATTTACTACTAAATTTATTTGAACCCGGAATAAGCCCATGTAAAGCAGAGTTCCCAGATGTAAAGATCAAAAGACAAATTATTGATCACTATCTGAAAGATATATGTAATTTGACACAACACTACGGAATATACACCATAGAATTCACCTCACCAAACCCGAATCACCGCAAATATGTAATTCAAACAGACGACCTTGATTTGGAATTTTCAAAAGTATTCTCAGAATACATAAAAAGCATACAATATCATAACTCACAAAGAGCAAACTCCATATTCACTAATGAAGTTTTTGCCATAATATATAGTTATATCTCAATACTAGAGAACGAAATTCCAATCCCAAGTGTCTCACCGACAGAGACATCCAAACATATAAAGGTACGACATGAAATCACACTATTTTCAACTTTTCTACATATAATTAAAGAAAATTTCACTAAAGATGATGTTTCACAACATACAAAACATGACTTACAAAAAATTTTGGCATGGTTTATAATAGATTATTTCACACATAATATAGACTTAATTTCACAAGCAAGAAAAAATTTCAGACCTCAAAATTCAAACGATGATACCGCCATCACAGAACAGTCAGACTACGTTTGGGACCCCGAATGGTCTCATTATGCATTTATAAATATCCCACAATCAATTGCAAGTCAAGCAATAAGTACAATATCTTATACCAGAGATTATGTAAGAGTAGTACCATTAACCATTGATGCAACACCATTAAACTACAATACATTTTTACCCGATACGCGAAATAACAGCTTAAACTCGACCGTCATACACAATGAAAACCTAAATGGAACTAGGAATCTCACTCAACAAGATATTCAAACACCATCACACTTCATAAATGAAGAAATCGTCCAAACAACAACAACTACACAACAAAGTATTTCACCGATACGTCCAAATTTAACAACACCAAGAAATACAAACACTTCACAAGCACAGGTAACCTTACAATCAACCGTTAAACCTTCGGTTGCTCCAAAATATTCACAAATGGATTATCAAACATATAGACCCATGACAATACCGTCAAAAACACGCAGAACGTTCACAAGAAACACTTTTGCGGAACACAATTATAATTACGCACATTCATCAAAAACAAACTATCCCCCACGAAAAAATAATAATAATCAGATAAGATCTCGATATTGGGATAACCCAATGGCAACAACCAACTCAGTAAATTTTCAAACTAATTCACATCCTCCACAGGATCGTAGTGAAAATTACCCATTCTTTCAACAGAATAAAAATAAAAAGCAAGCATCTCATCAAACGGATTATTTATCCTCTGATGATGATTATTTACAACCAGATATATTTGCACCATACACTCAAGAATATCGTGGACAAGGAGTGCAAAAACCGTATACATATCATAGAATTTTTTCTCCACACCCAACAGATACACAAAATCAACAACCAATGCAAATGCAAAACCCAATTAATACACAATTTTTTCAACCAATTCAGCCACAAAACCAAATGATTACACACTCGTATCAACCAACACAAATGCAAAATGAAATACCACTTCCATATTACCTTCAACAACACGAAATAACAAAAAATCAACTTTCAAATTTTTCACAAATGCCAAATGCCGCAGAATCATTACAAATGACAAAGAATCCATACCTTATGGGTGGATCATCAATAACATCAAACAAACCATTAATGGTATTCACAGGAACAGACCCTGAATATTCTGTAGAAGATTATTTAAATGCAGTAACAGCAAATTTAATTTTAAATATAGGACCTGAACCAATTAATACGCCACTACATCAAAATTGGATACATCGACGCACAGCGTTGATACAGACAACCTTAGACGGCGGAGCACAAAAATGGTTTTCAGTATTGCCTATAGAAATAAAATCAATTCGGAAAAGATTGACACAAGAATTTTCAAAAATGTTTGACTCCGAAAGAAACAAACAACAACAAAGAGTTTTATGTAATGAAATTCGCAGATTACCAAACGAAACCATCAAACAATTAGCAGTACGTATTGAAACACTAGTTCGAAAAGCATACTCACTAAATACACACGACTACAAAAACACAAAAATGACAGAAATCTTAATGATGACCTTAACACCTCAATTAAGAAAAATAGCAATAAAAAAGAGAGCATCCCATCCCTCCTCAATTCGAGAGCCCGATTTAGATTTTCGAAAACTAGTAGACAAACTAGAGCAAGCGGAAATCACAATGAAACTTGAAGAAACAGAAAATCTGAAATTACAATATGTTAATCGAATTGAAACAAATACTACAAATATCAACAATATACAGGAATCAGATACAGACCTCGTTGAAAAAATCACTGAAATACTCAATATTTACGAAAAACACCCAAACTTTAAAGGCAAACCATCTTTCAAAAAATGGTGTAATTATTGCCGACGATACGGACATAGTATTTCTGAATGTAGACAAAAACAACAGGACAATCAAAACAAACCTCAAAAATATAAGGAACCAAATAAATCATTCTATCAGTACATGAAAAAAGATCAAAATCTACCGAACAAAAATGTATACAGCAACAACAGTTCAGGAAAACCACTTCCGAACAATACCAATTACACGAGAACTCAATCGCCATATAACTCAAGTTATAGAGGAAGATCACCAGAACGAAGAAATACACAAAACTCGTCACAAAATCATTACAATAGACCAAATAGTCGAAATAACTACTCCAGATCAAATTCAAATACAACACAATTTGTTTCTAGATCTAATTCCCAATCAAGAAGTAATTACTATCCAAACAATCAATCACGAAACTCATCATACAATAGAAATAGAAACTACTCCAATAATCGAAATAGAAGTTATTCTAACAACCGAAACCAGAATTACCCGAACAATCGATCAAGGAATAACTCATATAATAGATCAAACTATAACAGACCAAACAATAATTATCAAAACAGATCACGAAATAATTCACAAAATCGACATTCAAGTTATAATAACCGTTATAGAAATTATTCCCAATCACCACACAGGAATAATAACCATTATAATAATTCTAACAATCGCCACAGAAGTAGTACACCTAAACATCAAAGAAATATTAATCAAGTACAATCAAACCCGGAAACAACATCAGACCCCCCAGGTATTGATGACACAGGAAATAACGAACTACAACTAAATCAAATAAACTGTGAATCATCAGATTCAGAAAGTGATACAGAAAACACTATCTCCATCAATATGATAGCAGTCGAAAATGACTACGAACCTATTATATATGAACAACCTTTCTCATCACATATATATGAAAATCAATTAGAACTCCTTCACAATTATTATATTGAACCCATCCATTCTGCACAAACGGCACAAGAAACTAACGAAATCAACACTACAAATCAATCCAATGAAAATGACAAAACAAAATGCTTGAATACAAATCACATCTATCAAAATATACAAAAAGAACAACCCAAAGAAAAACTTTGGACAATACCATTTCTTTTAGAAAGCCCAAGAAACAAAGAATTTCAACCACCAGATCTTGAAATTGATTTTTTAATTGATTCAGGAGCAGAATCAAACATAATAAACATTCCCACATGAAATGAGATAAAATCATTACACCCAAAACTAACGCCTCTTGAAACCTCCAGCAAACTAGCAACAGCACAAGGATCAACATTGGTAAACTATGGAAAAATTCAATTATTTCTTCTCCCCACAAGAACAATAGAGCAAAATAAAATTTGAAATAAACCATTTAAACAAATATTTCATATCACTGATATTAAACACAATATCATTGGAAGACCATTTATCTCTAAATATATACCAACAATCAACATTTTGAATAGTAAAATACTAATCAAAGATAAATACACAAAAACAAAAGACACATCCCTAACATTTTTTCAAAGATTAAATAAACAACCACCATTCTTTTCAAAATTTTATCCGATATATAATCAACAAAGAAAACACCTGAAACCACTATCAGGAAACATATATAATTTTTCAATAAAACAAGTTCACCAATATGATAAAAAACAAAATAGACAACAACTCTATATGTCAGATTTTGAATTCAAACCTATCCATAAGTTTTTCAAAATCACAATCTCATCCATAAAATATTTGAAAAACTCGAATTCAGATATTATTTCTCTACATGTATACAACAATACACCCTATCAAGTAACACTACCTCTAGGACTTTTAGGCTATTGCGAAACCAACGCTACGATATCACCAGTACACGAAAAAGCATACCGCGTAAATAATATACTCCAATTATTAGATATTTGTCAATCCACAATTCTTAATGAAGAATTATCCATAAATAATATAATAAGTAATGAAAAAAGAAATACAGATTATTTCACAAAAACCCCATATTTCAAACCCACATTCAACATAAATAACTATACAGAGAATCAACAGAAATTTTTAACAATGTTTAACTTCCAACATTCACAAATAACACAAGACGAATTTGATAAATTAGCCAAACAGCTAATAAAATATTCATCAGTCTATGCAACATCTAAATTTGATGTTGGCAAAATCAGTTCATCACTACATCTCCCATTAAAACCTGACGCAGTTTTCAAAAAACAAAGAGCAAGTAAAGTACCAATTCATTTACACGATAAAGTGAACAGATTACTCGATATTTTAGAACAATACAAAATTATATCACCGGTAAACAAAGAAGAACAACCAAAAGGTAACACATTTATCAACCCTGTTATCATCCTAGCAAAAGGAGAATCATTAAAAATAGTTCTAGACGCTAGATATCTTAATTCACTAATAGACGAATCAAAATGCAATTGGCCTATTGAACCAATACAAGTTATTTTAACAAAAATAAACGGAAAATACTTTACAACCGCAGATATGAATAGTGCATATAATCAAATGCCACTAGATGAACAATCGCGACGCTTAACACAATTTGTTATTGGAAATCAGCAATATGAATTCAACCGCCTATTCTATGGAATACCCATAGGACCAGCAGCATTTTCAGCTTTTATGAGCAAAATTTTTCGACCACTAATACTTAAGAAAAACGCAATCACCTACTTAGACGATGTTTTTATGCAATCACAGACAAAAGAAGAAATGTTTAATGTTTTAGAACACTATCACAAAATACTTCAGAACGAAAATCTGAAGGCCGCTCCCGACAAGTCACACTTCTTTTTAACACGAGTTAAATTCTTAGGACATAATATAGAAAGAAAAACAATCACTCCATTAAAATCACGCATTGATGCTATTCAAAAGCTCCAACCACCAACAAACAAAAAGAAAATCCAAGAATTCCTTGGAATGTTAAATTTTTTAAGCAAATATGTCTATATAATGCAATTATACCTAAGACCTTTCTATAATATACTTAGACAACAAAATAATTTTGAATGGAACACAGAACATCAAGCACGATTTGAAGAAATTAAAAAACTCTTAACTGAACAAATTTCGAATACAATTCCAGATCCAAATCAACCATTCTATGCAATGTGCGATGCTTCGAATTTTGGCATCGGCGCAGCATTATTACAATCACACAATGGTACAAACAAAATGAACCTTATATCAGCAAATTCTCGATTATTCACTCAAGCAGAGCTACGACTCTCAACTCTAATGAGAGAATGTACAGCCATAATATATACACTAACAGAATATGAATTTCTAATACTTGGATCAAAACATCCAACAGTTTTATTCACAGATCACAAACCAATCATTTTTCTCTTTACACAAAAATCTAATCCAAATCACCGAGTTTATAGATTTCAATTAATTCTAATGAAATTCCCAAACTTACATATAGTTTGGACAGCAGGAAAGAATCTTGCATTACCAGACACTTTAAGTCGAAATACACCACCTGAATTACTTACACGTAAAACTACAGTTGAAATACCCAAAAATATAAAATTTTACCTTGCAGAAAACGAAACATCACCCCGACTAGAATGCAAATATGCAGTAAAAACTGACGTTGAACAATCACAGATAAACAATCTACAACACTTCCCACTTTATTTAGATTGCCAAAATAACCACTACGAAGTTGATCTACTTGGAACATCAACTTTCAAACCAATTCCATACTCACAATGGATAAAAAATAACACCCAACAAAAAAGAGTAAAACAACACTCGCATAAAAAAGACCTTTTTCCATTAATTGAAAAAGAAAATCTAACTGATAAAATAAATTTATCAGGACCACAAACAAACGATTCAAAATACACAATAAATCAAGTTTTTAACCTCCATGACCCACTTGATACAATTCCTTTATCTAAATTAGAAATTGAAAACATTTTTCTCCCCCCAACAGATAAAATTACAATTAATACTTTGAAACAATATCAAAATCTTGACCCAGTAATTAGACAACTAAAATCATGGCACAAATATAAAAATAAACCCGTCAAGGCAGATACAACTGTTTTAGGAAATAAAACACTCCTCAGATATTTTCGAAAATTTAATAATACAACAATTAACGAAAACACAGACCTTCTAGAATACCAATTAAACGAATCTACAGTTCCCTGTCTCCCCCTAAGTATGATTCTTATAGCTTTTAATATTTCACATACACAAAACATTAAAGGACACTCTGGATCAGAGAAAACATATTCAAATTTCATACAAAACTTTTATTTTCCAAATGCACCAATTTGGATAAAAGTACTATGCAATGATTGTATAGTATGTCAGCTAAATAAACCTTATCCAAATCAAAAACAAATAGCACAAAAACAAGATTTTAAAGGACAAAGTTTGTACTTTAACCACCGTATTTCATTTGATACAAAAGGACCAATTTCACCCTCATCCGAAGGAAACTCCTACATTATGGTAATTGTTGACGCATTTACACATTATGTAGCACTTAACCCAGTACCGCATTGTAACGCTTATTACGCTTACACAACACTCTATGAACACTGGATAGCTAAATTCGGACTACCAGAAATTTTAGTTACAGACAACGGTACAGAATTCATAAATAACGAAATCATCACATTATGTCATTTATATAACATCAAACACAAACCACGTACATCTCATGCACTTTGGACAAACGGCTTAGTCGAAGGTATGAACCGTTCACTACAAGAATATCTTAGATGTATCATCAAAGGAAATGACACAAAATACACTGAATGGTCAGCAGATGTAAAACTATTTCCCTTAGCATATAATTCACAAATCACGACAACTCTAGGAATGTCACCCTATGAAATGGTTTTTAATCAAAAGCCACGCAAACCAATTATGTTTACAGCAAACTCTCATAAAAATGCACATGGTTATTGTCAACCGAATAAAGAATCAATTTGTTACAACTTACCTTTACATACACACGATGAAGATCATTTTCATCACCCACAAATTCTTAAATTAGCCTCCGGTACACACACCGAATGGATTTTAAACAGAGATCAAAAACACAATGAAATTTACCATAAAGTAACAAAAAAGTTGTTACAAAGACAAAACATTAATGAACAAATAAATTCACGCTTTACACCAGCCTCCGATTTAAAAATTGGAACATTTGTTTTAATACCCAATTTTAACACTGAAAAAGGAATCTCTAAAAAATTACAACCCCTTCGAAAAGGACCATACCAAATAATTGCCAAACCCACTGATGTCACATATAAAATTACCGACTCAAACAAAAAAGAAATTGTTCAACACCGAAACAACCTATTACCTTATTACCCAAAAGAATACGCACTACGCGAAATAACTCAATTATATTCTTTCACAGGTTTAAAAGTTATTCAAAATACCCCACCACATACGGAGAATAAAACAAAAGAACAACATGACATTCATCTAGAAAACCAAAACAAAAAATCAACTATAACGAAAAACAATACAAAAAAGCTAGATCAAAATATACCTCAAAAAGAAAGAAAAAATAGAAAATTGACAGAAAAAATAATACCCCAAAAACAAATCGACAAATCAGAACATAGAGAGTCATCACGACTTAGAAATCAACCACGTAAAAACTATAAAACATTCATTCCACAGTCTAAAATATTAAAGAAAGTCGAATTTCAAAAACAGCTTTAATTTTATATTTCATAATCTTTGCACCTCTAAAATATTATGAACTTTAATTTTTCAAAAAAACATGCTGACAAACAAGCAACGATTCTAGTTCAAAATTAGCCAATAGGATTCATCCAATCCGTCACCTTCCAACAAGACGAACGATATTAAACTCCAGGCATATCTATAACTATAACTTTGCGACCTCCAGGTCAAAAATAAGCAAACCACTCCAACTTGACAACTAAAATAAATACCACCATAAAATCATAACCCTCCCTTATCTAATAACCCAAAGATCAACAATATTTCCCCAACTCCGATCTCAAATACCCCCCAAACAAATATGTTAAATTAGCCGAAAGTAAAAGAACGACCAATTTAATTAGCCTAAAGTATAAAAATCTCAAAAATACCCCAGATCACTTAACAAATAAAAATAAAGACAAAGAAGACCACCCGATCACCATAAAATTCGCCCCCAACAATTTTTCACAAAACTCAACCCACTTGTCAAAAAACCAATAAATAATCCGACCACACTTGAAAATTGCCTCAAACAACAAAAAATATTCGATCGAGAAGCCATTTCTTAAATGCTCTTCTCTCGACCAGTCAACTTAATACTCAACATTTTCATAAACTTTTTACCGATATTTAAACTTTTAATCATATTTCTTTTTGATACCTTTGAATCTTTTGTAATAATCTTAATCATTTTTTGCAATATTTTTTTAATTTTCTATTCCATATTTGAACTATACCTCCAGCTTTCAAAAGCTATTGACTATATCCACAGGTACGATTCACAAAACTTATCTAAATGATACGAACCATTTTTAGTAGAACAGATATTTTTTTACTATTTGTAATTTTTATAACATTTCTATCATCCCTCATCTTGACAATATGCAAATGTATAAAGAAAGCAATCATTACATTCGCCCTAGCAACAATCCTCCTAATTCTTTTTCTAGAAGAATACTATAATAAACATAAATTTTTCCACTAAAAGAATAAATAAAAAGCCATCAAAAATCGCTAACCAACAATCACTCAGTCAGTCTTCACCGACATCATCCCAAGATAACCCAACACCATCTTCAAATACCCAAAACCCCCAAACATCCACACGAATTTCTTTTCAAGATAACCCATATACCTTTGAAGAACGACACGCTCGCTTATCTGAACCGCTAGAACCAGTTCAACGACAAGCACCTTTAAGCGAACCAACATATAACTTATACCCAACACTACCACAAGAATTAAGTAGAATACGAAATCCTGGTCAAAACCAAAATACAGTCGAAATAAATAGACAAATTATACATCCTCGACGAAACAGAAATTTTCAAACTCCCCGAGTTCATTTTGATATACCTCAATCCCCATCACAAAGTACTCCAGAAAACCCCATCGGTATATTACCAGAAACCCCCACGCTTCTTTCACAACGTAGCACCTCAAGCCTACCCTCAGATTACTTAGGTTCAACACCAACATCTGAACAAATACGTGAAAATCCCTTTAACCCTACAAACCAAACATCACGACTACCATATTGGACAACCCATTCATTCACACAAGGTGAACCAAATTTAATCAATGATCCAATAGATATTTCTACGGATACAATAACATCCTCATCACTACCAGAAACATTATCACTACCATCAACACCATCAATCAGTCAGATTTCACCAACGCCTTTTAACTTCAATTTCCCAAATAACCTCGACGCTAGATACCGAGAACAATCATCAACAAATATTCCTTTAAGACTAGACTGGAATACATTCACAGCACCTCCACCATTATTTGGACAACATCCTGAAAGTAACCGACTCCACAACTGGGCACTAAATAGACTACAATATAGACAAGACATTCACGAAGACATTCGTGATCATAACATCCAAATACTCCAACAAAATAGTCTACAATTAAAATTCGAAATCACGGTTAAATTAAACAACATTACTCAACATCCCTATCCATTAAACCCACCAAATATAACAGCTCAATCCCTACCACCACCGTTTATAACAACTGAAGTGATATACAAATACGACAGATATACCAAAAAGACAATTGGTTACATCACATTTTATAACCCATACTCAGGATTGTCATACACATGTATATTCTAAAAATTTTAATTTTTCTCCAACTCCTTTTTCTAATAACTCCAATGAAAACATAAACCCTTCCCCCCGCACAGGACCCCAAGATTTATTAGTAACACATTACGATTGTGAAGAAAACGAACAAAAAACACTACCGAAATATGCAATAAATCAAGTATCACAATGCGAAACAGAACCACAAGCCATAGAAACAACAAATGTAATAGCGACACTTTATTCAAAAGCCGGAGCAACAACAGTTATAGGATATAAATTCACAGCAACTTTTTCCGAAAAGAAAGTACATTGTTCACAAGTCTCAAATGGAAATAAAAACCGACTTGACCACGAATCATTCTACCAGAGTAATATCGAACGACTTTTACATCTCAATCCCGAAGATTGTAAAAACGAGTTACTAAGACTCAATATCACAAGAAATAAAAACACAGATAGAAAATTAGTATATTTTCAAGTTTTTGCAGATTCTGTACATCAAGCAGAACTTGAAAGATATCAAGGACATATAAAATTAGATGAAAAATACCCATACAATGGCGCACACGGAAGATTAACTTATGACATACACGATAAACACTGGATACCACACATTGGTATAAATGACCCATCAAACTGCAAAGCAGACACAAAAAATAAAGGATATCAAGAAATCATGTTTTTCGATTGGAAAATACAACTCGAAAAAATACAACTCACACGCGATTTATCTGACAACACCATGATCTATCAAGGAATTAGATTACCTTGTAAAAACGATCAAGGCTATTGTGACCCTACAACACGAACACAAGCAACAATTGTTTGGTTCCCCGAAGACACATGTACAACATTTCAAGTAGCAAAAATACATGCTCGTATGATAAAATTTCACGAAAAATATTTTATACAATCAATTCCATATGAACAAGTCCATCCATCACGAAGACAAAGTTCTAATTTTAGAAACATACACAATATAGAAAATAAATTGACACGTTTTCAAATATATCAAGAAACAGAACTTGCATGTAAATACAGAAATCCACTTCACAAAACACAATACTCCGAGATATTAGTTGAATACGAAAAAGGATTCGACATGACCACTGGAAAAGTAAAAATCGACCCATACGCCACAAGTCACCCCATAAACGAAGGAACATCATATATACCAGTTGATTTTCAAAAAAGTAAAAGTCAACCTGGTGGACATCTAAAGCCCCATAACACTAGAAGCACACGTTTACAAGAACTATCACTAATGAATAGTACATATTTCGGTAACATCCACTATGATATTCACCTAGATATGAAATTAGACTACACAATTAGCCGAATTTTTCAAGAAATGTCACTCTCTGAATTAGAAACACTTCACCAACTATGCGAATTAGAAAGGACACAAATCCTACAATCACTTGCACTAGCAGTATTAAAAATACCCTACGCAGGATATTTACTATCAGGAAATAGATCAATTTTTTTAGACTATGAAGGAAACATTTTATGGTTCTATACCTGTACCAAAAAAGTATCACCACTATATGTTTTTGAAGATAAACGATGCTATAAAAGAATCCCTATCTTTTATAAGAATAAAGTACATTTCGTTGACACGCTTTCAAGACGAACCTATTTTTGGGATACCGCAGTCCCATGTGGATCAGAAAATAGCCACAATGTAGTTCAACTGAACCCTGATGAAGATAAATATTACCTTCTTACCCCATATCCCACATTAATGCAATCACTCAAAAAATTTTCACCTGAAAGCATCAGAGCTATTGCTCGAAACCCAAATATTGACCTACAATCAATTGGAATATATTCAAAATCCGATATCCAACATCACATTAGAACACAACAATTCCAAGAATTACTAACACAAATGGACACTATACAAAGACAGTCAATTGACCAAAACTTACGCAAACTTGCCGAAACCGCAGGATTTGCAGATATTTATACACAAGACTGTAGCGGATATTTTAAAGACATTAAAGACTATATATATCTAAACGGTGAAAAATATAGACCACAAGATATTTCACCTATAAATATTTTTAGCTTTGTTACACTAAAAAATGAAATTCTCGATTTTCTAGGATGGCCCTACTACATCTTAGAAAAATTAACTATTTTATACGCAATGTTTAACTTTATAGGATTTCTTTTTTCGCTTTTAAAAGGAATCTATAATACATGCGCTATACACACACAAGTAAATAGACAAGCAAGTGTAGCACGCATACTATTTGCAGGATTTTTTGGAATTTTTTCATCATCAATAAACAAAATTCTTTTAGACGCACAAATAAAATAATACAACACAAAAATAGCAACAAGACAGAACACATACGACGAAGAACATAACAATGTAGACATAACGCCTACAGCACCACAGTTACCACCCCTACCACATAACCATCCACTATCACTAGTCCCACGAAATTTTCGAAATTTAGCAATAACACATAATCCAAATTTTAGACCAACCATATCACAAAGTCCCATTCAACATGTAATGACACACCATCCACTAGATGAAAATACATATGAACAAATTATAGAACAACCCCATACCACCGCTTTTCAGTCTCAAAATAATAATTTTTTTAGCCCACGATGAGCCGACAACTTGGATCCCTACACCGCTCAAATTCCCACCCGACCAACCTCAACATTCCAATTACAATAATTCCACTTTTTGCTTTCCCGCCACCCGATTTCCCAACCAATAATGTAACATCAGGCATGAATTCAGACACTAATTCACATATCTCAGTTTTATACTCCATCTCACAACTCAATAACCCAGATATTGAAACCCCTGATGAATTTGCAGACTCTGAACCATCTCCATCCAATAATTTTCAAACCAACTCCTCAGTTTTTTCAAAACCCCCTTTTCAACCAATCCCGCCAAATAACCCACTCCCATCGATTTCTACACCCTCTTATGCTTCACAAGTCACCCCAACCTACTCTTCATTTCATTCAAGACCGATCATCCAATTCTCCAGATACTCCCCAAATCTCCCAGGAACTAGATAATTTTATCACCCTACAACAACAACCCTTCCACCTTGAAAATTCCACTATAAACCAGATTTCATCCACAATAGAATCATTAAACCCACCTACCCCTACACCCTCTTCAGCTTATACCGCATCATTAGCACCATCCTCCACATCCACCGAATCATCAAATAGCACTAATAGAGCTTATCGCACTTTTAAAAGAAAATTCCCGAACCATCCATTTCCAACAAAACCAGGAACAGCCCGTGAATATATTAGTCATCCAAATCACACTAACACGAAAATTTTTTTAGCCATCACCCTAACTTCATTTCCACAGTATACTTTGAACACCCCTGACGACACTAACAACACACGCAGTTTTGTAGATGAACACGTTTTAATGCCTACACTTCAATGGACATCATATTATCATTTTACTAACCCCCTTTGCCTACCTTTATCTAATACTCACATCGATATAGAAAGAAATAAAGATATGCTATATCGACTCACCACACCACTAAAACATAGACAATTTACTTATATAGGATATAAAAAGTCACTAAAAACATACACTGCACCCCGAGCTAACGAATACACGCTAGAATATTACGATCACAACATCATCCGAACTAACCAAGACCAATTTTTAGATGATGACCGTTTCGCTAACCCACAAATCACAGAAAAATTTTTCATCAAAACACCATATGTATTTACACTCAATATATTTGATCGCAAAATCGACCACATCATTTCTGAAGCACTAACCGACACACAAGCTTACGAAAGTTTTAAAAAAAAATTTCAATTATTTTCACTAACCTTTCGTTTCCTTGCACCACATGAACGAGATTTGCACTGCTCACACGATATTATGTTACGCACTAAACAAACCCGCACATATACATATTATCGCTTCATACAAAATCACTTTGATCTACACACTCCATCAAGACAACCACACCACCGATTTCAATTTATTAACTCTAAGTACACTTCACCATTTTTTCTTAACTTCACATATTGCATCAAAGATACTAACCTTCACGGTATTCTTCGCAATTATGATCCCATAACCCAAATGTATATTTTTTGTCCCATCACAAAGACCTTCAACGCAGAAGAATCCAGACCCTTCCTTATCCCACATGAATTTGTTCAACCTATAGAAATCCCCATATTAGAATTCATCCACAACACTAAATATAACCACAAATTATATAATCTCATCCAAAACACACCTTATGATTTTGCAGTTGGCACTGAAGAACTAAAAACCATTAAAGCACTTCAATTGCTTTGGCCACTGCTTCAAACTAAAAACATCATTCGCATACTAGCAAAGTTACTAACAAATTCCGACATAATCCACGACATCTTCCCCCACGGTTTTTCCCCGACGACTAACAAGTAAGTATAAATTATCATTTTCTTAACTAATAAATTTAAAATAAAACACTAACCATTCTTTATCCATGTTTTATTTAGATTTTTAGTCTTCATCTCACGATCATCTGCAAAATACAATAGAGAAAAATAAAAAATTGAAAACTTCATCAAATTCTTCAAAACTCTATTAATATTTTACACTAGATAAATTCAATAAAATTCATACCAATGAAGTAAATTAATTTATAAATTATTTCCCTAAAAGCAGTAATTCTAATAATGATAAAAATTTGTAACATAATTTTTCCCCAAAACTAGCAGTAAAATTGAAATTCTATGTAGTAAATTGATAACACGAAAATGCAGTACTAACCTTTTGATATTTCCATTCACTCGCACAAGAATTCTATCCATACTCGCACAGCTCGCCCACGAAGAATTGTTTAAACAATGAATTTCAGTTTCAAGCTTTCACACTCAACAACTCTAACACACGATAACAAATTTCAAACTTTCCTTTAACCCGGTTGGAAAGGAATTATATACTAAACAAAACTAACCAACGCAGCTTACTAAACACCACAATACATAGAATAACAGCATGACTAAGAAAAGAAAACCAACGGTACCCAAACCGGATTAACCCAGTTTAAAACTGGATAATTTATTCTTTTGAAGACTATTATAAAGTCTAAGAAAGAAATAATAAAACACAAAAAAGTCGAAAGACAAACCCATACCAAAAACAATTTGATTTTTGAAAAAGGACACAACCAACGAAACATAAGAAAAACCACAATAAACCCAACATAAAACGTTATCACATAACAGGACCCCTCACAGAAACCGCACGAAATCATACTCCCACTCCTGGCCTAACCCACCAGAGAGGACGTCCTGAGCATGCTCTATAGCCGGCCTAACCCACCGCGCTACATCCACGCTTTGTGACCACACTTCTATTTTTAATAAGAGGTACTCAAGGGTGAGTAACTCTTCAAAATAACCGAACTAAAACAAAAAGCTTTTGTGAAAACAACTAACCAAAATCATAATTAAAACACCAAACTAATAAAAATTTTATAAAATGTAAATTATACCTTGCAGTATATAGATCAGCATACAACACCAAAGACGAACATCCAAAGACAAAATGACCCCACTACACTCGAAAAAGAATGGCCAACCACAATCAATATGCCGCCCACAATCACAACTCAAAGGATTTAGAGTACGACTTGACTTCGCAGAAAAGGACTTCATTGAACTAGAACAATGACCACCTCGATGTTCAAGTATACGTACAGATCCGAGTAACCAGGCATCCCCTCCACGCACAATCTCCACGCCATTCCCAAACAAGGTCAACCCAAAAGAAGTTCTCTACATGGAACAGAAAAACCTGTCATAGCCAACCATTCTGAAATCAGATTTGAGTTTGTTGCGAAAACCCAGTCGTTGTCATGAGAAGACACAGCGATTGAACCTGGAACTTCTCTAACACGAAAACCCAGAAGAATTATGATGTTCGCCAAATACCAACGTCCATCATCCATCCTTTGAATTACAGAAAGACTATTCTAAAAAACTCTGTAAAACCCGGATGGGTGGAACCTGATCTAAACTACATTTTATGATTGGATAAATTAGATATTTTACCATTGTAAAGTATTTAATATTAACCAATCATGATCCATCTAACTAACAACCCACTTATTTGTAAGTGCTGAAATTACTTGTAATTTCAGCACCAGAGAGATTTGAATTTAACTTAGAAATTAGTTGCCTCTCCAAAGGAACTTCAGCAGCCGCAATAAACCAGTATACCCTAGATCTATTGAGCCTAGCAGAGACTAGTTAAACAACCTGAGACTAGATAGTATAAGAGTAAGATTAGGATCGGTATTAGACTAAGAAGCTGCACGAATCTATCCGGCCGAAAATAAGATAGCGTGACGAGCAGACGGTGTACCCTATCCGAAATTACTCTATGAGTTAACCACCTAGGTTATAACTCATTATTTTTTATCTTATTACTTTTTTTCATGATTCAATAGTTTCATTCTAATTCATCTTGATTTATATCGATAACCTTAGTAGTAACATTGCTGGATGGGCGAGTAGGGAGGGGGGGGGGTTGAGGCAGGGCGAATTGGGTACAGTATAGTATCATTAAAGAAGTAAGTCTGTGATATAGATCCCTCCAATCGATAATAGTGTCAGTGTTTCCCTGATCGATCAATTTCGTCTGATAATTCTCCCTTTATTTGTTTCAGTTCAATCTGCTGATCGATACTGGCAGTAGTAATTTGGCAGTGGCAGGCACCCCTGTGGACTACGTACCCAGTGTATTTCTGCACAAGCAGTAAGTTCATCAATGCAGGTGGGGGGGGGTTATTCATCAGTAAGTCCTTTTGGCATGAAAATTCTGCTTATTGCGAATCATTATTACGCCAAGGTTTGAACGATTTCTCATGCATATTTGGAACGAAATTTTGAATATACTCAATATTTAAATTTGGCAATAGTTATTTTTGGGTCATTCGGTTCGTTGGTCATTAGGGATCGAAACAGAGTTCATGCTGATGGTTCTGCAAGGGTTACAGAGAGCGATAACAATTAACCTTGTCAGAAAAACTTCATCTTTAGTCAATTTTGACTTAAGGTTATTCAAGAGAATAGCGAAGTTCTTTGTTTAGTTTTAATCATCAAATGACAAAAATGTTTCTTCCAATTAAGAGCAGTACGAAAAGCTCCTTCTGATACCAACGCGACAATAGATTTTTGCGGGGGTTACATGAAAGAAAATTATCAGTCTTGTCAGATTAAAGCTTGCGGTCTATTTTTGCCATGTCTGAATTTGTGTGAATCGGGTCAACTTCACGCTTAAAGTACTGATAGAGTACATGTTAGAGATAGAGCACTTGTTATTTTGAAAAAAAGTTTTTTTGCGAGAGCTCTCCACTCAAAATGAGTATAGATTGGCGCCGAAGGCGCCTTTAGAAAAGTTTTAAGGTCAGTCAGTAAAAATGGATATCTCAAACTAGTACAAAGGGGGACCCTATGGGTCGGCGGGGGTCGAATCTCTAAAGAAAGGGCGTCCGCCCCCCGCCCGCCTCCCCATAAATCCGAATTTTTGTGGTCGAGGGGGGGTTTCTCCAGACAAATTTCGACTTTTTAACTCACAATTTTTAAAGCGAGTTTTTAAAAACCAAACAAAGGGTAAGTTGTTGTGTACTCAAATTTAAAACAGTGTTTCACAGGTGAACTTATTTTATAAAATTATGAGGGTTTCAAGATTTCCCTTTTGGCCAATTCGGGCAATTAACGCGCGACATTATTTGTTCTAATAACGCGTAATCGAAGATTTAGTTAGATTTTAAAATTGTTCCAAACTAAACTGAGGCATGTTTTTGGTCTATTTAAACTTGCTTCATGCGAAATATATCACTTTGTATTTCACGTAGCGTGTGGAGAGGTGTATTTCAATCATTTTTTTCTCAATTTTTTTTTTCATTTTCTTAAAAAATACTATCCGTTTATTAAATGTAAGCGCTACTCCATAGACCTTGAAAAGGCAGCCGAAACATTCAGGGATTTGCTCTGATAGGAGCAGTCTTGTTAATTAATAGAATAATATGTTTCCTAATCCTAATGAACCATGCTTTGTACCGAGTTGGAGAGTTAGAGAAGGTGTCCTTTCAAAACCTTTAAAATTTTTTGCGATAACGATCTTTGAGTTTTTGTCGAGCGCTTTTAATAATAAGACTGCGCGTATCACAGCAAAGCCCTGAATGCTTTGAATGCGTTGTATTTTTTATAGGGTAGTTTATATAAAATAAATTGATGAAAATTTCAAAAGAAAAAAAAAGAAAAATTATGTGTTTTTAGTTTTTTGGAAATCATTCCACTATCAGCTATGTGAAGTTATAAAGGAGGTTTTTGCATACCGCATGGTATTGAATGGAGGACCATTGAGCATGCCCCATCAGAGTTTGGAATGATTTCTACGGCTGATCTAATCTCCGCTTACGCGGTAATTGCACGAAACATATCGCGCGTTAATTGTACCAAATTGGCCAAATTGGCATTTTTTAACCCTCATAACTCTACTTAAAACGTCACAGGTGATATACTTGTTTAAAAATTGAACTCAGGACTTTTTGAATGATTTAAAAAAACTCCGTCAAAAGTTGCTTGTGAAAAAGTCGGAACTTATCTGGAGAAATCAAAACACCCGAGCACAAACATTCCGTTCTTTTCTTCGAAAATTAATGGAACCTCGAAAATGTTACAGAAATTAAGATGGATGGATGCAAAAAAAAACAAATTAAATTCATGGATTTATCATAGTGATTGGAGCAAACATTCAAAGTTGATTAAAAAAGGGAAAAAGAATCAAAAGTTTTTTTTCCGATGTTTTTAGTGAGAGCGGAGTGAAATACGCAACAATTCGCAAAGTTTGGCTAGATGCAATTGTTTTTTTTTTAATTTTATTTTGAAGTCTTCTTTTGAGTAGTTATAACATACCCGCGGTGGATTTCTATGCATAATAATCGATTATAAAGGGAATTTGTTACATAATTGTTGTCATTACAATCCGTTATTGAGGCAAATACATATTATCTGCGTAAAATTACAAGTTGATGGAAATATAATCTATATATATTTTTTGCATAAGCAATTGCAAAACTTGCAACATTGTATGCCTTACTCACGGCCTACTCGCAATCTAAACCTAATCAAATAGATATTCACGGCACAATTACCGCTAGGTTACCGCCACCACGTTTGACCCAACCACACCCCCTATAACTGTTTACCGCCCACATATTTACCATACCCTCCCTCGCTTCCACATTTGCACCCCCTCACATCCACCCCCCCCCCCCCTCTACATAGTTTACCCCACTTACACACAATTATACCACTCCCCCGTTGATCGTTACCCCCATGCCACGTCCCCCCTACTCCCCGTAAAAGTGAAGGGGTTAATGCACGGGGGAAGGAAACGGGAGCGGAGGGCTGAAAAGAAGAAAGTGTAAGCGGGCGTGTACGAGGGTGTATGAGGGGGTTGATAAAGGGGCAGTGGTGATAGGGGGTGCTTTTGTACACTTGGGAGACAAGATATTTATTTTGTCAGCCAAAGTAAACCTATTTTTATATTGATGTCACGTATATCCGGCCAAAAGCAACCGTTCAGTTTTGAACTTACGGATCTATGTTTATACTGCAATTTTCTAGAATAGTTTAAGAAAAAAACTCATAATCCATTCTAATTGATTATAATTGATTAAAATCGATTTTTTTGATTTGGCAAAAATTAGGATCATAATGTATTTTTAGTCGAATATACTCGATCATTTTTGAATTTTATAGAGACTGACAACGAGAATCCAATATAATCGATAATTATCCTAGAAACTATGGTGCAGGTAGTTTCACATAATAAGTTTCACAGATAAGAAAGCTATCGAAAAACATTACGAGGCCAAACTGTGAATTTTGTGCATTGTAAGCGGATTCCGGAACGGGCCAAAATCAGATTTGTCGCGGAATCCACAACATTGTTACTTTTCTTTGATCTTCTCTACTTTTTTGGATTCCACAAACAAATACAAATAGCTAAAACACTGTTTTGCTTAAAATTGGTCCAAAAACAGGCATTTTTGCCGAGTCCGCAACAAAATTTGTGGAATCCGCAACAAAGTTTGCGGAATCCGGAACAGTTTGTGGAATCCACAAACAAATAATAATATATGTGTTTAGTAAATTTAAGCTGTCCTGGAATCCGCAACTGTAAGTGGAATCCTCAAGTTGTTAGCGGAATCCGCCAATTGTAAGTGGAATCCGCAAATTGTAAGTGGAGTCCGCAAGTTGTAAGCGGAAACCGCAAATTGTAAGCGGAATCCGCATAAATTTGCGGAATCTACTTACATTTGCGGAATCCGCTTACAGTTGCGGAATCCAGAACTACTAGCTATATTCTCCTGTTGCGAAACCCGCGACAAAACAAATGTGCCGACAAAAGTTACGTTACAAGTGTTTGTACGTGGAATCCACAGAAATGTTGTAGGTGGAATCCACTTACAGTTTGGAACATGTTTAAAAATTAGTCTCTGGAATCTAGGAACATATAGACACAAAATTGTGCGCCTATCCAGTGCAGAGTTTGGCCTCGTAATGAACTTTTGTGGCACAAATTTTACAGGTTGAATAATATTCTGCGCTGGGTCAAGTTGATGCCCATTCAGTGTTGCTCCTTTTGGTGTATGGTAAAACTAATTTGTATAACTGCAACAATATTAAACAAAAACACAAAAACCTTCAAATCGTCTCCCAGATCCGAGTAGTCTTTTTATCCCAATAATAAACATCTTGATGAAAATTGAAAAGTTTCTCATTACTACATTTAGTGTAAAAACAACAAAAAAACCGTTTGGACCATTCAGTAGGAATTTTACAGGAACAGGCTGTCTTTGTTAAGAAAAATAGCTTGTGAAGTAAAGGTTTCTCTATTGTTATACTAGAAAGCAAAAAATACACATGTAGTTGCCTAGTTATGAATAAAATTTTTCTGAGTAATCTTTTTTCAAGGTCATCCACCTTCAGCTGGTTAAGCGACAGAGTATCCGTCCAGTACAGTCAAGGCTATTGGGAGGGCGAACTAGCACGTGACCAACTCAAGTTTTCAGCTCTGCCCACTCGACCAATCACAGCCGAGTTTGCAGTGATAGACTACTCTGAGGATTTCTTCTCGGAAGGCACGGATTGGCAGGGTATTCTGGGACTGGGTTACGAGACTATAGCTGAAGAGGTAATGAAAATAACATTGTGTATATATGGATGTAACATAAGGTCCGTCACCAAATATGGATGTCTGAAAATAGTACGAAGGGGGACCCTTTGGGTCGGCAGGGGATCGAATCCCTGAAGAAAGAGACGTCCGCCCCCCCCCCCGCTCCTCACCCCCCCCCCCCCCTGAATCCGCCCCTGATTGTGTTTGCTCCATCATAAAAAAGCAGCTAAAAGCGCAAGAGGGTACAAAACACAAGGAATGTTTTGTTATTCAGAAAATATAAGAGTACAATTACTACAGCTGCCTCCTTAAAATTTACATGAATCGCTGACGAACAATTGATGCGCCTGGAATTTTTTCAAAAAAAATTGTTTTACAAGTGTTTTCATTTCTCTATGAGGTTATCATAAAAGTTGCGGGACCCATCAAAAAATCCATGAACCCATTCCATTCTAGCTTTTTGTTGGAAAAACATATACCATATTTGTAGCAACAAGGATTATTGTTTGAAGGCCTGATTTGAGTTTTTTTGAGCCGGGAGTTTGCTTAAAAAATTCCGATATTTCCTCGCCCAAAAATCATTGTCTGATATAGTTCCTCGAAACAACGACAAATCTTCTCGGTCGCACATCATCGAGACTCCTCTTTTGGATCTTGACGGCCGCAACGTACCACTTTTGAATCGCGGTGGTCACTACTTAAGACGCGTATCTCGGCCAGGGAAGTAACGCTAAATTCCTGGTTTAGGGCGTGGAGCCTTTCTGGGTGAGTTACATCAGAGAACACATCTTCAAGGACATCTTCTCCCTCAGTCTCTGTGGGTTGCAGAGCAAGACTCACCTGGACCAGAGCAGTCCAGATGGGAGAAGCAAAGACGATGATGAAGCCCAGGGAACGCTGGTCAGAATTTTAAATTGGATCTTTAAAATTTAAAACATTTGCAAATATTTTAAAGTTTTCCTTGAAATCTTCCGCAAAAATCTGCTTCTGACTATCACCTGATCTACTCGCAAACGTATAAAAACCCTAGTTTTAGTTAATAAATGTAAGTAAAAATTCTATTTGTTATTTATTATAGTTCAGGAATTGTTTTTGTTGATTGTTAGTTCTTTTTGTTAATTGTTTTTGGCTTATTGAACAACTTATAATGCTGTTACAAATCAATAAGCCCGAATCATTTTTTAAGGAAATATTTTATTTGTTCAGACGTTGGGCGGTGCTGACCCGGATGTGTTTGTGGGGTCGATGCAGTTCACGCCCATTGTGAGACCAGACTACTTTGAAGTGCTCATCACTGATGTCAAGGTCAACCACGACAGTCTCAGACTAGACTGCAAAGAGGTCAGTTGAGGCCATTTTGGAGCCGAAAAGATAGTTGAACTTAATTGCATTTAATTGGTCAAGAACTAAAAACATTTGTTGATGTTTAATTTGACTCGGTTTTTTTTAAAAAAAATTAGTTACAAGCTGAAATCCGACATGGAAAATTTCAGTTTAAGGTTATTCAACTTCGTCCATTAGAAAACTAAGAAGATTCGTTGACCAAAAGGTACCAACAATTTCGCAATAACTATAAACAGAACAAAAATAAAGTGAGCTTCTGCTAAAGATTTTCAGGAATTTAAAATTTGAACTTTCACCTGAGCAGTCGAGTCGGCCATTAGAGTAGCTTGCATCATCGGATTTTGTGCCGTCAAAACATTTTGGAAAACACAGTGACAAAAATGACTGATAACTTCGGGTTTTCAATTAAAATTTTCTGGCAGTATTTTTTGATTTTTTGACATTAGACATCCCCCCCCCAAAAAAAAAAAACGTTGCTGAAAAGAAAAAACGTGCCTTAACGATTTTCTTTTAAAATAATCTTTAAACGTTTTGTCTTTTAACTATAAGTTTTTTCAGTACAACTTCCCTCGCTCTATTGTGGACAGCGGAACTACTAATTTACGACTGCCTGCCAGAGTTTTTGATGCAGTGATATATCAACTCACCAGTTATGTCCAAACAACTATGGTAAGACTAACACGTTTTTT
This sequence comes from Symsagittifera roscoffensis, assembly GCF_963678635.1. Taxonomy (NCBI): domain Eukaryota; kingdom Metazoa; phylum Xenacoelomorpha; order Acoela; family Convolutidae; genus Symsagittifera; species Symsagittifera roscoffensis. The sequence continues at coordinate 10,783,313 of NC_087069.1, forward strand.
TTTTAAATCAAACAAATCGAACATCGTTATTCCATTAGAAGAATTGTACATTTTGCACTTCGCTATCGTAGCATCTTCACGAAACTTGGCGGATAAAATTTTGAGGACTCACTTAAATAACTCCACCCTGAAATGATCCAAGTAATCAATAAACCCCCAACCTCCCATCAAAAAAAAATTAGTTATTAAGTCAACAATCAAAAAGATGAATTTTGAATGGCTAAAAGACGCGTTCTTTTAATCAAAGTTACTTGTTTCTTTTTAAAAAAATTATACGTTACTTGTTTCTTTTTAAAAAATTGATATAAGAAAAAATTGTCCACTTAATCTGGGTTAAACTATTTAATGTCATTAAAACGAAGAATAACCCACAATTGCAAACTAATGCCAAGCCATCGTTTCGGGGATGTTTATGGAAATTTTCATTGAAGTTGATTTTTTGTTTTCTTTTACTGGCTTGCGTTCATACTAAATATTTCACCATGATCAGCGGCAACTAAGAACTTGAAATGCAGGCGTTTTTCTATGAGTTGTTTGTTGCTTGATTCACCAGTGTAAGAACTGTTTTTGCTCAGTAACTAATTCTTGTTTACTTCGATCTTCTTCATATCTGTAACACGGCCAGCGAGAATCCCGAGGTAGGTCCGGTCAGGAGAACAACCACATCAAAGTCTTGCAGGGGCTTGCCTGAATTATTTTTTGCTAGAAACCAGGCCCGGATTACCAGGTTTTTGGTGAAATTTGAACGCAAACCTGTCCAATAGCAGAGTAATCAAGATTTTTTCAATCTTAAGAAAAATGGCAGAAATGCAATTGAAGATTCTTCATTTAAGTAGGGAAATCTTGTGTGCACGGCTATAGAGCTTCTTTCTTTTAAAATTTTAAGTGTGAAACGTGTGAGTTCTTTTGAGAGATAAATTTTTGCCAATCAATTTCTCAGAAACAAAGTTTTTGGTCGCACAAACAGCGCAGCTTAAGATTTTTGGTTATTTTGTTCACTCATTCATTCGTGGTTTTCTTTACAACTGTTTTTCACTCAAAAGTGTTCTGTTGTCAATATAAATGTTGTCAAAATAGTTGGGTCTTCGGTTTTTCCCTAATTGTAACTTCATCCGAGTCTAGTTTGAGCTCACGCGTCAGCTTGTTCCTTAATAAGAGTCCCACAAATTTGAAACATCATTTTTCATTTTGTGTACGTGCCATAGATAGTCGTATATTGTCACCCGAGTCGAGGTTTTTCACCTAATTTGAAGCAAGATTTGAGCGGTTTGAGCGGTTTTCTTAGACAATTACGCTCAAAATCTTGCTTCAAAATGAGCGGTTTGAGCGGTTTTTGAACGGTTTATCTAAAAAAACCGCTCAAAAACCGCGCAAGATTTGAACGGTTTTGAGCGGTTTATCTAAAAAAACCGCTCAAAAAGCGTGCAAGATTTAATAATAAAAATTCGACCACAGAGGGATTCGGACACCCAATCTTCTGCTTCGAAGTCAGACGCCTTATCCGTCAGCCCATTAGACCCTGAAAATAGTGTCGCGCAGCCAATATAAATTACGCACCACAATGAATACTGAATACTCTGCATTTTAATTCATGCTTTTGAAATTCCTGTGACAGTGATACGTACCTCAGACCACAGGTATCCAGTGCATCGTATCCGTCTATATAATCTTGGTCGCACCGTCTCCGCTTCGGTCTGCAAAGACGCGCCGTCTCCACCTCGGTCGCGAAAGTCTTGAAAGTGCACATTTTGGTCGCGCTGGCCAAACGGTCGCGCCGTTGTCTTTGGAGTCGCGCCGTTTCCGCCTAGGTCGCGAAAGTCGCGCCTTAGTTTTTCAGTCGCGAAAATATGGACATGAGTCTGGGACCTCGACCCGGGAAGACCGCTCAAAAACCGCTCAAATCTTGATTGAAAAACCGTTCAAAAATCACCGCAAGAAATGAGCGGTTTTTGAGCGGTTTTTTAAGCAAGATTTGAGCGGTTTGAGCGGTTTTTCCAAAAAAACCGCCCAAACCGCTCAAATCTTGCTGGAAAACCGCTCAAACCCCTCAAATCTTGAGCGGTTTTCGAGCGGGATCTCGACCCGGGCATTCCTTCTGTTAATTGAAAACCGTTGTCGTATCGTTGTTACAATTCCATTAAACAATACTGCCAATATATCATTATAAATTATTTTGTGGAGAAGACCCAGAGGCTTATTTTTTATACTCTGACAAATTGGAAGCCTGTGAAGTTCATGTAGCAGTGTGGTACTGCGGCGTTAGCAGTAGGTAACCTTGAGGACAGTTTGTTAGCTACTGCATCTGCAGTAACCATATGTGCTAATTATATTTATTATGTTATTATTATGTAAGAGTGGTCAAGGCCATTTGGTGATGCTAAAATCCTATAGATGAATTGGTCAGTGTTTTCATATTACAGTGTAACGAACAGTAACCAATCTCAGCTACGAAATCTTGTTAACAAGAATCAAGAACATTAAATTAACAGTATCTATCCTTACTTTTATTCCACGCTACGCATTTAGGGAATATCACATGGCGCAACCAGCAGGATTTCTGGCCCAGGATAATAGAACTGACATGGGAATTCCTGTTTTCTGGACCACAGCAAACAACGATCCACCTTGGAATTTTAAGATATGGTTCGATCAGTTCCTGATGGCGGTAACGGTAAAAGAAAATGTTATCCCAGAAGTTATGCTGGAGGATCCTAAACCGGTGCTGGAGGAGCCGAAACCACGTCCAGAAACAACTAGAGGGGGTGAGTCCGCTGCTGCAACAGCAGCTCGAGAAGCACGGGATAGACTGTTAAGGGATCGAGTAGCAGCCGAGAATGAAGAAAAAAGAGAAAGAGGAATTAAAGTGGGTCACAATATTTACTACAATGAAGTTCAAAAGCGACTAGTATCCAGGCTATTTCTTGCGTTCGGGACGGAAGGAAAGAAACGGTTTGTTCAAAAGAATCCACATGTTGAGATTTCGAAATTGGAATTTGAAGAGATGGTCAGATTAGCGAAGGAGACTTTCAAAAAATGCCAGAGTATCACCTATGAGCGTTAAAAGTTATTTAATAGATCGCAGGAAAATGGAGAATCGTTAGAGGCATTTCATGCCGCGCTAACTGCGCAAGCAGCCAAATCGGCATTGGACACTTTAGAAGATGAGTTAGTCAGAGATCTATTCATTTCTAAAATGCGAAGCCCAGCATTGCAGGACACAATCACGTTTGAAACATTACCTCCTGGCGAAGTGTTGAAGCGTACTAAAAAAAATTGAGCAGAGCAAACAATCGACACAAGCGTTTCAGAAGTCCACTCTGGACCCTGCACAAACAATAACGCAACCGAGTTCTCATATTAAAATCAAGCAGGAACCGATTCTGGCGGCGGGAAACAGAATAATAGAAAACCCTATCGCGAAAGGAATAGACGAAAGCAGCCGGAAGGAAGGGCGATACCGAATAAATATAACGTAGATGATCGGAAACCGAGAATACAGAGATTACAGAGAGTTCGGAGGAAGAATGTAATTTGATACAAACATTTGATTCGTGCAAAGAATTTGAGGTTATGGCAACTGAACAAAAAGACAATCAGATACAGATGATAAATCGGTACATCGAAGAGAAAGTGAAGGGGAACAGAGGTAGTGAAACTGGAGTTAATAAACTCGAAACGAAAAAAATTGACATTCGGAAAGATTCAACACCAGGAAGGATGAAATCATTAAAAGCCCTAATCCGAATTGATAATCAAATCATAAATATGACAGTGGACACAGGAAGTCCAATTTCATTTATAAATTGGACAGTGGCAAAGCAGATTTTAGATTCGTCAGGGAAAATACAATTCACACCTGTCAAAAAACTGAATTTGTCAGCACAATTCGTGGACTATAATAAAATACCAATAGCAATATTGGGTGCTGTGAAAGCGAAAATACGTTCCGCTGGCTGGGAAGTCCCTGATGCTACATTTCGTATAATCGAACGAAGGACATATTGGGCTTAGATTTACAAAATAAAGTGGGTATCACCACTACGCAGAGACCCGCTCCTAAGAAAAAATCCCGATTCGACATAATGCTGTGTGAACAGTCGGAAGCTTGGAAAGAAAAGTTCTATGGTGATTTCAAAAACCTGTTCGACAGAAAAGGACAATCAATACATCATGTAGTAAGCACGACGTTCAAATACCCTCTCTGCCCAATTCAGGAAAAAGGGAGGAGAATACCTATCCATGTGCAGGATAAAGTTGAGAAGGAAATAGAAAAATTACTACTAGAAGGCCATATTCAAAGGTTAGATAAGTGTACTAGTGGTTGTTTCATAGCCCCTATTGTCATCACGGTGAAGAAAGATGACTCAATTAAGTTGGCACTGGATGCAAAGCCCATCAACATACAATTGTACAAAAACAAGTACCAAATGCCGAATGTGGAGGAGATATTAGACGGAGTCAGTCAGATAGTAACTGCACAGGCAGCAGGTACTTTGTTCTTCACTGTGTTAGACTTGAAAATGCGTATAGTCAGCTAAAGTTGACACCACAAATTGCAAGGCAGTGTAATTTCAATATCGTAGGGGGGAAAGCAACAGGTACATATCAATTTTTGACGGGATTCTACGGGTTGGCAGATATGCCAGCAGAATTTCAAAAAGCAATGGATCGAACGTTAAATAATTCTAAGAACACATTTTGTTTCTTGGATGACATATTGATCGTTTCAAAGGGATTGGAGCTAGAACATGAAAAACTAATAACTGACGTCCTAATGAAGTTAGATAAGGAAAACTTATCTCTGAAGTTGTCGAAATGTGAATTCTTTAAAGCAGAAGTAAACTGGCTCGGACATAAACTTTCAGAAAGTGGGGTTACCCCGAAGATTACAAAAACGGAAGCTATTCTTAAGTTAGAGCATCCCAAGTCGCTCAAACAACTTAGGTCCTTCCTCGGTAGCATTAATCACCTTTCGAAGTCTATACCAAATGCAGCTAATTTGACAGACAAGCTTAGACCATTACTGCGAGAGGAAAAGGAAAAGAAAAAATTGAAAAATATTAAAGTCCCAGTTAAAAAATTCGAATGGGGACCCGATTACACTGAGGTGTTCGAGGAAATCAAACAAGCAGTAGCAAAAATTGCAAAATTGAACTATTATGACCCGGCTAGAGAAACTTGGGTCAAATGTGATGCAAGTCATAGTGGACTAGGGGCATCGTTAGAGCAACAAACAGAAAATGATGAATGGATCCCAATTTCATTCGCATCGCGCTAGCTGAATAAACAAGAAAAAAGTATTCTAGTAATGAGCTTGAGTTATTAGCGGTAGTTTGGGCAGTTGATCGTTTCAAACATTACTTATTAGGAAAAGAATTTGTAATAGTCACTGATCATAAGGCATTAACATCCGCTTTAGAAGGCAATCGGTCTAATAAGACCTATCAATCAAGATTAACGAGATGGGTGGATAGATTATTGCCTTATCAATTCAAAATTGTTCATATTCCCGGAAAGGATATGGGGATAGTTGATTATCTCTCTAGAGAACCAACAGGAGAACCCTGGCCAGAAACAAAATAGGATGAAAAATTTGTGATCACTTCAATTGAGTATTTTCATAGCGCACTCGACTGTTTGTACAGTCGGCTGAATGCTACTGATGCAACAATTCAGAATGAAAAAGCTCTAGAACATTCTCAGAAACAGAAAAGAGAAGACAAGTTGTCAAAATCCAAGCATGGTTGCCATAGCAACAAAAAGGTCAAAAACTCAACAAAGCTCTACTGGAACGAAAACAATTGCAATTCAAATTTTTTGCCTATTAATAACGCGTTGAATCAGAACACTTTTGTTAATTTCACTAGAGCAGTTCAGTCGGTCAATTTAATCCAAAACAGTAAACAAATTTCAGAAGAAATGGAGAGCGAAAAAACAAAGAAGAAAGCGGTGCGGATCGGAGACTGTAGGACACAGGAGGAGAGCGATAAATTAACAGAGGAGGAGATAACTGAGACTACTTTTCATCGAACGTATAGGATAAGGAGAGGAACGCTGGATAAATTGGGATCAGACACTTTTGAAGAGGATAATTGTGCTGCACGAGCAGTAATGTGGGATCAGGACGCAGAGGAGACGAAAAACTTACTATCCATTTGGGATCTAGTCAGTAAAGATCAAGAAATGTCGGGAAACATCAAAGAGCTGGAGGCGGCAACACAGATGGTCACGAGTAGCCCAAGATCAGGTACTCGTTCAGTTTCACCAACAAAATCTATCATAGAAGTGGAATTAACCGCGGAGGAGGACGATCAGAGTCAAGAGGTCAGTGAAATTCAACCATCGAGAAGGATCAACAAACGACAGACTCAGTTGGAGAACTCATTGGCAGATATGGGAGATATCGGCAGTTTTAGCTTGTCTAGATTATTTGACAAAACGCTGTTGGCCGAACTCATCTCTGAAGACGTGTGGATGGACCGGTTGCGACGCGTAATAGAGAGGAAGGACCGGGCAGGATTTGAACTCATGGGCCCGTATACGAATCCGCTGTGGAATCAACTCTCAGTAATCGATGACTGCATACTGGTGGACAATAGGATAGCAGTTCCAATACAACTTCGTCCAGCAGTTATGAAGCGAATTCATCGGGGACATCCGGGGCAAGAGGCAATGCTTGACGCGTCGAACTGTTTGTGGTGGCCCCACATGCACAAAGATATTGTGAACTTAGCGGAGGAATGTAGAGAATGTGCACGCTATGGTAAGAATGCAATCTAACGGGACTGGAGGTTCAGTTAGATTACGCGGGACCCTTAAAAGATTATAAGGGGAAGAAAATCTACTTGCAAACAGCGATTGATCGTTATTCAAAATTTCCTTCGGTTAAAGTAACAAAATCAATGGGGGGAAAATCCACTATTAAATTCCTACGGTCGTACATAGATACGCACGGAATCCCAGAATCGATAAAAACTGATCAATTCTCTGGATTCAAAGGAAAAGCAACGAAAAAATTCTGCCTCGAACACAACATAGAGCAAAAGTTCTGCCCGGTGGGTGACTATCGCGGTTGTGGTCTAGTTGAAAAAAAAATACAAACCATAAAAAGGCGTTGGGGGTGATGCTACTGGAAGAAAATGGAAAGTCAATTAAACTATGTCTCAGTACGATAATTAGGGACATGCGGTGGATAAAGCAGAAAACCATTCAGAAATCACCGTTTGAAGCACATTTCGGTAGATTACCAAAAACAGAGTTCAAACTTATACGAGAAAAATTTGTAGAATTCTCTGATCATTTAGATAAACAGCATCTGGAGAGGTCGGCATTAACTGCAATTCAACTAAAGAAGAGGATTGACCAATCTCGGGATTCCCTCAAAATCGTCAAGAGGGGGCAGAAGAGCCGGGATATCAGCCCTCTCTTCAAACAGGAGAACATGTCACAACAGGAGGAGAACAGAGCAAGAACCCTCCGGACCCTGTTAGAAGCCAACGCCAACTGGAATGCAGAGCGGCTTAGATATGACGGACCCAGCCTACAACAATTAGTGGACACCACAAGCAATATCGACCCAGATTTGCGGGAAGAGCTTCTATATTCATGGGAGAAGGGATTCGTCGAGGACAAGCCAAAGAGGTCGGAGTGGAATGGTCACAACCTCAGCCGTAGAGACGAGACAAGAAAAAGTGGGGCGGCACTGACAAAACCGTTCAAAGGAAAAGTACTTTTCGATTCACCGAAAACAGTGACAACCGCTGCGGGAGCAGTATATCGCAAAAGCGATCTGGCAAAGATGGCGAGTCCCACTACGAAGATACCCAAGGATGGGACAAGCCAAAAGGAGAAGGCAAAGAGTCCATTTGAAGAGCCAAAGAGTAAGCACCAAAAGAAGAAAGACGAGCTAGATGTTGACATGGTATCGGAAGAGGAGGAGTTGAACATATCGAGTGAACAGGTAAAGGACCTCTTCCAGGATAGCGAGACTGTAATCACATCGCGGGACTCATCTGTTGGTGGGGGGGGGGGCTCAATTTAGCAATAAAGCGAGCGAAGCCAAATCTCGGGGGTCCAAAGTCAGCTGGACCAAAAACACAAGAGCAGGTGGCATTAAACCCGGGGATTCACAGGATAAAAAGGAACGAACAACCAAGCCCAAAGGAAAATTGGACAAAAAGAAAGCTGCTGTAACAGCAGAAGAGGCCAGAGCACCAAAACAAAGAGAAACGGTGGACCAAACTGATCAACCGAGCAGTTCGAACCCATAGCTAAACAGTCAAAGAAACGCATAACAAGGGACACTTCACCTAGCTCAATTTTGAATGCGTTTCAAAACCAGGACATGGGAGCCGAGGAATGGCAAAGCCTCGCAGACCAAGTGTTGACAAGTAGTCTGCAGAAGACGGCGGAAGAAATAATTAAATCAAGAACTAAAAATCAAACAGAGACGACAGGCGAACACGGATCTCCGACCGGAATTTCGGATGATTCAATTGTAGATGAGCAAGTGGATACGAACGTGAGGCGCAGTAAGCGAGCCACGAAAAACCAGGAGCCAAAAAGACTGGGTAGCCCAATTAAACATTCGGTTAAGTGCATTAGTGCAGACGAGGAAGCATACATAAATGAATTGGCTCTGGAGCAGTATCGATACGGTCTGGCAAATGTAAAGACGGATAAGAATAAGCCGATGGAAACCCGCTTGAAGCTTCTAGAACGCCACTTATTTCGGAAAAAGTTTGGATATACCGCACTGGACACGACGCAGCCGTGGAGTACACAGTGGAAAGTGCCTCTGGAGATTAAGAAATACTCAAAATAGAATGAAGGAAAACGGAAAAACTTAAACTAAAAACAAAACTCCTCCATCATCAATGGGATCACAAAACTGAGCTGAAAACTCGTATTATTGATATTTTTTCATAAAATTTATATGTATTAGATAAAATTTTATTGGTCCTTGGGGGAATGTGGTACTGCGGCGTTAGCAGTAGGTAACCTTGAGGACAGTTTGTTAGCTACTGCATCTGCAGTAACCATATGTGCTAATTATATTTATTATGTTATTATTATGTAAGAGTGGTCAAGGCCATTTGGTGATGCTAAAATCCTGGATGAATTGGTCAGTGTTTTCATATTACAGTGTAACGAACAGTAACCAATCTCAGCTACGAAATTTTGTTAACAAGAATCAAGAACATTGAATTAACAGTATCTATCTTTACTTTTATTCCATAACACGCTACGCAGTTTGGGAATATCACAAGCAGGATAGTCGATGAGGTCTGCCGATGTGCCTGAATCACAAACCTCGCGCCAGCATTTGAATCCTGTTTAGTTTTTGTGTCAGTTTCTCAAGTATATCCAATTTTGTAAGAAAAATATGTCTGGACTACTTTATATGATGGTTTTCATAAACTTTTTAAAAATAAATCAATCCGACGCTCTAACTTTTAGGTCAATTGATTATTATGAAATTTGTAAAATTAAAATGTTTTTCTTTCCGAACATTTTTCAAAAGTGTTCATCTCCTTGGAAAATTCTAGTTTTTAAACAAAAATGTGATCTAATTTGATGCGTGGTTTTAATTAGCATAAAATTGTTGCTGAGTTGAATGAAGGCGAAAACACAAAACTGTTTATTTTTTTTCATGCTTCAGAAGAAGTCGACAAGAAGTAGGTCATCGATTGGAAATTGAAGGAAAATTTTTGGTTAACTGCCAGGAATCCCATATTTGGCTTGAACTCTTCTCTTTAAGTACCTGGCAGGACTTCTAAAGTGTTCTCCTGGCTATGTAACCCGAGCTACCTTGAACACCTCCTTTCGTACTTTCTACGAAGCTAACGTTTGTTCGAATCAGATCGAAGCGCCAAGCCACGCATAATAGGCAGTTTTTTGCGTGAAAACTATCCTAAAATGCTTAAAACATCATTTCCGGATTTTTTTTGAGGCGGGGAGCCTTCTACTTAAAAAAGCGCGATAACTTTGTTTTTACTAAGAGCATTCATCGAAAAAATTCTAGTTTCGCTCTTGTTATTTATCAAAAGTCTAAAATTCGTTGATAAAGTTTTTATCTTGTAACATATACAGTGCTGATTTAAATTATCCGGACAAAACGAATAAAACTTGAATTTTCAAACGCATTTTTCTCAAATTGGGTTAACATTAGACAAAAAGTGAAGAGAACAAAAGTTGCTTAGAATTTCACCAGAATTAATATGGTGTTATTTTTTCTCCGAAATTCTTAACAAAAATTTTACCCCAAAAATGGGTCGATTTGGCTTTTTTCAATTAATCAAGAATTACGCTGAAACTACTTTGTTAATTGATACGAAAATTATATCACAGGAAGCCTCTTACGCAGCTCAACAAAGTTTAAGAAGGGTTAAATCTCCAAAATTTGCGCAAATTGTTTAAAATTTATTTTTAAACAGAGATTCTGGGTTTTATATAGTAAAAATCACATTTATTGACTATCAAGTGAAAATTTTTTCTCTTATACTGGTTTTTGGAGATTTAACCCTTCTTAAACTTTGTTGAGCTGCGTAAGAGGCTTCCTGTGATATAATTTTCTTATTAATTAACAAGGTAGTTTCTGCGTAATTCTTGATTAATTGAAAAAAGCCAAATCGACCCATTTTTGGGGTAAAATTTTTGTTAAGAATTTCGGAGAAAAAATAACACCATATTAATTCTGGTGAAATTCTAAGCAACTTTTGTTCTCTTCACTTTTTGTCTAATGTTAACCCAATTTGAGAAAAATGCGTTTGAAAATTCAAGTTTTATTCGTTTTGTCCGGATAATTTAAATCAGCACTGTACATTCATATTCTTTTATTGACTCTTTGTCGATTTTTTAGACAGACACGGAGCTGCCTGAGGATTTCTGGGGTGGGGACGAAGTGATCTGCTGGGAACCCTCGAACGAGAAATTCAATCTGTTCCCCACTCTCTCTATATCTTTTCTAGGTACAATATGATAGATGGATGATCTCAAGATAAACGATAATCAACCTTTTAATTACTTGTGAAATTAAATATCTCTGAATTAGATATTTATAAATTGGGGGAGCGAGGGTGAAGTGGTTACGTCTCCGCTTCTAAATCGGAAGGTCTAGTGTTCGAGGCCCACCATTGCTCCAGTGTTCTCGTTGCTTCAGGGTGAAGCAACACTACCCAACCCAGAAAAATAGCCAAAAAAACGCATGTAAATTTTAAGCAGCAGCACAACAGCGGCTCAACGCAAAGAGCTGAACAGCACGTATGTTTGTTCTTTTCCTTTGGGATATACCATCTTTTATCCCAATCTTTTAGTTTCAATAATTAGCGAGATCGGTTATTAATCACTAAATTGATAGACCGAAGCTTTTTGGGCAAGTTTTTTTTTCTGGTAAAAAAACTCAAAAAATTCATCCAAAAATGACTTAATTTATATTTTGAAAATTAACTGGCATACAAACTACATAATCTAGAGTGTAGCCATCATAATTGATTCAACAATCGGTGTTCATTTTGGAACTCATCTATCATATTTTCAACTGCCGTGTAGACATCACATCAACAAATTCTACTCCGACTTTCTTTGACGTCACAATTGTACCTGAACAGTACTTGAGTCCAGTTGTTTTTAATGGTCAAACTCTGACACCAGAATCGAAGTGCTTCAGGCTTTCAATCAGCCGATCAGATGAAGGTCAGTTATCATTTTTACAACAATAAAGAAATTTAAATGAATGGCGAGTCTCTTATTAAAAACAGAAATATAAATAGTACCCCGATTTTTGCTTCATTTTTTTTTACCAGAAATATTGAAGTTTTTAAAATCACATTAAAAAAGTAAATTACATATTGTCCTTGAAAAAATTTGGAATTTGAAGTTTTTCATTTTCTGGAATTTTTATTTTTTTTGTGTGTTTCAGGAACTGTTTTGGGTTCAACTTTCATGGAAGGATTTTACGTTAAATTCGATCGAGCAAACAGTCGGATTGGATTCGCGGTGTCCAAGTGCACTCGCTATGCAAATCTCGACAAACCACCCGCTGTGAGCGAGATTCGAACCCTTGACGTGTCTCAAATCGGGAATAATTACAACCCTCCGTTTGACTTGCTCGAATGTAAATTTAACATGTACGAACCCGATGAAAGGCCGATTTTGATTGCAGCTTACGTTTTGATCAGCATTGCTTGTTTGTGTTTGTTGCCCATAATCGTGACCTTCGTTCATGGACAATTTATGGAATGCAGAGACAATGATTACGACCATGATTCAGAAGATCGTGACCAGTTAGTGAAGTGAACCATGTATGGCCAGAACCAGAAGTGAAAAAAAAAGTTTGCATCAGTCATAATATGGAAAATAAAATGGCAAAAAATTCTCAAAATGAACTGCCAAAAATGTGTAAAATGGTTTCGAGAAAGTGATTTATTTTTCGACAAATGTATAATTCTTAAGAATGATTTGATTTTGAAGTACTTTAATGAAGTAACTTAACTTCAATTTAATCTAGTTTAGATTATATTTATCTCTATGAGGATCAAAATTTACTATTTTCAAATAATTTTCGAAGTTATAATTAATTTATTTGGTTTTGAAATGTATTATAGAATCACTTATTATAGACGACTTGCATTGTTTATCATTTGATGAATTTAAGACAAGGATGTTTTTCAACAGCAGTATAACTCTTAAGAAAAACCTTAAAAGTTTATTTTGCTCAAATGTAGTTTAGATTAACTTAGATTTATCTACATGATTACTTGAGGATCAAATTGTTGTTACCCGCATACCAGAGTTAAAAATTAAACATGATTTTTACAATTTATAATAATCGACTAATAATTGATTGTACAATCCTGTTTTCATTCTCTCTTTTTTATTGAGAGTAATGAATGTAGTGAGTACTCTTATACAGGTCTTGGAGAATTTTTGGTTAATTTCTCGTGGAAAAATCCAAAAAAATTTTCAAGCTCAAATTTTTTTTTTGCGATTTGATTTTTAATTTATTTTTAGGGTCTTAAGCTCCACTATCGAACAGCTAAAAGTGAAAATCACTAAAACGTGGCCGACTTCTTGGTCTAAAAGTTTTAGCTTCCCAACCAGTTTTCTCAAATTGGGTCAATTTTATTTAAAAACAATTTCATAAAGAAGTTGTTGAAATTCAAATTTTTGGGCATAATTTTTTATTGTAAATCAAAAAATTTAAATTTTAAAAACTTTAAGTCAGTTTTTTTTTCGGTTTCTTTATTTTCATGATCCTTTCTCAACATTTTAACCAATTATATTAGGTAAAAGTTAGTACTTTTGAAGATAAATTTTCTGCCGATTCTAACCAATATTGTAATTGAATAATTTTCAATATCAAACACGAAATTATTTAATCCACAATTTTCTATTCTGATATGTCTAACCCTAAGCATCATGCTTTTTATTTGTTTGTTTTTTCATTCTAGGTGTGCTTGCTATAAAAAATCTTAAAAATAAGCAGCAGTCCAGTCTTCTGGGAAAAAAATTATTCAAAATAATTGCTCGGAACTGGAAATACTCGTAATAAATGGCTTCCGGGAATTTTAATTGAAATTTGAAGATAAATCAAAAGTCAAGTACAAATCAAATTTCCAAGTACAATTTTTTATTTTGATGGGTTAACGATGACAAAAATATTCATCCTAGAGAAAAACTAATGAGTTAGGGTCGAGTTGGTTAACTCATAGAGTAATTTCGGATAGGGTACACCGTCTGCTCGTCACGCTATCTTATTTTCGGCCGGATAGATTCGTGCAACTTCTTAGTCTAATACCGATCCTAATCTTACTCTTATACTATCTAGTCTCAGGTTGTTTAACTAGTCTCTGCTAGGCTCAATAGATCTAGGGTATACTGGTTTATTGCGGCTACTGAAGTGCTCGGGAGAGTCCAACTAATTTCTAAGTTAAATTCAAATCTCTCTGGTGCTGAAATTACAAGTAACTTCAGCACTTACAAATAAGTGGGTTGTTAGTTAGATGGATCATGATTGGTTAATATTAAATACTTTACATTGGTAAAATATCTAACTTATCCAATCATAAAATGTAGTTTAGATCAGGTTCCACCCATCCGGGTTTTACAGAGTTTTTTAGAATAGTTCTTCTGCAATTTGAAGGATGGATGATGGACGTTGGTTTTTGGCGAACATCATTTTCTTCCGTTTCCTCTTTGTTAAAGAAGTTCCAGGAAGCTGGAGTTAGAGACATAAGACGTTGTGTCTTCTAGTGACAACGACTAAGTCTTTGCCACAAACTCAAATCTGATTTCAGAATGGTTGGCTATGTCAGGTTTTTCTGTTCTGCGTGGAGAACTTCTTTTGTGTCTGATCTAGTTTGGGAATGGCGTGGAGATTGTGCGTGGAGGGGATGCCTGGTTACTCGGATCTGTACGTATACTTGAACATCGAGGTGGTCATTGGTCTAGTTCAATGAAGTCCTTTTCTGCGAAGTCAAGTCGTACTCTAAATCCTTTGAGTTGTGATTGTGAGTGGCATATCGATTGTGGTTGGTCATTCTCTCTCGAGTGTAGTGGGATCTTTAGATGTTCGTCCTTGGTGTTGTATTCTGATCTATGTATTGCATAATGTAATTTACATTTTATAAAACATTTATTAGTTTAATATTTTTTAATTATGATTTTAGTTAGTTGTTTTCACAAAAGCTTTTTGTTTTAGTTCGGTTATTTTGAAGAGTTACTCACACTTGAGTAGCTCTTATTAAAAATAGAGATGTGGTCACAAAGCGTGGATGTAGCGCGGTGGGTTAGGCCGGCTATAGAGCATGCTCAGGACGTCCTTCCTGGTGGGTTAGGCCAGGAGTGGGAGTATGATTTCATGCGGTTTTTGTGAGGGGTCCTGTTATGTGACAACGTTTTATGTTGGGTTTGTTGTGGTTTTTCTTATGTCTTGTTGGTTATGTCCTTTTTCCAAAAATCAAATTGTTTGTGGTATGGGTTTGTCTTTCGACTTTTTTGTGTTTTATTATTTCTTTCTTAGACTTTATAATAGTCTTCAAAAGAATAAATTATCCAGTTTTAAACTGGGTTAATCCGGTTTGGGTACCGTTGGTTTCCTTTTCTTAGTCATGCTGTTATTCTATGATTTGTGGTATTTAGTAAGCTGCGTTGGTTAGTTTTGTTTAGTATATGATTCCTTTCCAACCGGGTTAAAGGAAAGTTTGAAACATGTTATTATATGTTAGAGTTGTTGAGTGTGAAAACTTGAAACTGAAATTCATTATTTTAAACAATTCTTCGTGGGCGAGCTGTGCGAGTGTGGATAGAATTTCTGTGCGAATGAATGAAAATATCAAAAGGTTAGTACTGCAATTGCATTTTATTAATTTACTGCATAGAATTTGGAAATTTACTGCTAGTTATGGGGGAATTTTAAGTTACAAATTTTCATTATAATTAGATTTACTGCTTGTGGGGAAAATTTTAGAAATGAATTTACTGCATTGGTATTATATTTATAAATTTATAAGTGTAAGAGATTAATAGAATTTTTGAAATCTGTTTGATGAAATTTGCGATTTTTATTTGTCTTTTGTGGTTTTTGTAGGTGATTGTCGGATGAAGGCTAAAAATCTAAAAAAAACATGGATAAAGTATGGTGAGTTTTTTAATATTTCAATTAGTTAGTTATATTCATTTAATTCATACTTACCTGTTAGTCGTCGGGGAAAAAACCGTGGGGGAAGATGTCGTGAATTAGTTCTGAAGTTGTTAGTAGTTTAGCTAAGATGCGGATGATATTTTTAGTCTGAAGCAGTGGCCAAAGCAATTGGAGTGCCTTGATAGTGGTTAGTTCTTCAGTGCCAACTGCAAACTCATAAGGTGTTTTTGGATTAGATTATATAATTTGTGATTGAATTTAGTGTTGTGGATGAATTCTAAAATTGGGATTTCTATAGGTTGTACAAACTCGTGCGGGATAAGGAAGGGTCGGGATTCTTCGGCGTTGAAGGTCTTGGTGATGGGACAGAAGATGTACATTTGGGTTATGGGGTCATAATTACGAAGAATACCATGAAGGTTAGTATCTTTAATGCAATATGTGAAATTTAGGAAAAATGGTGAAGTGTATTTGGAATTAATGAATTGAAAACGATGGTGTGGTTGTCTAGAGGGTGTGTGTAGGTCAAAGTGATTTTGGATGAAGCGATAATAACTATATGTGTGGGTTTGTTTAGTGCGCAACATAATATCGTGTGAGCAGTGTAAATCTCTTTCGTGTGGTGCAAGGAAATGAAAGGTTAGTGAAAATATTTGGAAGCGTTCTTTGAAACTTTCGTATGCTTGTGTGTCTATTAGTGCTTCTGAAATAATGTGATCAAACTTTCGGTCGAAGATGTTTAGTGTAAATATATATGGTGTCTTGATGAAAAATTTCTCAGTAATTTGTGGATTAGCGAGTCGATCGTCGTCTAAGAATTGATCTTGGTTAGCTCTGATGATGTTGTGATCATAGTATTCGAGTGTATATTCGTTAGCTCTAGGTGCAGTGTGTGTTTTTAGTGATTTTTTATATCCAACGTAAGTAAATTGTCTAGCGGTTAGTGGTGTAGTGAGTCGATATAGCATGTCCGTATTTCGCTCTATATCGATGTGAGTGTTAGATAAAGGTAAGCAAAGAGGGTTAGTAAAATGATAATATGAGGTCCAAGAGAGAGTGGGCATTAAAACGTATTCATCTACAAAGTTGCGTGTTTCGTTAGTGTCGTGGGGGTTGTTTAAGGTGTATTGTGGGAATGAGGGTAAGGTGATGGCTAAAAATTCTTTTGTGTTAGTATGCTTGGGGTGGTTGATGTATTCACGGGCTGTTCCTGGTTTTGCTGGGAAAGGATGGTTGGGGAACTTTCTTTTAAAAGTGCGGTAAGCTCTATTAGTGTTGAGTGAAGATTCAGTTGATGTGGATGATGGTGCTAATGATTCAGTATAATTTGAAGAGGGTGTAGGGGTAGGGGGGTTGGATGAATTGATTGTGGAGGAGATTTGGTTTATTGTTGGGGTATTAAGGTGGTAGGGTTGTTGTTGAAGGGTAATAAAATTATCTAGCTCTGGGGAGATTCGGGGGGTGTCTGGAGAATGAGATGATTGGTCAGAATGGTATGAGGAGTAGGTTGGGGTAACTTGGGAAGCATAAGAGGGTGTGGGGGTGATTGGGTCAGGGTTATTGGATAATATGGGTTGAAAAGGGGGTTGAGAAAAATTAGAAGAGTTATGAAAATTATTGGATGGGGATGGTTCTGAATCGGCAAATTCATCGGGGGTTTCAATATTTGGGTTATTGAGTTGTGAGATGGAATATAAAACTGAGATGTGTGAATTAGTGTCGGAATTCATGCCTGATGTTACATTACTAGGTGGAAAATCGGGTGGCGGAAAAGCAAAAAGTGGTATTATTGGGATTGGAGAGGTAAGATTGGTTGGGTGGGAATTTGATCGGTGTAGTGATCCAAGTTGGCGGCTCATCGTGGGCTAAAAAAATGATTATTTTGAGACTGAAAAGCGGTGGTATGGGGTTGTTCAATAATTTGTTCATAAGTATTATCATCTTGTGACTGGTGTGTCATTATATGTTGGATGGGACTTTGTGATGTGGTGAGTCGAAAATTTGGATTATGTGTGATGGCTAAATTTCGAAAATTTCGTGGGACTAGGGATAGTGGATGGTTTTTTGGTAGGGGTGGTAATTGTGGTGCCGTTGGCGTTATGTCTACATTGTTATGTTCTTCGTCGTATGTATTTTGTCGTGTTGCTATTTTTGTGTTATATTCTTTTATTTGTGCGTCTAAAAGAATTTTGTTTATAGATGTAGAAAAGATTCCAAAAAATCCTGCAAAGAGTATGCGTGCTACGCTTGCTTGTCTGTTTACTTGTGTGTGTATAGCACATGTGTTGTAGATTCCTTTTAAAAGTGAGAAAAGAAATCCAATAAAGTTAAACATTGCGTATAAAATAGTCAATTTTTCTAAGATGTAGTAGGGCCATCCTAGAAAATCGAGGATCTCATTTTTGAGTGTAACAAAGCTAAAAATGTTAATTGGTGATATATCTTGGGGACGGTATTTTTCACCGTTTAGATATATATAATCTTTAATGTCTTTAAAATATCCGCTATAGTCTTGCGTGTAGATATCGGCAAATCCTGCGGTTTCTGCAAGTTTGCGTAAATTTTGGTCTATTGATTGTCTTTGTATAGTGTCCATTTGTGTTAATAATTCTTGGAATTGTTGTGTTCTAATGTGATGTTGAATATCTGATTTTGAATAGATTCCTATTGATTGTAAGTCTATATTTGGGTTTCGAGCAATAGCGCGAATGCTTTCTGGTGAAAATTTTTTGAGTGATTGCATTAAAGTGGGATATGGAGTGAGAAGATAATATTTATTTTCATCAGGGTTTAGTTGTACTACATTGTGGCTGTTTTCTGATCCACATGGGACTGCGGTATCCCAGAAATAGGTTCTTCGTGAAAGTGTATCCACGAAATGTACTTTATTCTTATAAAAGATAGGGATTCTTTTATAACATCTTTTATCTTCAAAAACGTATAGTGGTGATACTTTTTTAGTACAAGTATAAAACCATAAGATGTTTCCTTCATAGTCTAAAAAATTTGATCTATTTCCAGATAATAATTATCCTGCATAGGGTATTTTTAATACTGCTAGTGCAAGTGATTGTAATATTTGTGTTCGTTCTAATTCGCATAGTTGGTGTAGTGTTTCTAATTCGGAGAGTGACATTTCTTGAAAAATTCGGCTAATTGTATAATCTAGTTTCATATCTAAATGAATATCATAGTGGATATTACCGAAATATGTAGTATTCATTAGTGATAATTCTTGTAAGCGTGTGCTTCTGGTGTCATGGGGTTTTAGATGTCCACCAGGTTGTCCGTTGCTTTTTTCAAAATTAACTGGTATATAGGATGTTCCTTCGTTTAGAGGATGACCTGTGGCATATGGGTCGATTTTTACTTTTCCAGTGGTCATGTCGAATCCTTTTTCGTATTCAACTAATATTTCAGAGTATTGTGTTCTGTGAAGTGGATTCCTGTATTTACATGCAAGTTCTGTTTCTTGATATATTTGAAAACGTGTCAATTTATTTTCTATATTGTCTATGTTTCTAAAATTAGAACTTAGTTTTCGTGATGGATGGACTTGTTCATATGGAATTGATTGTATAAAATATTTTTCGTGAAATTTTATCATACGAGCGTGTATTTTTGCTACTTGAAATGTTGTACATGTATCTTCGGGGAACCAAACAATTGTTGCTTGTGTTCTCGTTGTAGGGTCGCAATAACCTTGATCATTTTTACAAGGTAATCGGATTCCTTGATAGATCATTGTATTATCTGATAAATCTCGTGTTAGTTGTATTTTTTCGAGTTGTATTTTCCAATCGAAAAACATTATTTCTTGGTATCCTTTATTTTTTGTGTCTGCTTTGCAGTTTGATGGGTCATTTATACCAATGTGTGGTATCCAATGTTTATCGTGTAGGTCATAGGTTAATCGTCCGTGTGCGCCGTTATATGGGTATTTTTCGTCTAGTTTTATATGTCCTTGGTGTCTTTCAAGTTGTGATTGATGTACAGAGTCTGAAAAAACTTGAAAGTTAACTAACTTTCTTTGGGAGTTTTTATTTTGTGTGATGTTTAGTCTAAGTAATTCATTTTTACAATCGTCGGGATTGAGATGTAAAAGACGTTCTATATTACTCTGATAGAATGATTCATGGTCAAGTCGGTTTTTGTTTCCGTTCGAGACTTGTGAACAATGTACTTTCTTTTCGGAAAATGTTGCTGTGAATTTATAACCTGTAACTGTTGTTGCTCGGGCTTTTGAATAGAGTGTTGCTATTACATCTGTGGTTTCTATAGCTTGTGGTTCTGTTTCACATTGTGATACTTGATTTATTGCATATTTATGTAGTGTTTTTTGTTCATTTTCTTCACAATCGTAATGTGTTACTAATAAATCTTGTGGTCCTGTACGAGGAGAAGGGTTTATGTTTTGATTTGAGATTACTAGAAAAAGGAGTTGGAGAAAAATTAATAATTTTAGAATATACATGTGTATGATAATCCTGAGTATGGATTATAAAATGTAATGTAGCCAATTGTGTTTTTGGTATATCTGTCGTATTTGTATATTACTTCAGTAGTTATAAACGGTGGTGGTAGTGATTGAGCTGTTATGTTAGGTGGATTTAATGGGTAGGGATGTTGGGTAATATTGTTTAACTTAACTGTGATTTCAAACTTTAATTGTAAACTGTTTTGTTGGAGTATTTGAATATTGTGATCACGGATATCGTTGTGAATATCTTGGCGATATTGTAATCTATTAAGTGCCCAGTTATGAAGGCGGTTACTTTCTTGATGTTGTCCAAATAATGGTGGAGGTGCTGTAAATGTAATCCAATCTAATCTTAAAGGAATATTTATTGATGATTGTTCTCGATATCTGGGGTCGAGATTATTTGGAAAATTTAAGTTAAAAGGTGGTGGTGAAATCTGGCTTATTGATGGTGTTGATGGTAGTGATAATGTTTCTGGTAGTGATGAGGATGTTGTTGTATCCGTAGAAATATCTATTGGATTATTGACTAAATTTAATTCACCTTGTGTAAATGAATGTGTTGTCCAATATGGTAGTCGTGATGCCTGGTTTGGGGGGTTAAAGGGATTTTCACGTATTTGTTCAGATGTTGGTGTTGAACCTAAGTAATCTGATGGTAGGCTTGAGGTGCTACGTTGTGAAAGAAGCGTAGGGGTTTCTGGCAATATACCAATGGGGTTTTCTGGAGTGTTTTGTGATGGGGATTGAGGTATATCAAAATGAACTCGGGGAGTTTGAAAATTTCTGTTTCGTCGAGGATGTATAATTTGTCTATTTATTTCGACTGTATTTTGGTTTTGACTAGGATTTCTTATTCTACTTAGTTCTTGTGGTAGTGTTGGGTATAGGTTATATGTTGGTTCGCTTAGAGGTGCTTGTCGTTGAACTGGTTCTAGTGGTTCTGATAAACGAGCATGTCGTTCTTCAAAAGTGTATGGATTGTCTTGAAAAGAAATTCGTGTAGATGTTTGAGGATTTTGAGTAGTTGAAGGTGGTGTTGGGTTATCTTGGGATGATGTCGGTGAAGACTGATTCTGTGACTGTTGGGTAGCAATTTTTGATGGATTTTTGAATTGTTACTTTAGTGGGAAGGTTTATGTTTATTATAATATTCTTCCAAAAAAAGAATTAGAAGGATTGTTGCTAGGGCAAATGTGAAGATTGCTTTCTTTATACATTTACATATTGTCAAAATGAGGGATGATAAAAATGTTATGAAAATTACAAACAATAAAAAAATATCGGTTCTACTGAAAATTGTTCGTATCATTTAGACAAGTTATATGACTCGTACCTGTGGATGTAATCAAGGGTTTTGGAAAGTTGGAGGAATAGTTCGAGTATAGTGTAGAAAATTTAAAAAATGTTACAAAAAATGATTAGGATTATTAGAAAAGATTCAAGTATATCAAAAAGAAATATTATAAAGGTTTCAAGTATTGTAAAAAAATGTTTAAGATTTATGAGTATTTGAGTAACTGATTGAGAGAAGAGCATTTAAGAAATGATCTCTTGGTCGAATATTTTTTGCTGTTTGAGGCGATTTCTAGTGTGGTCGGATTATTTATTAGTTTTTTGACAAGTGGGTCGAGTTTTGTAAAAAATTGTTGGGGGCAATTTTCATTGTGACTGGGAGGTCGTCTTTTTCTTTATTTTTGTTTGTCAAATGATCCGGGGTATGGTGAGATTTTTATACTTTAGGCTAATTAAAATGTTCATTTTGTTACTTAGGCTAAGTTAACAAATTTGCTTTGGGGGTATTCGTGGTCTGAGTTGGGGAAATATTGTTGATCTTTGGGTTATTAGATAAGGGAGGGGTACGGTATTATGGTGATATTTATTTTAGTTGTCAAGTTGGAGTGGTTTGCTTATTTTTGACCTGGAGGTCGTAAAGTTATAGTTATAGATGTGCCTGGAGTTCTATATGATTCGTCTAATTGGTCTTAGTTTGAGTTAGAGAAAGTGACGGATTGGATGAATCCTATTGGTCTATTTTGAACTAGAATTATTGCGTACTTGTCAGCATGTTATTTTGAAAAATGTAAATGAAAAGTGTTTCGGAGGTTTCAAGATTGTGAAGTATAATGTTAAAATTACTTTTGAAATTCCACTTTCTTTAAAATTTTAGATTGGGGGATGAATATTTTATAGTTTTTACGTGGTTGATTTCGGAGTCTTGTTGTTTTTCTATTTTCTGATTTGTCGATTTGTTCTTGGGGTATTATTTGTTCGGTCATTTTTCTATTTTTTCTTTGTTTTGGGGATTCTTTATGGTTTTGTGTATTGTTTTTGGTGGCGATTGGTTTTGTGTTTTGATTTTCGGTGGGGTTATCATTTTGTTCTGTGTTTTTCAGATGTGGTTCATTTTGAATGATTTTTAATCCTGTGAAAGAATATAATTGAGTTAATTCGCGGAGTGCGTATTCTTTTGGGTAATAAGGTAATAGGTTGTTTCGATGTTGAACGATTTCTTTTTTGTTTGAGTCGGTAATTTTATATGTGACATCAGTGGGTTTTGCAATTATTTGGTATGGTCCTTTTCGAAGGGGTTGTAATTTTTTAGAAATTCCTTTTTGAGTATTAAAATTAGGTATTAAAACAAATGTTCCAATTTTTAATTCGGAGGCTGGTGTAAAACGTGAATTGATTTGTTCATTAATGTTTTGTCTTTATAATAACTTTTTTGTTATTTTTTGATAAATTTCATTGTGTTTTTTATCTCTATTTAGAATCCATTCGGTGTGTGTACCGGAGGCTAGTTTAAGAATTTGTGGGTGATGAAAATGATCTTCATCGTGTGTATGTAAAGGTAGGTTATAACAAATTGAGTCTTTATTTGGTTGACAATAACCTTGTGCGTTTTTATGAGAATTTGCTGTAAACATTATTGGTTTGCGTGGCTTTTGGTTAAAAACCATTTCGTATGGTGACATTCCTAAAGTTGTCGTAATTTGTGAATTATATGCTAAGGGAAATAATTTTACATCTGCTGACCATTCGGTATATTTTGTATCATTTCCGTTGATGATACATCTAAGATATTCTTGTAATGAACGGTTCATACCTTCGACTAAGCCGTTTGTCCAAGGTGCATGAGATGTACGTGGTTTGTGTTTAATGTTATATAAATGACATAGTGTGATAATTTCATTATTTATGAATTCTGTACCGTTGTCTGTAACTAAAATTTCTGGTAGTCCGAATTTTGCTATCCAGTGTTCATAGAGTGTTGTGTAAGCGTAATAAGCGTTACAATGTGGTACTGGGTTAAGTGCTACATAATGTGTAAATGCGTCAACAATTACCATAATGTAGGAGTTTCCTTCTGATGAGGGTGAAATTGGTCCTTTAGTATCAAATGAGATACGATGATTAAAGTACAAACTTTGTCCTTTAAAATCTTGTTTTTGTGCTATTTGTTTTTGATTTGGGTAAGGTTTATTTAGTTGACATACTATACAGTCATTGCATAGTACTTTTATCCAAATTGGTGCATTTGGGAAATAAAAGTTTTGTATAAAATTTGAATATGTTTTCTCTGATCCAGAGTGTCCTTTAATATTTTGTGTATGTGAAATATTAAAAGCTATAAGAATCATACTTAAAGGGAGACATGGAACTGTAGATTCATTTAATTTGTATTCTAGAAGGTCTGTGTTTTCGTTAATTGTTGTATTATTGAATTTTCGAAAATATCGGAGGAGTGTTTTATTTCCTAAAATGGTTGAATCTGCTTTGATAGGTTTAGTTTTATATTTGTGCCATGATTTCAGTTGTCGAATTACTGGGTCAAGGTTTTGATATTGTTTCAGTGTTGAAATTGTAATTGTTTCTGTTGGGGGGAGAAAAATGTTTTCAATTTCGAATTTAGATAAGGGTATTGTATCAAGTGGGTCGTGAAGGTCAAAAACTTGATTTATTGTGTATTTTGAATCATTTGTTTGTGGTCCTGATAAATTTATTTTATCAGTTAAATCTTCTTTTTCAATTAGTGGAAAATGGTCTTTTTTAGGCGGGTGTTGTTTTGTTCGTTTTTGTTGGGTGTTATTTTTTATCCATTGAGAATATGGGATTGGTTTGAAAGTTGATGTTCCAAGTAGATCAACTTCATAATGATTATTTTGACAATCTAAATAAAGTGGGAAATGTTGTAAATTATTTATTTGTGATTGTTCAATATCAGTTTTTACTGCATATTTGCATTCCAATCGGGGTGATGTTTCGTTTTCTGCAAGGTAGAATTTTATGTTTTTGGGTATTTCAACTGTTGTTTTTCGTGTAAGTAATTCAGGTGGTGTATTTCGACTTAAGGTGTCTGGTAATGCAAGATTTTTTCCTGCAGTCCAAACTATATGTAAGTTTGGAAATTTCATTAGAATTAGTTGAAATCTGTAAACTCGGTGGTTTGGGTTAGATTTTTGTGTAAAGAGAAAGATGATTGGTTTATGGTCTGTGAATAGAACTGTTGGATGTTTTGATCCAAGTATCAGAAATTCATATTCTGTCAGTGTATATATTATGGCTGTACATTCTCTCATTAGAGTTGAGAGTCGTAGCTCTGCTTGAGTGAATAATCGAGAATTTGCTGATATGAGGTTCATTTTATTTGTACCATTATGTGATTGTAATAGTGCTGCACCGATGCCAAAGTTCGAAGCATCGCACATTGCATAAAATGGTTGATTTGAATCTGGAATTGTGTTTGAAATTTGTTCAGTTAAAAGTTTCTTTATTTCTTCAAATCGTGTTTGATGTTCTGTGTTCCATTCAAAATTATTTTGTTGTCTAAGGATGTTATAAAATGGTCGTAGATATAATTGCATTTTATAAACATATTTACTTAAAAAGTTTAACATTCCAAGAAATTCTTGGATTTTCTTTTTATTTGTTGGTGGTTGAAGTTTTTGAATAGCGTCAATGCGTGATTTCAATGGAGTGATTGTTTTTCTTTCTATATTATGTCCTAAGAATTTAACTCTTGTCAAAAAGAAGTGTGATTTATCGGGGGCGGCCTTCAGATTTTCGTTCTGAAGTATTTGGTGATATTTTTCTAAAACATTGAACATCTCGTCTTTTGTTTGTGATTGCATAAAAACATCGTCTAAATAGGTGATTGCGTTTTTCTTGAGTATCAGTGGTCTAAAAATTTTGCTCATAAAAGCTGAAAATGCTGCTGGTCCTATGGATATTCCATAGAATAAGCGGTTGAATTCATATTGTTGGTTTCCGATAACAAATTGTGTTAAACGACGTGATTGTTCATCTAGTGGCATTTGATTGTATGCACTATTCATATCGGCGGTTGTAAAGTATTTGCCGTTTATTTTTGTTAAAATAACTTGTATTGGTTCAATGGGCCAATTACATTTTGATTCATCTATAAATTGAGGTATCTAGCATCGAGAACGATTTTTAATGATTCTCCTTTAGCTAGAATGATAACGGGGTTGATAAATGTGTTGCCTTTTGGTTGTTCTTCTTTGTTTACTGGTGATATAATGTTGTATTGTTCTAAAATGTCGAGTAATCTGTTTACTTTATCATGTAAGTGAATTGGTACTTTACTTGCTCTCTGTTTTTTGAAAACTGCGTCTGGTTTTAACGGGAGATGTAGTGATGAACTGATTTTTCCAACATCGAATTTTGATGTTGCATAGACTGATGAATATTTAATTAGCTGTTTGGCTAATTTTTCGAATTCGTCTTGTGTTATTTGTGAATGTTGGAAATTAAACATTGTTAAAAATTTTTGTTGGTCCTCTGTGTAGTTACTTATGTTGAATGTAGGTTTGAAATATGGAGTTTTTGTGAAATAATCCGTATTTCTGTTTTCGTTACTTATTATATTATTTATAGATAATTCTTCATTAAGAATTGTAGATTGGCAAATATCTAGTAATTGGAGTATATTATTTACGCGATAGGCTTTTTCGTGTATTGGTGATATTGTAGCGTTGGTTTCACAATATCCTAAAAGTCCTAAAGGTAATGTTACTTGGTAAGGTGTGTTATTATAGACATGTAAGGAAATGATATCTGAATTCGAATTTTTCAAATATTTTATGGATGAGATTGTGATTTTGAAAAATTTGTGAATAGGTTTGAATTCAAAATCTGACATATAAAATTTTTGTTTGTTTTGTTCTTTATCATATTGGTGAACTTGTTTGATTGAAAAATTATAGATATTTCCTGATAGTGGTTTTAGGTGTTTTCTTTGTTGGTTAAATATCGGGTAGAATTTTGAAAAGAATGGTGGTTGTTTATTTAATCTTTGAAAAAATGTTAAGGATGTTTCTTTTGTTTTTGTATATTTATCTTTGATTAATATTTTACTATTTAGTATGTTAATTGTTGGTATATACTTCGAAATAAATGGTATTCCAATGATATTATATTTAATGTCAGTGATATGGAATATTTGTTTAAATGGCTTATTTAAAATTTTGCTTTGTTCCATTGTTCTGGTGGGGAGGAGAAATAATTGGATTTTTCCGTAGTTTATCAATGTTGATCCTTGTGCTGTTGCTAACTTACTGGAGGTTTCAAGAGGTGTTAGCTTTGGGTGTAAAGTTTTTATTTCATTCCATGTGGGGATGTTTATTATGTTTGATTCTGCTCCTGAATCAATTAAAAAATCTATTTCAAGGTCTGGTGGTTGAAATTCTTTATTTCTTGGGCTTTCTAAGAGAAATGGTATTGTCCAAATTTTTTCTTTGGGTTGTTCTTTTTGTATATTTTGATAAATGTGGTTTGTATTCAAGCATTTTGTTTTGGTATTTTTATTGGTTTGATTTGTAGTGTTAATCTCATTTGTTTCTTGCGTCGTTGGTGTGGAATTTATGGGTGTAGTGTAATAATTTTGAAGAAATTCTGATTGATTTTCATATATGTGTGATGAAAAGGGTTGTTCATATATGACAGATTCATAGTCATTTTCGACTTTTATCATATTGATAGAAAGAGTGTTTTCAGTATCACTTTCTGAATCTGATGATGTACAGTTTATTTTATTGAGTTGTAACGTATCAGTTACTGTGTCATCAATACCTGGAGGGTCTGATGTTGTTTCTGGGTTAGATTGTACTTGATTGATTTGTCTTTGATGTTTAGGTGTACTACTTCTGTGGCGATTATTAGAATTATTATAGTTATTATTATTCCGGTGTGGTGATTGGGAATAATTTCTATAACGATTATTATAACTTGAGTGTCGATTTTGTGAATTATTTCGCGATCTGTTTTGGTAATTATTGTTTGGTCTGTTATAGTTCGATCTATTATATGAGTTATTCCTTGATTGATTGTTCGGGTAATTCTGGTTTCGGTTGTTTGAATAACTTCTATTTCGATTATAGGAGTAGTTTCTATTCCTATTGTATGATGAATTTCGTGATTGGTTGTTTGGATAGTAGTTATTTCTTGATTGGGAATTAGATCTAGAAACAAATCGTTGTGTATTTGAATTTGATCTGGAGTAGTTATTTCGACTATTTGGTCTATTGTAGTGATTCTGTGATGAATTATTCGTGTTTCTTCGTTCTGGTGATCTTCCTCTATAACTTGAGTTATATGGTGATTGATTTCTTGTATAATTTGTATTGTTCGGGAGTGGTTTTCCTGAACTGTTGTTGCTGTGGACTGTTTTGTTTGGTAGATTTTGATCTTTTTTCATGTATTGATAGAATGATTTATTTGGTTCTTTATATTTTTGAGGTTTATTTTGATTGTCTTGCTGTTTTTGTCTACATTCGGAAATACTATGTCCGTATCGTCGGCAATAATTACACCATTTTTTGAAAGATGGTTTGCCTTTAAAGTTTGGGTTCTTTTCGTAAATATTGAGTATTTCAGTGATTTTTTCAACGAGGTCTGTCTCTGATTCCTGTATATTATTAATATTAGTGGGAGTCGTTTCAATTCTGTTAACGTATTGTAATTTCAGATTTTCCGTTTCTTCTAGTTTCATCGTGATTTCTGCTTGTTCTAATTTGTCTACTAGTTTTCGAAAATCTAAATCGGGTTCTCGAATTGAAGAAGGATGGGATGCTCTCTTTTTTATTGCTATTTTCCTTAATTGTGGTGTTAAGGTCATCATTAAGATTTCTGTCATCTTTGTGTTTTTATAGTCATGTGTATTTAATGAATATGCTTTTCGAACTAGTGTTTCGATTCGTACTGCTATTTGCTTGATGGTTTCGTTTGGTAATCTGCGAATTTCATTACATAAAACTCTTTGTTGTTGTTTGTTTCTTTCGGAGTCAAACATTTTTGAAAATTCCTGTGTAAACCTTTTCCAGTTTGATTTTATTTCTAGAGGTAGTACTGAAAACCATTTTTGGGCTGCGCCATCTAAGGTTGTTTGTATTAACGCTGTGCGTCGATGTATCCAATTTTGATGTAGTGGCGTATTAATTGGTTCAGGTCCAATATTTAAAATCAGGTTTGCTGTTACTGCATTTAAATAATCTTCTACAGAGTATTCTGGGTCTGTTCCTGTGAAAACCATTAAAGGTTTGTTTGATGTTATTGATGATCCACCCATAAGGTATGGATTCATTGTCATTTGTAATGATTCTGCTGCATTTGGCATTTGAGAAAAATTTGAAAGTTGGTTTCTTGTTATTTCATGTTGTTGGAGATAATATGGGAGTGGTATTTCATTTTGCATTTGTGATGCTTGATACGAGTGTGCAGTCATTGGATTTTGTTGTTGAATTGGTTGAAAAGATTGTGTATTAATTAGATTTTGTTGTTGAATTGGTTTTTGATGTTGTGCATCTATTGGTTGTGGAGAAAAATTTCTATGATTTGTACGTGTTCTCTGTATTCCTTGTCTACGATATTCTTGAGTATTTGGTGCAAATATATCTGGTTGTAAGAAATCATCATCTGAGGATAAATAATCCATTTGGTAAGATGTCTGTTTTTTATTTTTATTTTGTTGAAAAAATGGGTAATTTTCACTGTGATCCTGTGGAGGATTTGTTTGGAAATTTATTGAATTAGGTTGGGTCATTGGGTTATCCCAATTTCGAGATCTTGTATATTGGTTAAAATTTCTTTGTGGTTGGTTATATGTTTTTGATGGATGTGTATAATTATAATTATGGTCTGTAAAGTTGTTTCTAGTGAATGTTTTGTGTGTTTTTGATGGTATTGTCATAGGTCTGTATGTTTGGTAATCCATATGTGAATATTTAGGGGCAACCGAAGGTTTAACGGTTGATTGTAAGGTTACCTGTGTTTGTGAAGGATTTGTATTTCTTGGTGTTGTTAAATTTGGGCGTATTGGTGAAATACTTTGTTGTGTAGTTGTTGTGTGCACAATTTCTTCATTTATGAAGTGTGATGGTGTCTGGATATCTTGTTGAGTAAGATTCCTAGTTCCATTGAGGTTTTCATTGTGTATAACTGTAGAGTTTAAACTATTATTTTGTGTATCGGGTAAAAATGTATTATAGTTTAATGGTGTTGCATCAATGGTTAATGGTATTACTTTTACATAATCTCTTATGTAAGATATCGTACTTATTGCTTGACTTGAGATTGTTTGTGGGAAGCTTATAAATGCGGGATGAGACCATTCGGGGTCCCAAACATAATCTGATTGTTCTGTGATAGCGGTATCATCGTTCGAGTTTTGGGGTCTAAAATTTTTTCTTGCTTGTGCAATTAAATCAATATTGTGTGTGAAATAATCTATTATGAACCATGCCAAAATTTTTTGTAGATCGTGTTTTGTATGTTGTGAAACGTCGTCTTTCGTGAAATTTTCTTTAATGATGTTTAAATAACTAGAGAGTAGTGTGATTTCATGTCGTACTTTCAAATGTTTAGATGTTTCTGTCGGTGAGACATTTGTTATTGGGATTTCGTTTTCTAATATCGAAATATAACTATATATTATTGCGAAAACTTCATTGGTGAATATGGAGTTTGCTCTTTGTGAGTTATGATATTGGATGCTTTTTATATATTCTGAAAAAATTTTTGAAAATTCTAAATCAAGATCGTCTGTTTGAATTGTATATTTTCTATTATTATGGTTTGGTGAGGTGAATTCTATGGAGTAGATTCCATACTGTTGTGTTATGTTGCATATATCTTTTAAGTAGTGGTCTATGATTTGTCTTTTGATTTTTACATCTGGGAACTCTGTTTTACATGGACTGATTCCGGGTTCAAATAAATTTAATAGTAAATTTTTGCAAAATATATGCTGTCCTCTATCGGTGGTTGCATCTACTATAAAAGGAAAGATTTCATCATCATCTGGACTTTCTTCACCTGGGGTGTGCGTTGAGCTCATTTTTTCGTTCGATGACTGTTAATATGTAATTATTAATGTGTCGAATTGGTTGATTCCAATTGTATAAATGTACTGGTTTGTGTTTATACTGCTTTTTTATTCTTCTTTTTCCTCTTTTTGATGAATTTGAAGTTGTTTCTGAGTCAGAAAAATATAATTGATCGTGAAGTGGGTAATTTTTATCTATTGATTCTTTTAGTTTGTAAAGTTCGTCTAAACTGTTGGTTTCTGATTCTGAAAATGCGTTTCGATTTTTTGAAAATCTTTTTCGTGTTATTTGTCTTTGTTTCGTTATTATTTTTCTTTTTAGTGTTTGTCGTTTTGTTCGAATGTATCCAACTGTTTGTGTATGAGGTGTGATTACAAGGTCGTATTTTTTGTTATCTATTTCACAATTGTGTAAAACGATTGTTTGTTTATTTCCTAGGTTTTTAAATGACATAAGGTTTAGAATGACGGATGCAAAAGGTTGTTAAATGGTTTCTATTTTCTTAAACTGTTAGTTCTTACGATTTTTTGGTTAGCTTAACCTGGGTCTGTTTGTTCAGGGTTGGAGAGAAAAGTATATCGATTCCGAAGAATGATTTTTTACTTTCTCGTGGCTAGTATAAGTTAAGGTGTTAACTTACTTAATCTTACTTAGGGGTAGTGATTGTGTTCAAGGGTTGGAGAATAGTAAATCGATCCACAAGGTTCAGGTATAATTAGAACGCGAGTAGTTCGTTAGATACTATTTTAAACTTACTAAGTCTAAGATTTATCCTGGGTCTGGTAAGAGGGGGGGTCAAGTGAAGGATGAATAACCGAAGTTCTTCACTGTTTATCCTAATTTGAATGATTAGTTTTGTTTAAAAATTTCTATTAGTCTTGGGTCTTTAGAAAGGGTTGGGTAGTGAATCGACGTTTGAGGTCGTTAGACACTAATTAAGTGGGTGGGGGAGAACAAAGTTGTTCTGTTTGATCCAAGGATAAGCCTTGATGATCAAATTTGAAATTTAATTAAGTAGAAAATGATTTAAGATCCAAGGATAAGCCTTGATGATCTGGTTTTAAAATTAAGTGAATTTAAGTTTTAATAAAATTTTAAATGTGTGTAAAGGAAAGATTTAGTGTTTTGATGATGTTAGTGGGTTTATGATTGCTGTTATGTTTTAGATGATGGAGCTGGAACAACAGGATGATTTATGATTACTAACCATTTATTGTCATGCTACTAATTTTTATTTTTTATTTTTCAATAAATATTTTTCAAACATGTTTTGTATATTACTGCAGAGTTTTAGGAAAACGATCTTAGATCTTTTTATCAATCGTTATTGTATATTAATAATTTTGTTTAGCGCCTGAAATGATTTTGAAGATTAACTTCCAGGTTTTATGTTTGCAAATGAAAATCTAAATTCATTGCCAGTAATATTCTAAATATAAAAGTTTGTTCTGGTTTTTGCCTAACTATCATATAGCTATATGGCAAGTTTCTACTTTGTCGTATGTCGTCTCTGGTTCGAGGTCTTCTTCCAATTCCGGGTAGTTCTGTTATGGTTCGGAATATTGGCTCTGATCTATTGAGTCGTAGAGACATTTCGATTAAATTATTGTCGTATAACATTTTTTAAATGTTTTTGTCTAATTTCTAATCTATTTTGGTTAATTCTAAGCTATTAAGGTCTTGTTCGAGACTTATGGTCGCACCAGATGAGTTAGGGTCGAGTTGGTTAACTCATAGAGTAATTTCGGATAGGGTACACCGTCTGCTCGTCACGCTATCTTATTTTCGGCCGGATAGATTCGTGCAACTTCTTAGTCTAATACCGATCCTAATCTTACTCTTATACTATCTAGTCTCAGGTTGTTTAACTAGTCTCTGCTAGGCTCAATAGATCTAGGGTATACTGGTTTATTGCGGCTACTGAAGTGCTCGGGAGAGTCCAACTAATTTCTAAGTTAAATTCAAATCTCTCTGGTGCTGAAATTACAAGTAACTTCAGCACTTACAAATAAGTGGGTTGTTAGTTAGATGGATCATGATTGGTTAATATTAAATACTTTACATTGGTAAAATATCTAATTTATCCAATCATAAAATGTAGTTTAGATCAGGTTCCACTAAAGAAACCTAATTTTTCTTCCTTGAATGAAATTTACAGAATAAATAATCTTCTTTAAAGAAGAAAACAGAAAATATCTTTTTACTGCAAACAAACATGTCATATGAGGATAAACTCTGAAAAAAGTTATTCTACTTTGTTTTTGGTTTTTTGAAAAAAAATGTTTTCTTCATATTGACTTTTATATCTTTCAGCAAATACTAGCTTTTTTGGGCTTGTGTAATTTTCATAACTTTCATGTTCAAACTCTTTCATTTGCTGCCAGACATTTTTTTAATAATGACATCGACATTGATGAATTAATGTTCAATTTCATATCGAATAATGAATTAAGTTTTTCGCGATTGCATCGAGTTTTTTTTGCCCAAAATAGTTGTTTTTTAAGGTATATGGTTCTAATCGCTGCTATTCCGCTTTTAACATTGGCTGGATAGAGTAGTTAGCTTGCGGCGAGCGCGTTCATTATCAATATTGTTTTTTTTTATGTGAGAAGGTTTTTTTTATTGATTGCAGCGTTTTAATTCTACAAGCAAGTTTTCTTGAAGTCAATTGCATTACTCCTTGGAATGTTAAAAATTGGTTTAATACAGGAAAAAAAATTTTCAGCTGAAAATAAGAATATCAGTTTTTTGGTATTGAATTTAGGATTTTTTGATTTTTTCTACAGTTTTCTTCCAATGTTTGTAGTGCTAACTGCACAGGAGTCGGACAAATGTTAGCTAGGGTGGTTTATTTACAAATTAAAAACTAGAGACCCAAATACAGTATCCTGAGGTACCTCGTTGTGTGGTGATAAACAGTTTCATTAAACATTTTTTGGAACCATTGTTTGCTGACGACTTTATCATTGTATTTACTCTATCACAAAAACCTAACATTTTATTTTCGGTTGTAAGAAACCATGAACGCTTTGGATAGATCTAGCAAGGAATAGGCAGCATACTTGCTTTTGCCGATTGCTTTTCTGAAGGACTCTCTGAGGTAAAAAAATAGTGGCCACTATTTACTAAAGTGTTCGAAATCCAAATTCAATGACTCTTAGCAAATTATTGGATATAAGTTTTGTTTATGTAGAAAGTTATTCAAGTAATTTTGATAGCGCTCCATTTTTTGAAATGAGTCGATAGTTGGGCAGTAAATCTCTGTTTACCAAGGTAAAAATTAAAAATTGATCGGACAAAACTTTTAAAAATCTGCGTTGTCTTTTCTTCATTATAACATCACCTTTTTCAGGCAAAAACTTGAACGATGAAGTGAATAATCTTCAATTTTATACAGAGAAGTTGAGACAGCTTGACTAAAATGCTTTGCAATTGTTTTTATTTATGTTTTTATTGTAACAACTTAAACCTCTAGCGACGAAAGCACGGGTGCTATCTTCGCGGTTGCACGGTTTAGTTCACTGATAACGGTTTTAATATCTACCGATTGCACGTATAGGTTTTCTGTGCAGTTTGATTATACGGGGAAGCTTGTAGTGGCCACTGGGACTCTCGGTCGCAAAAACTCAAACCAAGTCTCCTCAAACCAAGTTTTCCAATTGTCGTCCAATTTTTTCAGCAACTTTGTTGTTTTTTTTTTCGAGGAAAAAACCTTTTCGCGCAGCGAGTTTGACCAAATGGCGTTAGGGTGAGTTTTTCCAACGCCATTTTTTTGTTTTGTTTTGAAGAAAATTTTGGAACCAAAATTATTAGTAGGTACCAAGATTTGAGAATTTATAACTAATGGGCGAATATAAGAGTTTTTGCAGGCGTTGCTTTTGGTGCTGGTGTTGGTACAAGTTTTGTTGCTGGTAATGTGCTGGTGTTGGTTATCCCAGTTGAAGTGACAGAGCCCTTTTTGTGTTTCTTCATTTTGGGTAAACCAGAAGATCAGAAACTATCAAACCGAAGTTACTGCACTAGTCTTAACCCGGATCGAGATCGTGGTTTCGTTTCAGACTTTATCACTCCAAATCGATCCGTGCGTGGACGAAAAATAGATGGTCGCAACGCAAGTCAAAGTTTGAACATAAATCTGCAAAGGCTGAATATAAGACTGTAAAGTCTGAACATAAGTTTGCTTTTTCAAATTAAGGATAAAATGTATGATGTGTACAAATGTATCTCCTCGTGAACCATGCTAAGTTTCTGTTTCAAGGCAATCATTGTTATGTATTAGGTTGAATATGAGTTTTTCAATACAATGTTAATGACGTAATTTTGTCTATTAAGCTTTGTTCCGTTGTACATTGCAACAATCTTTGATATTTACAATTTTTCTAAAAGTGGATTCTAAAAAAAAACGATAATCGTAAAAGCTGATTTAGTTGTTTGTTTTATAAAGCTGATTTTATAAATTGCGTATGTTTTCATAAATATTATTAATAATTCTTACATCTATTTGTATTTTTGTTTTGAGTGAAAAACTTTGGTATAAGTGATTAGGTGTTATACATTTTAATTTAGATTTTCACAGGTCTGTGATTTTCAAAATCTGGAAGCTCACCTCAATTACTAGTTCTAAAGCATTTCTAAATTGAGAGAATTAAGAGATGAGTTAAACTGAATTGACACCATTGGGTGCTAGACAATGTTTGTCTCGATTGAGAATGGACAGTAAGTTAGAGCCTTGTTGGTTCAAACTTCATTGATTTAAAACCAAAACCACTAATCTAAGTGTAAACTAAACAAGTTTTACTTTTAAATCAAAAACAACTGATATTATATAAATCTCGTTGATTCAATTTTCAACAACTAGCAACTACTATTTTTTAGCAGTGATAGATCAGCAGTAAAAATCCAAAAGCTATGCGGTAATAGAGAATTTGAATTAACCGCAATTTTAGCTTACGGGCTTGCAGTACTGTCAAGTTGGATTGAACAAATCGTTCTGAAAAATGGGAAATTTTTGTTAGAGTTTCGTTTTAGGATAAAGTTTAACAAAACTAATTCCCTCAATTCTTTACGGTTCCCTTTTGACTATGAAAAAAAAAACTAAATTGTTTTGTTTTTCTATTTAGGAACATATTTTAAATTTGAGTTTTTGTCCGAAGTTCTTTTTTTGAAAGACTGTGTCGCGCAGAACTTTTTATTAAAAGTTTAATCCAAAAAACTCGATTTCGCTTTTCTGATTAAAATCAACTTTTCAAACCTATTAAGATGTAGAATAAGAATTTTAAAATCTCGAATAGACCTTTTTAGAATATTCGATCAGAAAACTTTATGGTAAACGAAGTTACTGCACTCGTCATATCTCAGGTTGAGTACGTGTTTCTGAATCAGATTTTATAACTCCGAATCGATCCGCGCATGGACGAAAAAATCATAGTCGCAACGACAGCCAAAGACTGCAAAATCAAATTCTGAACATATTTCGGCAAAGTATGAACATAAGTTTGCAAAGTCTGTACATTAGTCTGCATTTTCAATTTATTGATGTGCACAAATGTATCTCTTTGTAAACCATGGTAATTTTCTGTTTCAGGGTAAGCATTGTTGTGTATTGCGTTGAACAAAAATTTTAAAAACCATTTTTTCTGACGTAACTTTATGTATTAAGCTTTGTTCTATGAGATTTTGCATCAATCTCCGGTTATTACAGTTTTTTCTTGGAGTGTGTTCTTAAAAATACGTTTTTCTAAAAAAATGAATTGTTTGTTTGTTGTGATTTTATAAATTGCGTATTTTATCATAAACAACACTATGACTGCTTCTTACATCTTTTTATAATTTTGTTTTGAGTAAGTAGGTGTTACATATTTTAAATTAGATTTTCCCAGGTCTATGATTTTTAATAAATTAACCTCTGGAAGTTACCTTTTAAAATTAATTTTACAATTAAGAGTTCCTAATTATTTCCGAGTTTTCATTACGAGTTCTTAATTGGAGAGAATTAGGAGGTGGGCTAAATTGAATAACTGAATTGACAACATTGGATTGCAATACACTGTTTATCATGATTGAGATCTGATGGTAACTCAGAGCTTTTTTGATTCGAACATGGTCGAATAAAACCCAAAAACAAAAGAACTAAGTATAGACTGAACACGACTCATTTTTTATTAACAACAACTGCTAATAAATGATTCTCGCAGTTTCAGCGTCCAATAACAAATAAAAACTAATTTTTTAGCTGTTATAGAAAAACAGTAAGAAACTAAAAGCGTTTTCCAGTTGCTGCTATTCATTATTTGAGAATTTGAATTAACCCACAATTTTGGTTGGAATTTTGTCGAGTTGGATTGATCAAATTGTTCAGAAACAGTAAAATTGGAACTAATTCATTGAAATTTTTATACAGTTTGCTTTTATCCATGACAAAATAACTCATGTAGGTTGTTTTCTATATTAAAGAACATTTTTAATTTGCGTTTGTGTCCAAATTTTTTTCCTTTCAAAAAGACTGTGTTCGTTTTTTCCAAACTTTTTTTTCTTTTTTTTCAAACCTTAATAAAACAAAAATCAATTTCGTTTCGAATAATTTTAACTATTTACACAGCACCTATTGAGATGTAAAATATGATTTTTTTAAAACTCAAATAGTTTTTTTATAGGATCTTTCGGTTTTTTAAAGTCGGGTCAGATGAGAAATGACCGATGTGATCAACATATAGAGAAGTTTCTGCCTTTGAAAAAAGCTGCACTTCGCCCTACCTTTTCTCAGCCTGGTAATTTTGTACTCCAGCTTAGTTCAAAACTAAGACTAGCTGATAGTTTTGAAACTAATAAAGCATCGATTCGAATAAGCTGCGGTCGTTTCCTACTTTTTCTTTTCAACTTTATTTTTTCAAAATGGATCTACTGAAGCCTTTTGAAAACAAAAATTATGTTCAAATCCTAGTCACATTTTTTTCACAAGCACAATGCGGATGCGACAAACTTCAACTGTTTGCGGAATCCGCAGTATTTGCGGAATCCAGAGCAGTTTTTGGAATCCACAATTAAATGATAAAATTTAATTTGGTAAATTTGAGTAATTGTGGAGTCCGCAATGTAAATGTGAAAGGAATTCGCAATTTGCTGGCGGTTTCAGTTACATATATAGTTGCGTTTCAAATTAAATCATTAATTATACAGGTGGTCAACAGCAAGTTCAATTTCAATTAGCGCAAACAGTTGAGCTACTAGTTGAAATACCAAAAGTTCGATTGAAGGTTTAAGGTGGTTGGAGTAGCGTTTGTTCCGCGTAGCATTACGAGGCCAAAATGTGCACTGAATAGGCGCACAATTTTTTTGAATAAGTCTTTGAACATAATAAATTTGTCGGAACAATCAAAACAAACATACGAACGAAAAAAGAACAACGGAAGCATACTTGTTGCGGGAACCGCGTACAATTCACATGAGACATAGTTCGATCTTGTAATGGCTAAACTTAAATTAATAATTGGGATCGTATTTGTTTCCATGGAAAAATTTCACCCGACTTAATTGCTAATGACTTAATAGCTTTTTTTAAATGAAAAACTCGACTGAATTAACTCGTAAGTTTTTAGCTCAAGTTGTTATTTGTGATCTCACTGCGTTTTAAATTTTTCGATCAAAAAACCAATAAAATTTTCTAAAATGAAATATTTTAGTCGCAGCATTTTCTGCTATCTCTTCACATCCGCATAGTGTGAAGTGTCTCAAATAATTAATTTGGTATACAGTTTCGTATCAATGAGGCTGAAAAGCGTGTTTTAATTCGAGCTGTATATATTTCTGAACCTCCACTTAGGCAATAATAGAATAAGTATAAAGCATATTAAGAGAAGCAAACTTGCCAAACTGACAATATCCATGCGCCCAATGCTTAACGAAAATAATCACAAATTACATCTCCAAGTTTAAGCTTAGTACATCCATATTTATCAAGTGGTTTCTAAGAATCCTTAAAAAATTATTGATTAAACTGTAAAACTTGTACTGCAAAACCCACGTCGATCACATCGAGAGTTGAAAAAAATCCAATTTTATACGAGTATCCTCAAGAAACGTTCCGGGATGTCCTTTGGCATTTGGAAATGTTTTCAAAAATGAATAATTGGTATAGATGGGGTATGGATAAATTTTTTTCTTAAAGTCTTTTTGCGACAAAAAAAATTAAATTAAAAGAGAAATGCACCGCAA
This sequence comes from Symsagittifera roscoffensis, assembly GCF_963678635.1. NCBI lineage: Eukaryota > Metazoa > Xenacoelomorpha > Acoela > Convolutidae > Symsagittifera > Symsagittifera roscoffensis. The sequence continues at coordinate 10,821,990 of NC_087069.1, forward strand.
TTTTTTTTACCTTCCCGTGGAGCATTTGTTGGATAACAGTTTTTTAAAGAGCCATTTTATTGTGAAACTAAGTATTTGTAATAGAAAAAGTTCTACATAAAAATTTTGGCCAAAAATGTGGAGCAGATACCGTCATGTCGGAAAAATATCTTTAGGTTGCCTATGAATTGAAAACAATATATTACCTCCTCTGCCAAAACACTTAAATTATCTTGTTAGAAAATATGTAGCCAGGAAAAAAGACTACTCTACAATGCGATAAAGATTGCTAATCTCAATTGTAGTAAAAGTTCAATACAAAAAAATAATGAGTCTTACCATGGTCTAATAACTGAAAGGCAACTAATCGTTTAACTTTAGAATGAAAAATTGGAAAGAGGAAGCTTTCAAAAGTAATACAAGTGTTACTGGTCATATCAAGTGGCAACTACCATCTTAAATCAAAATGCCCAGCTCAGATTTTTTGAAGAAAAACCAAAAATAACAATATTTTATTAGCATTATAGTATTCGCCAATTTTTCTCACGAAAAGACAATTTTAGTGCAACTTCGAAAAAACTAACATATTGAGAGTAAGAATCATTCGAAAACAGTAACTTTATTTGACTTAATATTTCACGCCACGTAACTGTCAGCAATGAATAAAAACAAATATTTTTTTTTTTCAGTTTTCCAGGTAGACGATTGATGATGATTTTCGCCGACGGAACTGGCAAGACTCCGTGATGGCCAATAAACCAGTTGGACCGGATCCGGTTCGGTTTCTGTTTGCGTCAGGTCATCGCATCCGGCTCTTTTTTGCACCAGATTGTCTTGATAGTCGCCTTCATGCTCCTGATTGTCTTTCTGGTGATTCTGGATACATTTCGTATCATAATCCGTCTTGTCGTCCTCCTCACGATTGTTGTTATGATTTTGTTTACAGAGGCGGAAGTTGACTTAATCAATTGGCTTCAACCTAAAATAGTTTGAATAAGAGTAAATTGTTTAAATTCATCTTTTTATTATCGAAAAATTCATATATCGATGGTTTCATATCTTATATACAAAGCACATATCAGTACTCACTTAAATCATTCTTGCATACATCATGTCAAATCCTGAGAGGGAGACTAGAGAATCCGGGTATCCTGGAATCCTGCGATAGAAATGATGAGACTGCATGATATGGTTACTGCGAGGCTCCAAAAATCGTTGGACGTGTTAGACGTAAAAACTGTTACACGTACACGTATTGCTCACATTGCTTTATCCCGACTTCGTCGAACTGTCCACTTTCTGAAAAAGATTTCATCAAAATGTCCACTTTCTGAAAAGAAAATAATTTTCTATTAATCTGGTCATGAAATATGATATTAATTTGAGATTCTGAGTTAAATTTATCTGAGTTTGAACCTGAAAGTTATAAGCGTCCAAAAATTGGCAGCGGAGCGGCTCGTCATCCTCACTCTTGCCCTTGTGCCGGCCATATTAGCGTCCCTTCTCGCGCTCACCCTCGTCCAAGACAGCGCCCGCTTGCCAACTCTTCGATGATATCACTCACAGAGCCATCCGAGTCACCAATAGAGACATCAGAGTTAATATCTTCGTGACTGTGGTCAAACGTGACATATGCCACAGCATCGAAGTCAGAGTCAACTTCAGAGTAATTTTTAAGCAAACAAATGATTATGATATGAATGATATGAATGAAGGGAGATGGATGCTTTTTGAGGCTTTTATTGGGAAGTTCAACTTGAACAAAGGTGGAAAAGAGGGGTTGTTCACATGGTCACAATCTCAGTTAGTTTAGCAGTTACCTGGTATCGAATAATGCCTGATGTAAAAATCTCCAAGTCACATCTGCAAATGAGGCACTTCGAATGTCGTTTTTAGGTCGTTAATCAAAGCCAGCAATCAATGTACAAGAAATGCCCGGTCTGTCCCTCATGAATTGGCTTCCGCGCTCTTCAAAGGAAGCAAAAAACGGCAAAGTTTTGGCTCAGAGCAAAAAGTTACCTCAATTTCTCTGAAAGTCAGCAATTCAGTTCGTTAATGAAGCGCTATATAATGAAAAGTTATCATCACAATTTACAACTGATAGGAAAAACTTGTTTTAAAATGTCAATCACTAAACCTTGACTTTGACATTAGAAAACTAATGCTGATAGGATTAAACTGATGAAATAATGAACAAATCAATGCTACATTGTTGAGATTAACACGAGATGCATCCAACACGTTTCGAGTGAATCAAATAATAGCAAATTTTAACATTATAGCTGAGCATTCGCTGAATCCTGAGCTCATTTGAACTGGACTCGGTGACTAAATAGACGCTAATTACCTTTCAATCTAATTATGTTTTCTTATGTGATGTCCAGTCGGCTAGCTTTCAGCCTCTCGGTGATTCCTCTCTGCGTTTCTTCAAAAGGGAGTCTTCTTTTTGCTCCAGGTAGACACATCCGGATTGTTTTTGCACCAGAATCTCCGGCTGGTCATCTTGCTTTCCTGATCTTCTTTCTGGTGGTTCCAGAAGCATTTCGTATCCTAGTTTGTCTTGTCTTCTTCATCGTCATCATTGTCCTGAAGTTATTTACAGAGATGTACGTTGACTGAAACAATTGGCTTCAACCTGAAATAGTATGGATTTGAATAAAATGAGAATTTTTGTTGATATCATAAAACACAAATATCGATGGGTTCACCTTCTATATAGAAAGTCACACATTGTCACTCACTTTGATCTAAGTCTAACCCAGATGGGTTCTGGTTTAGCCCAAATCGTGGATTGGCTCTAGTTATCTGCCAGCATGCGGCGTTATCACATACTCTGCAATTATGTTGCAATCGATGAAGCCCTGCTTGCCGCATCACATACAGGTGAGCTTGTTCAAAAAGTCAATAAGAAGAAAAAGAGTTTGACGAAAGAACTCTCTTAAAAATATTATCTTAGATAACAATCTAGAGTGGCCAAACAGACATTTGTAAAACTCAGGTCAGTATTTATACGAACGAAAAAAGAACAACGGAAGCATCCTTGTTGCGAGAACCGCTTACAATTCACATGAGACACAGTTCGATCTTGTAATGGCTAAACTCAAATTAATAATTGGGATCGTATTTGTTTCCATGGAAAAATTTCACCCGACTTAATTGCTAATGACTTAATAGCTTTTATTAAATGGAAAAACTCGACTGCATTAACTCGTAAGTTTTTAGTTCAAGTTGTTATTTGTGATCTCACTGCGTTTTAAATTTTTCGATCAAAAAAACCAATAAAATTTTCTAAAATGAAATATTTTAGTCGCAGCATTTTCTACTATCTCTTCACATCCGCACAATGTGAAATGTCTCAAATTATGATATTGGTATACAGTTTCGTATCAATGAGGCTGAAAAGCGTGTTTTAATTCGAGCTGTATATATTTCTGAACCTCCACTTAGGCAATAATAGAATAAGTATAAAACATATTAAGAAAAGCAAACTTGCCAAACTGACAATTTCCATGCGCCCAATGCTTAACGAAAATAATCACAAATTACATCTCCAAGTTTAAGCTTAGTACATCCATATTTATCAAGTGGTTTCTAAGAATCCTTAAAAAATTATTGATTAAACTGTAAAACTTGTACTGCAAAACCCACGTCGATCACATCGAGAGTTGAAAAAAATCCAATTTTATACGAGTATCCTCAAGAAACGTTCCGGGATGTCCTTTGGCATTTGGAAATGTTTTCAAAAATGAATAATTGGTTTAGATGGGGTATGGATAAATTTTTTTCTTAAAGTCTTTTTGCGACAAAAAAAATTAAATTAAAAGAGAAATGCACCGCAATTTTTTTTACCTTCCCGTGGAGCATTTGTTGGATAACAGTTTTTTAAAGAGCCGTTTTATTGTGAAACTAAGTATTTGTAATAGAAAAAGTTCTACATAAAAATTTTGGCCAAAAATGTGGAGCAGATACCGTCATGTCGGAAAAATATCTTTAGGTTGCCTATAAATTGGAAACAATATATTACCTCCTCTGCCAAAACACTTAAATTATCTTGTTAGAAAAGATGTAGCCAGGAAAAAAGACTACTCTACAATGCGATAAAAATTGCTAATCTCAATTGTAGTAAAAGTTCAATACAAAAAAATAATGAGTCTTACCATGGTCTAATAACTGAAAGGCAACTAATCGTTTAACTTTAGAATGAAAAATTGGAAAGAGGAAGCTTTCAAAAGTAATACAAGTGTTACTGGTCATATCAAGTGGCAACTACCATCTTAAATCAAAATGCCCAGCTCAGATTTTTTGAAGAAAAACCAAAAGTAACAATATTTTATTAGCATTATAGTATTCGCCAATTTTTCTCACGAAAAGACAATTTTAGTGCAACTTCGAAAAAACTAACATATTGAGAGTAAGAATCATTCGAAAACAGTAACTTTATTTGACTCAATATTTCACGCCACGTAACTGTCAGCAATGAATAAAAACAAATAATTTTTTTTTCAGTTTTCCAGGTAGACGATTGATGATGATTTTCGCCGACGGAACCGGCAAGACTCCGTGTTGGCCAATAAACCAGTTGGACCGGATCCGGTTCGGTTTCTGTTTGCGTCAGGTCATCGCATCCGGCTCTTTTTTGCACCAGATTGTCTTGATAGTCGCCTTCATGCTCCTGATTGTCTTTCTGGTGATTCTGGATACATTTCGTATCATAATCCGTCTTGTCGTCCTCCTTACGATTGTTGTTATGATTTTGTTTACAGAGGCGGAAGTTGACTTAATCAATTGGCTTCAACCTAAAATAGTTTGAATAAGAGTAAATTGTTTAAATTCATCTTTTTATTATCGAAAAATTCATATATCGATGGTTTCATATCTTATATACAAAGCACATATCAGTACTCACTTAAATCATTCTTGCATAGATCATGTCAAATCCTGAGAGGGAGACTAGAGAATCCTGGTATCCTGGAATCCTGCGATAGAAATGATGAGACTGCATGATATGGTTACTGCGAGGCTCCAAAAATCGTTGGACGTGTTAGACGTAAAAACTGTTACACGTACACGTATTGCTCACATTGCTTTATCCCGACTTCGTCGAACTGTCCACTTTCTGAAAAAGATTTCATCAAAATGTCCACTTTCTGAAAAGAAAATAATTTTCTATTAATCTGGTCATGAAATATGATATTAATTTGAGATTCTGAGTTAAATTTATCTGAGTTTGAACCTGAAAGTTATAAGCGTCCAAAAATTGGCAGCGGAGCGGCTCGTCATCCTCACTCTTGCCCTTGTGCCGGCCATATTAGCGTCCCTTCTCGCGCTCACCCTCGTCCAAGACAGCGCCCGCTTGCCAACTCTTCGATGATATCACTCACAGAGCCATCCGAGTCACCAATAGAGACATCAGAGTTAATATCTTCGTGACTGTGGTCAAACGTGACATATGCCACAGCATCGAAGTCAGAGTCAACTTCAGAGTAATTTTTAAGCAAACAAATGATTATGATATGAATGATATGAATGAAGGGAGATGGATGCTTTTTGAGGCTTTTATTGGGAAGTTCAACTTGAACAAAGGTGGAAAAGAGGGGTTGTTCACATGGTCACAATCTCAGTTAGTTTAGCAGTTACCTGGTATCGAATGTTGCCTGATGTAAAAATCTCCAAGTCACATCTGCAAATGAAGCACTTCGAGTGTCGTTTTTAGGTCGCTAATCAAAGCCAGCAATCAAGGTACAAGATATGCCCGGTCTGTCCCACATGAATTGGCTTCCGCGCTCTTCAAAGGAAGCAAAAAACGGCAAAGTTTTGGTGCAGAGCAAAAAGTTACCACAATTTCTCTGAAATTCAGTAACTCAGTTCGTTAATGAGGCTGTATGATGAAAATTTATCATCACAATTTACAACTGATCGGAAAAAATTGTTTTAAAATGTCAATCACTAAACCTTGACTTTGACATTAGAAAACTAATGCTGATAGGATTAAACTGATGAAATAATGAACAAATCAATGCTACATTGTTGAGATTAAACATGCATCCAACACGTTTCGAGTGAATCAAATAATAGCAAATTTTAGCATTATAGCTGAGCATTCGCTGAATCCTGAGCTCATTTGAACTGGACTCGGTGACTAAATAGACGCTAATTACCTTTCAATCTAATTATGTTTTCTTATGTGATGTCCAGTCGGCTAGCTTTCAGCCTCTCGGTGATTCCTCTCTGCGTTTCTTCAAAAGGGAGTCTTCTTTTTGCTCCAGGTAGACACATCCGGATTGTTTTTGCACCAGAATCTCCGGCTGGTCATCTTGCTTTCCTGATCTTCTTTCTGGTGGTTCCAGAAGCATTTCGTATCCTAGTTTGTCTTGTCTTCTTCATCGTCATCATTGTCTTGAAGTTATTTACAGAGATGTACGTTGACTGAAACAATTGGCTTCAACCTGAAATAGTATGGATATGAACAAAATGAGAATTTTTGTTGATATCATAAAACAAAAATATCGATGGGTTCACCTTCTATATAGAAAGTCACACATTGTCACTCACTTTGATCTAAGTCTAACCCAGATGGGTTTTGGTTTAGCCCAAATCGTGGATTGGCTCTAGTTATCTGCCAGCATGAGGCGTTATCACATACTCTGCAATTATGTAGCAATCGATGAAGCCCTGCTTGCCGCATCACATACAGGTGAGCTTGTTTAAAAAGTCAAAAAGAAGAAAAAGAGTTTGACGAAAGAACTCTCTTAAAAATATTATCTTAGATAACAATCTAGAGTGGCCAAACAGACATTTGTAAAACTCAGGTCAGTATTTATAAATACTTGAAGAGACATTACAAAATTACTCGAGCAATTATAAACTAGAGAAGATTAAAAAAATAAGCGTTTGAAGATTTAACTGAGGACAATGAAAAAACCTAATTTTGCAATCTAAGCTAAAAATATCGGATCGATTGGTCATACCTAAACCAAAATGGATAATTTGTTAAACAAAAAAATAAATCACATCTAAAAATTAGGTTTTGAAACTTTGCCATACTAAAAAAAAACTAGGATATGAAGGTTTGTTTGAAACATTTTAAGTTTATGTAGAATGAACCATACAATCTTTTACCCTAGGTGACCAATTGTAGAGCTATTTTATCAAAATAAATGGGTAAAAGATTTCTCAGATTCGGTTTCTGTTTGCGTCAGGTCGTCGCATCCGGCTCTTTTTCGCACCAGGTTGTCTTGATAGTCGCCTTCATGCTCCTGATTGTCTTTCTGATGATTCTGGGTACATTTCGTATCATAATCCGTCTTGTCGTCCTCCTCATCATTGTTGTTCTGATTTTGTTCACAGAGGCGGAAGTTGACTTAATCAATTGGCTTCAACCTAAAATAGTTTGAAAAAGAGTAAATTGTTTAAATTCATCTTTTTATTATCAAAAAATTCATATATCGATGGTTTCATATCTTATATACAAAGCACATATCAGTACTCACTTAAATCATTCTCGCATACATCATGTCAAATCCTGAGAGGGAGACTAGAGAATCCGGGTATCCTGGAATCCTGCGATAGAAACGATCAGACTGCATGACATGGTTACTGCGATGCTCCAAAAATCGTTGGACGTGTTAGACGTAAAAACTTTTAAACGTACACGTATTGCTCACATTGCTTTATCCCGACTTCGTCGAACTGTCCACTTTCTGAAAAAAATTTCATCAAAATGTCCACTTTCTCAAAAAAAAATTATTTTCTAATAATCTGGCGATAAAATATGATAGTAATTTGAGATTCTGAGTTTGAACCTGAAAGTTATAAGCGTCCAAAAATTGGCAGCGGAATGGCTCGTCATCCTCACTCTTGCCCTTGTGCCGGCCATATCAGTGTCCCTTCTAGCCCTCACCCTCGTCCAAGACAGCGCCCGCTTGCCAACTCTTCGATGATATCACTCACAGAGCCATCCGAGTCACCAATAGAGACATCAGAGTTAATATTTTGTTGACCGTGGTCAAACGTGACAGATGCCAGAGCATCGAAGTCAGAGTCAACTTCAGAGTAAATTTTAAGCAAACCAATGGTTATGATATGAATGATTTGAATGAAGGGAGCTGGATGCTTTTTGAGGCTTTTATTGGGAAGTTCAACTTGAACAAAGGTGGAAAAGAGGAGTTGTTCACATGGTTCCAATCTCAGTTATTTTAACAGTTGACTGGTATCGAATGTTGCCTGATGTAAAAATCTCCAAGTCACATCTGCAAATGAGGCACTTCGAGTGTCGTTTTTAAGTCGCTAATTAAAGCCAGCAATCAATGTACAAGAAATGCCCGGTATGTGCCACATGAATTGGCTTCCGCGCTCTTCAAAGGAAGCAAAAAAACGGCAAAATTTTGGTGCAGAGCAAAAATTTACCACAATTTCTCTGAAATTCAGTAACTCAGTTCGTTAATGAGGCTGTATGATGAAAAGTTATCATCACAATTTACAACTGATCGGAAAAAACTATTTAAAAGTGTCAATCAATGTACAAGAAGCCAGCAATCAATGTACAAGAAATGCCCGGTATGTGCCACATGAATTGGCTTCCGCGCTCTTCAAAGGAGGCAAAAAACGGCAAAGTTTTGGTGCAGAGCAAAAAGTTACCACAATTTCTCTGAAATTCAGTAACTCAGTTCGTTAATGAGGCTGTATGATGAAAAGTTATCATCACAATTTACAACTGATCGGAAAAAATTATTTAAAAGTGTCAATCACTAAACCTTGACTTTGACATTAGAAAACTAAAGCTGATAGGATTAAACTGATGAAATAATGAAAAAATCAATGCTAAATTGTTGAGATTAAACATGCATCCAACACGTTTCGAGTTAATCAAATAAAAGCAAATTTTAGCATTCTAGCTAAGCATTCGCTGAATCCTGAGCTCATTTGAACTGGACTTGGTGACTAAATAGACGTTAATTACCTTTAAATCTAATTATGTTTTCTTATGTGATGTCCAGTCGGCTAGCTTTCAGCCTCTCGGTGAATCCTCTCTGCGTTTCTTCAAAAGGGAGTCTTCTTTTTGCTCCAGGTAGACACATCCGGATTGTTTTTGCACCAGACTCTCCGGCTGGTTATCTTGCTTTCCTGATCTTCTTTCTGGTGGTTCCAGAAGCATTTCGTATCCTAGTTTGTCTTGTCTTCTTCATCGTCATCATTGTTCTGAAGTTATTTACAGAGATCTACGTTGACTGAAACAATTGGCTTCAACCTGAAATAGTATGGATTTGAATAAAATGAGAACTTTTTTGTTGATATAATAAAACACAAAGATCGATGGGTTCACGTTCTATGTAGAAAGTCACACATTGTCACTCACTTTGATCTAAGTCTAACCCAGATGCGTTTTGGTTTAGCCCAAATCGTGGATTGGCTCTAGTTATCTGCCAGCATGCGGGCGTTATGGAACCTGATCTAAACTATATTTTATGATTGGATAAATTAGCTATTTTACCACTGTAAAGTATTTAATATTAACCAATCATGATCCATCTAACTAACAACCCACTTATTTGTAAGTGCTGAAATTACTTGTAATTTCAGCACCAGAGAGATTTGAATTTAACTTAGAAATTAGTTGCCTCTCCAAGAGAACTTCAGCAGCCGCAACAAACCAGTATACCCTAGATCTATTGAGCCTAGCAGAGACTAGTTAAACATCCTGAGACTAGAAAGTATAAGAGTAAGATTAGGATCGGTATTAGACTAAGAAGTTGCACGAATCTATCCGGCCGAAAATAAGATAGCGTGACGAGCAGACGGTGTACCCTATCCGAAATTACTCTATGAGTTAACCACATAGGATCTAACTCAGTTATCACATACTCTGCAATTTTGTAGCAATCGATGAAGCCCTGCTTGCCGTATCGCATACAGGTGAGCTTGTTCAAAAAGTCAAAAAGAAGAAAAAGAGTTTGACGAAATCTAGAGTGGCCAAACAGACATTTGTAAAACTCAGGTTAGAATTTCTAAATACTTGAAGAGACATTATAAAATGACTCGAGCAATTATAAACTAAAGAAGGTAAAAAAAGAAGCGTTTGAAGATTTAATTGAGGACAATGAAAAAACCTAATTTTGCAATCTAAGCTAAATATATCGGATTGATTTGTCATACCTAAGCCAAAATGGATCATTTGTTAAACAAAAACATAAATCACATCTAAAAATTAGTTTTTGAAACTTTGCCATACTAAAAAAAACTAGGATATGGAAGTTTGTTTGAAACATTTAAAGTTTATGTAGAATGAACCATACAATCTTTTACCCTAGGTGACCAACTGTAGAGCTATTTTATCAAAATAAATGGGTAAAAGATTTTTCAGAAAGGTTTCTCATTATTTGAGAGTTGACTGAACGAAAATTTTTTCAGCATTTGAGATTTGAGCGCGCTTGCGCTGTAGAAAGGAAATAACGAAACGGCACAATTTGTCATCATTTCAGGTTGGGAAACTTTTTGTTAATCTTGTTAGCTAATTCCTCCTCAAAGTAGGGGAGAAAAATTAACAAGATCTTTTTCAACTGTCCCGTTTTAGCAAAATGTTTGTTTTGGGCCGTATAGTAGAAAACAAAAAGTCGCATAACTTCAGGTTCTCCAGTTTCATCCCCAGCCCCTCTGAACTCCTTACTATTCCAACAGGTTATCACTAGGTTGTTATACTGGGTAATTAGAAATAACTATCTCGCGTTAAACTATTTAAAGGAGTGTATAATGAACACAGTTTATACAAATTACTGCCTTTTCACAAAAAAATTTTTTCACAAATTTTGGAATTATTTTACCGCTGCAAAGAGTTGATCTACCTTGCAAAAATTACAGGCACATTTTTTCTAAATAACATAAAGTTCTATTCCATCGAAAGTTCAATTGCTTGAAAGAAATATACCAATTAATTTGATTTATATAGTTAATCGAGACAAATGATTGAGACCCCGAAAGTTCGAATTAGAGAGATTATTGCAATCTGTCTTTTGTTGTTAAGCTAAGCTTAGCATGATCCTAAGCAGGGCAACTTCTGTTAGGTGGGTTGGACTTTTGCTCATTTGCAAAATCATAGTATGAGGATCCTTAAAAAACTTTTGGACCCACTTTGGATCCCTTGAGATTTTGCCTTCCGTGCGGACCCCATCCCCTAGTATTGAGAACACGATACAGTTTTACTATAAATTTAAAATTTCAGTTTTTCTGGTAAAATTACCCCTCTCATCTCATTGTCAACAATTATTTCCTTTGCAATAATAGAGTTTTGCTGCCAGCTGACTACTGTAAAGTATTTAATATTAACCAATCATGATCCATCTAACTAACAACCCACTTATTTGTAAGTGCTGAAATTACTTGTAATTTCAGCACCAGAGAGATTTGAATTTAACTTAGAAATTAGTTGCCTCTCCAAGAGAACTTCAGCAGCCGCAACAAACCAGTATACCCTAGATCTATTGAGCCTAGCAGACACTAGTTAAACACCCTGAGACTAGAAAGTATAAGAGTAAGATTAGGATCGGTATTAGATTAAGAAGTTGCACGAATCTATCCGGCCGAAAATAAGATAGCGGGACGAGCAGACGGTGTACCCTAACCGAAATTACTCCATGAGTTAACCACATAGGATCTAACTCATCTGGTGCGACCATAAGTCTCGAATAAGACCTTATTAGCTTAGATTCAACCAAAAATAGATTAGAATTTAGACAAAACATTTTAAAAATGTTATACAATGATAATTTAATCGAAATGTCTCTACGACTCAATAGATCAGAGCCGATATTCCGAACAATAACAGAACTACCCGGAATCGTAAGAAGACCTCGAACAAGAGACCACATACGCCAAAGTAGAAACTTACTATATAGGTATATGATAGTACGGCAAAAGCCAACACAAACTTTTATATTTAGAATCTTATTAGCAATGAATTTAGATTTTCATTTGCAAACATAAAATTTTGAAGTCAATCTTCATAATAATTTCAGGCGCTAAACAAAATTATTAATATACAATAACGATTGATAAAAAGATCTCAGATCGTTTTCTTAAATTCTGCAGTCTTATATAGAACATGTTTGAAAAATATTTATTGAAAATCAAAACAAAAGTTAGTAGCATGACAATAAATTGTTAGTAATCATAAAATCATCTGTTGTCCCAGCTTCATCACCTAAACATAACAGCAATCACAAGCTTACTAATACCAGTAAAAACCTAAATTTTTTTCTTAAATAAATTTAAACCATTTTAAACTTAAATTAATTTAATTTAAAATCAGATCATCAAGGCTTATCCTTGGATCTTAATTAATTTCCTATTTCACTAAATTCAAAAATCTGATCATCAAGGCCTATCCTTGGATCAAAAAGAACAATTTTGTTCTCCCCCATCCACTTAGCAAGTGTCTAACGACCTCAAACGTCGATTCACTATCCAACCCTTCCAAAAAACCCAAGACTAATAGAAATTTTTCAACAAAATTAACCATTCAAATTAGGATAAACAATGAAGAACTTCGGTTATTCACCCTTAGTAAGATTAAGTAAGTTAACACCTTAGCTTATACTAGCCACGAGAAAGTAAAAAATCATTCTTCGGAATTGATATACTTTTCTCTCCAACCCTGAAAAAATAGACCCAGGTTAAGCTAACCAAAAAATCGTAAGGACTAACAGTTTAAGAAAGTAGACATCGTCTAACAACTTTTTGCATCCCTCATCCTAAACCTTATGTCATTCAAAAATCTAGGAAATAAACAAACAATCGTTTTACACAACTGTGAAATAGATAACCAAAAAATACGATCTTGTAATCACACCTCATACACAAACAGTTGGATATATTAGAACAAAACGACTAACAATAAAAAGAAAAATAATAAACAAACAAAGACAAATCACACGAAAAAGATTTTCAAAAAATAGAAACGCATTTTCAGAATCAGAAGCCAGCAATTTAGATGAACTCTATAAATTAAAAGAATCGATTGACAAAAATTGTCCCATTCACGATCAATTATATTTTTCCGACTCAGAAACAACTTCAAATTCATCAAAAAGAGGAAAAAGAAGAATAAAAAAGCAATATAAACACAAACCAGTACACTTGTATAATTGGAATCAACCAATTAGACACATGGATAGTTATATATTAACAGTCATTAAACAAAAAAATGAGCCACAGCCATACTCAAAGTGACGAAAGTCCAGATGACGAAGAGGTTTACCCCTTCCTCATAGATGCACCCGATAATAGAGGGCAGCATGACTTTTGCAAGAATTTACTCCTAAATTTGTTTGAACCCGGAATCAGCCCATGCAAAGCAGATTTCCCACATGTAAAAATCAAAAGACAAATTATTGAACATTATCTGAAAGGTATATGTAATTTAACACAACAATACGGAATCTACATTATAGAATTCAGCACACCAAATCCGAATAACCGCAAATATGTAATTCAAACAGACGATCTTGAATTAGAATTTTCAAAAGTATTCTTAGAATATATTAAAAGCATACAATATCATAACTCACAAAGAGCAAATTCCAAATTTACTAACGAAGTTTTTGCAAAAATATATAGCTATATTTCAATATTAGAAAAAACAGAATTTCAAAGTATCTCACCAACTGAGACATCCAAACATACAAAAGTACGACAGGAAATCACATTATTTTCAACTTTTCTATATATAATCAAAGAAAATTACACTAAAGACGAGGTTTCACAACACACAAAACATGACTTACAAAATTTTGGCATGTTTTATAATAGATTATTTCACACATAATATAGACTTAATTTCACAAGCAAGAAAAAATTTCAGACCTCAAAATCCAAACGATGATACTGCCATCACAGAACAGTCAGACTACGTTTGGGACCCGGAATGGTCTCATCATGCTTTTATAAATATCCCACAATCAATCTCAAGTCAAGCAATAAGTACAATATCTTATCAAAGAGATTATTTGAGAGTAGTACCACTGACCATTGATGCAACACCATTAAACTACAATACATTTTTACCTGTTACGCGAAATTACAGTTTAAATTCGACCGTCATACACAATGAAAACCTTAATGGAACTAGGAATCTTACACAACAAGATATCCAAACACCATCACACTTCATAAATGAAGAAATCGTCCAAACAACAACAACTACACAACAAAGTATTTCACCGATACGTCCAAATTTAACAACACCAAAAAATACAAACACTTCACTGGCACAAGTAACCTTACAATCAACCGTTAAACCTTCGGTTGCTCCAAAATATTCACATATGGATTATCAAACATATAGACCTATGACAGTACCGTCAAAAACACGAAGAACGTTCACAAGAAACACTTTTGCAGAACACAATCATAATTACGCACATTCGTCAAAAACAAACTATCCCCCACGAAAAACTAATAATAATCTTGTATGTTCTCACTATTGGGATAACCCAATGACAACAAACAACTCAGTAAATTTTCGAACTAATTCACATCCTCCACAGGATCATAGTGAAAACTACCCATTCTTTCAACAAAATAAAAATAAAAAGCAAGCACCTCATCATACGGATTACTTATCATCTGATGATGATTATTTACAACCAGATATTTTTGCACCGTATACCCAAGAATATCGCGGACAAGGAGCGCAAAAACCTTATACATATAAAAGAATTTTTTCTCCAAATCCAACAGATACACGAAATCAACAAACAATACAAATGCAAAATCCAACTAATACACAATCTTTTCAACCAATTCAACCACAAAACCCAATGATTACACACTCGTATCAACCAACTCAAATGCAAAATGTAATACCACTCCCATATTACCTTCAACAACACGAAATAACAAAAAATCAACTTTCAAATTTTTCACAAATGCCAAATGCCGCAGAATCACTTCAAATGACAATGAATCCATACCTTATGGGTGGATCATCAATAACATCAAATAAACCACTAATGGTATTCACAGGAACAGACCCTGAATATTCTGTAGAAGATTATTTAAATGCAGTAACAGCAAATTTAATTTTAAATATAGGACCTGAACCAATTAATACACCACTACATCAAAATTAGATACATCGACGCACAGCGTTGATACAAACAACCTTAGATGGCGCAGCCCAAAAATGGTTCTCAGTATTACCTATAGAAATAAAATCAGATTGGAAAAGATTTACACAAGAATTTTAAAAAATGTTTGACACCGAAAGAAATAAACAACACCAAAGAACTTTATGTAATGAAATTCGCAGATTACCAAACGAAACCATCAAACAATTAGCAGTACGTATCGAGACACTAGTTCGAAAAGCATATTCATTAAATACACATGACTATAAAAACACAAAAATGACAGAAATTTTAATGATGACCGTAACACCTCAATTAAGGAAAATAGCAATAAAAAAGAGAGCATCTCATCCTTCCTCAATTCGAGAGCCCGATTTAGATTTTCGAAAACTAGTAGACAAACTAGAACAAGCGGAAATCACAATGAAACCTGAAGAAACAGAAAATCTAAAACTACAATATGTTAATCAAATCGAAACAAACACTACACATATCAATAACATACAGGAATCAGATACAGACCTAGTTGAAAAAATCACTGAAATACTAAATATTTATGAAAAACACCCAAATTTTAAAGGCAAACCATCTTTCAAAAAATGGTGTAATTATTGCCGACGATACGGACATAGTATTTCTGAATGTAGACAAAAACAACAAGACAACCAGAACAAACCTCAAAAGTATAAAGAACCAAATAAATCATTCTATCAATATATGAAGAAAGATCAAAATCTACCAAACAAAAATGTATACAGCAACAACAGTTCAGGAAAACCACTTCCGAACAATACTAATTACACAAGGAATCAATCACCATATAACTCAAGTTATAGAGGAAGATCACCAGAACGAAGAAATACACAGAATTCTTCACAAAATCATTATAATCGACCAAATAGTCGAAATAACTACTCGAGATCAAATTCAAATACAACACAATTTGTTTCTAGATCCAATTCCTAATCAAACCCAAGAAATTAAAATTGTCCAAACAATCAATCACGAAACTCATCATATAACAGAAATAGAAACTATTCAAATAATCGAAACAGAAGTTATTCGAACAATCGAAATCAAAATTACCCGAACAATCAATCAAGAAATAACTCATATAACAGATCAAACTATCACAGATCAAACGACAATTATCAAAACAGATCACGAAATAATTCACAAAATCGAAATTCAAGTTATAATAATCGATATAGAAATTATTCTCAATCACCTCATAGAAATAATAACCATTATAATAATTCTAAACATCGCTACAGAAGTAATACACCCAAACATCAAAGACATATTAATCAAGTACAATCAAATGAAGAAACAACATCAGACCCCCCAGGTATTGATGACACAGGAAATAACGAACTACAACTAAATCAAATAAACTGTGGATCATCAGACACAGAAAGTGATACAGAAAACACTATCTCCATAAATATGATAGCAGTCGAAAACGACTACGAACCTATTATATATGAACAACCTTTTAAATCACATATATATGAAAATCAATTGGAACTTCTTTACAATTATTATATTGAACCCATCAATACTACACAACCTGCACAAGAAGTAAACAAAATCAACACCGTAAATAAACCCAATGAAAATGACAAAACAAAATGCTTAAATACAAATCACCTTTACCAAAATGTACAAAACGAACAAACCAAAGAAAAAATTTGGACAATACCATTTCTTTTAGAAAGTCCAAGAAACAAAGAATTTCAACCACCAGATCTTGAAATTGATTTTTTAATTGATTCAGGAGCAGAATCAAACATAATTAACATTCCCACATGGAATGAAATCAAAACATTACACCCAAAATTAACGCCTCTTGCAACCTCTAGTATACTAGCAACAGCACAAGGATCAAAATTAGTAATTTATGGAAAAGTTCAATTATTCCTTCTCCCCACAAGAACAATGGAGCAAAATAAAATTCTAAACAAGCCATTTAAACAAATATTTCATATCACAGATATTAAACACAATATCATTGGCATACCATTTATGTCGAAATATATACCAACAATCAACATCTTGAATAGTAAAATACTAATCAAAGATAAGTATACAAAAACAAAAAATACAGCTCTAACATTTTTTCAAAGATTAAATAAACAACCACCATTCTTTTCAAAATTTTATCCAATTTATAACCAACAACGGAAACACCTGAAACCACTATCAGGAAATATATATAACTTTTCAATAAAACAAGTTCACCAATATGATAAAAATCAAAATAAACAACAACTCTTTATGTCAAACTTTGAATTCAAACCTATCCATAAATTTTTCAAAATCACAATTTCATCTATAAAATATTTGAAAAATACGAATTAAGACATCATTTCGTTACATGTATAAAACAATACACCGTACCAAGTAACATTACACTTAGGACTTTTAGGATATTGCGAAACAAACGCTACAATATCACCCATACATGAAAAAGCATACCGCATAAATAATATACTCCAATTATTAGATATTTGTCAATCCACAATTCTTAACGAAAAACTATCCATAAATAATATAATAAGTAATGAAAAAAAAATACAGATTATTTCACAAAAACCCCATATTTCAAGCCTACATTCAACATAACCAACTATACAGAAGATCAACAGAAGTTTTTAACAATGTTTAACTTCCAACATTCACAAATAACACAAGACGAATTTGATAAGTTAGCTAAACAGCTAATAAAATATTCATCAGTCTATGCAACATCAAAATTTGATGTTGGAAAAATCAGTTCATCACTACATCTCACGTTAAAACCTGACGCAGTTTTCAAAAAACAAAGAGCTAATAAAGTACCAATTCATTTACACGACAAAGTAATTGATTACTCGATATTTTAGAGCAATACAAAATTATCTCAACGGTAAACAAAGAAGAACAACCAAAAGGTAACACATTTATTAACCCTGTTATCATCCTAGCAAAAGGAGAATCATTAAAAATAGTTTTAGACGCTAGATATCTCAATTCACTAATAGACGAATCAAAATGCAATTGGCCTATTGAACCAATACAAGTTATTTTAACAAAAATAAACGGAAAATACTTTACAACCGCAGATATGAATAGTGCATACAATCAAATGCCACTAGATAAACAATCACGACGTTTAACACAATTTGTTATTGGAAATCAACAATATGAATTCAACCGCCTATTCTATGGAATATCCATAGGACCAGCAGCATTTTCAGCTTTTATGAGCAAAATTTTTAGACCACTAATACTTAAGAAAAACGCAATCACCTATTTAGACGATGTTTTTATGCAATCACAGACAAAAGAAGAAATGCTTACAGTTTTAGAACAATATCATAAAATACTTCAGAACGAAAATCTGAAGGCCGCCCCCGAACTTCTTTTTAACACGAGTTAAATTTTTAGGACATAATATAGAAAGAAGGACAATCACTCCATTGAAATCACGCATTGATGCTATTCAAAAACTTCAACCACCAACAAACAAAAAGAAAATCCAAGAAATCCTTGGAATGTTAAATTTCTTAAGCAAATACGTTTATAAAATGCAATTATATTTAAGACCATTCTATAATATCCTCAGACAACAAAATAATTTTGAATGGAACACTGAACATCAAACACGATTTGAAGAAATTAAAAAACTTCTAACTGAACAAATTTAAAATATAATTCCAGATCCAAATCAACCATTCTATGCAATGTGCGATGCTTCAAACTTTGGCATCGGCGCAGCATTATTACAATCACACAATGGTACAAATAAAATGAATCATATATCAGCAAATTCTCAATTATTCACTCAAGCAGAGCTACGACTCTCAACTTTAATGAGAGAATGTACAGCTATAATTTGTACACTTACAGAATATGAATTTCTGATACTTGGATCAAAACATCCAACAGTTCTATTCACAGATCATAAACCAATCATTTTTCTCTTTACACAGAAGTCAAATCCAAATCACCGAGTTTATAGATTTCAATTAATTCTAATGAAATTTCCAAACTTACATATAGTCTGGACAGCAGGAAAGAATCTTGCATTACCAGATACTTTAAGTCGAAATACACCACCTGAATTACTTACACGAAAAACAACAGTTGAAATACCCAAAAATATAAAATTTTACTTGGCAGAAAACGAAACATCACCCCGACTAGAATGCAAATATGCAGTAAAAACTGACATTGAACAATCACAGATAAATAACCTACAACACTTCCCACTTTACTTAGATTGCCAAGATAACCACTACGAAGTTGATCTACTTGGAACACCAACTTTCAAACCAATTCCATACTCACATTGGATAAAAAATAACACCCAACAAAAACGAGTAAAACAACACTCGCATAAAAAAGACCTTTTTCCGTTAATTGAAAAAGAAAATTTAACTGATAAAATAAATTTGTCAGGCCCACGAACAAATGATTCAAAATACACGATAAATCAAGTTTTTGACCTCCATGACCCACTTGACACAATTCCTTTATCTAAATTAGAAATTGAAAACATTTTTCTCCCCCCAACAGATAAAATTACAATTAATACCTTGAAACAATATCAAAATTTTTGACCCAGTAATTAAACAACTAAAATCATGGCACAAATACAAAACTAAGCCCGTAAAGGCAGATACCACAATTTTAGGAAATAAAACACTTCTCCGATATTTTTGAAAATTTAAAAATACAACAATTAATGAAAACACAGACCTTCTAGAATATCAATTAAATGAATCTACAGTTCCCAGTCTCCCTTTAAGTATGATTCTCATAGCTTTTAACATTTCACATACACAAAACATTACAGGACACTCTGGATCAGAGAAAACATATTCAAATTTCATACAAAATTTTTATTTCCCAAATGCACCAATTTGGATAAAAGTACTATGCAATGATACTATTCAGCTAAATAAACCTTATTCAAATCAAAAACAAATAGCACAAAAACAAGATTTTAAAGGACAAAGATTATATTTTAACCATGGTATCTCATTCGATTCAAAAGGACCAATTTCACCATCATCTGAAGGAAACTCCTACATTATGGTAATTGTTGACGCATTTATACATTATGTAGCACTTAACCCATTACCACATTGTAACGCTTATTACGCTTACACAACACTTTATGAACACTGGATAGCCAAATTCGGATTACCCGAAATTTTAGTTACAAACAACGGTACAGAATTCATAAATAATGAAATCATCACACTATGTCATTTATATAACATTAAGCACAAACCGCGTACATCTCATGCACCTTGGACAAACGGTTTAGTCGAAGGTATGAACCGTTCACTACAAGAATATCTTAGATGTATCATAAATGGAAATGATACAAGATACACCGAATGGTCAGCAGATGTAAAATTATTTCCCTTAGCATATAATTCACAAATTACGACAACTCTAGGAATTCAAAAGCCACGTAAACCAATTATGTTTACAGCAAACTCTCATAAAAAAGCACAAGGTTATTGTCAACCGAATAAAGACTCAATTTGTTATAACCTACCTTTACACACACATGATGAAGATCATTTTCATCACCCACAAATCCTTAAAATAGCCTCCGGTACACACACCGAATGGATTTTAAATAGAGATAAAAAACACAATGAAATTTACCAAAAAGTAACAAAAAAGTTGTTACAAAGGCAAAACATTAACGAACAAATAAATTCACACTTTACACCAGCCTCCGATTTAAAAATTGGAACATTTGTCTTAATACCAAATTTTAATACACAAAAAGGAATTTCTAAAAAATTACAACCCCTTCGTAAAGGACCATACCAAATAACTGCCAAACCCACTGACGTAACATATAAAATTACCGATTCAGACCAAAAAGAAATTGTTCAACATAGAAACAATCTCTTACCTTATCACCCAAAAGAATACGCACTACGTGAACTAACTCAATTATATTCTTTCACAGGTTTAAAAGTTATTCAAAATCATCTACATACGGAAAATGAAATAAATGAACAAAATGACATTCACCTTGAAAAACAAAATAAAAAACCAGCTACAACCAAAAACAATACAAAAAAGCTAGATCAAAATATACCTCAAAAAGAAAGAAAAAATAGAAGAATGACAGAAAAAATTATACCCCAAGAACAAGTCAAGAAATCAGAACATAGAGAGTCATCACGACTTAGAAATCAACCACGCAAAAACTACAAAACATTCATTCCACAATCTAAAATATTAAAGAAAGTTGAATTTCAAAAACAGCTTTAATTTTAAAAATAATCTTTGCACCTCTGAAACATTTTGAACTTTCCTTTTTCAAAATAACATGCTGACAAACACGCAGCGATTCTAGTTCAAAATTAGCCAATAGGATTCATTCAATCCGTCACCTTCTATACTTCTAACACAAACCAATTAGACGAAAGATATTCAACTCCAGGCATATCTATAACTATAACTTTACAACCTCCAGGTCAAAAATAAGCAAACCACTCAAACTTGACAACTAAAATAAATACCACCATAATATCATAACCCTCCCTTATCTAATAACGCAAAGATCAACAATATTTTCCCAACTCAGACCTCAAAAACCCCCCAAACAAAAATGTTAAAGTAGCCTAAAGTAAAAGTACGACCATAATAATTTAGCCTAAAGTACAAAAATCTCAAAAATACCCCAGATCACCTGACACATAAAAATAAAGTAAAAAAAGACCTCCCGAACACCATTAAATTCGCCCCCAACAACTTTTCACAAAACTCAACCCACTTATCAAAAAACCAATAAATAATTCGACCACACTTGGAAATTGCCCCAAACAACAAAAAATATTCGATCAAGAAGCCATTTCTTAAATGCTCTTCTCTCGATCAGTCAACATAATTTTCAACATTTTCATAAATTTTTTAACAATATTTAAACTTTTATTCATATTTCTTTTTGATACCTTTGAAGCTTTTGTAATAATCTTAATCATTTTTTGCAATTTTTTTAAATTTTCTATTCCCTATTTGAAAAATATCTCCAACTTTCCCAAGCCATTGACCATATCCACAGGTACGAAAACCCAAAATTTATTTAAATGATACGAACCATTTTTAGTAGAACAGATATTTTTTTACTATTTGTAATTTTGATAACATTTTTATCATCCCTCATATTGACAATATGCAAATGTATAAAGAAGGCAGTCATAACATTCGCCTTAGCAACAATCCTTTTAATTCTTTTTCTAGAAGAATACTACAATAAACATAAATTTTTTCACTAAGAAGAAATAAATTAAAAAACCCTCAAAAATTGCTAACCAACAATCACACAGTCAGTCTTCACCGACAACATCCCAAGAAAACCCGACACCACCTACAACCTACCCAAAACCCCCAAACATCTACACGAATTTCTTTCCAAGATAACCCATATACTTTTGAAGAACGACACACTCGCTTATCTGAACCACTAGAACCAGTTCAGCGACAGGCACGTCTAAGTGAACCAACATACAACTTGTACCCAACACTACCACAAGAATTAAGTAGAATACGAAATATTAGTCAAAACCAAAATATAGTTGAAATAAATAGACAAATTATACATCCACGACGAAATAGAAATTTTCAAACCCCCCGAGTTCATTTTGATATACCCCAATCCCCATCACCAAGTACTCCGGAAAACCCAATTAGCATATTACCGGAAACCCCTACACTTCTTTCACAACGTAGCCCCTCAAGTCTACCCTCAGATTACTTAGGTTCAACACCAACATCTGAAAAAATACGTGAAAATCCCTTTAACCCCCCAAACCAAACATCACGACTACCATATTGAACAACACAATCATTCACACAAGGTGAACCAAATTTAAAAAATGATCCAATAGATATTTCTACAGATACAACAACATCATCATCACTACCAGAAACATTATCATTACCATCAACACCATCAATAAGCCAGATTTCACCGACGCCTTTTCCTTTAAATTTCCCAAATAACCTCGACGCTAGATATCGAGAACAATCATCAACAAATATCCCTTTAAGATTAGACTGGAATACATTCACAGCAACGCCACCATTATTTGGACAACACCCAGAAAGTAACCGACTCCACAACTGGGCACTTAATAGATTACAATATAGACAAGATATCCACGGAGACATTTGTGACCATAACATCCAAATACTCCAACAAAATAGTCTACAATTAAAATTTGAAATCACGGTTAAACTAAACAACATTGCTCAACATCCTTACCCTTTAAACCCACCAAATATAACAGCTCAATCGCTACCACCACCATTTATAACAACTGAAGTAATATATAAATATGACAGATATACCAAAAAGACAATTGGCTACATAACATTTTATAACCCGTACTCAGGATTATCATACACATGTATATTCTAAAAATATTGATTTTTCTCCAACTCCTTTTTCTAATAATCTCCGATCAGAACATAAATCCTTCTCCCCGCACAGGACCCCAAAACTTATTAGTAACACATAACGATTGTGAAGAAAAGGAACAAAAAACACTACACAAATATGCAATAAATCAAGTATCATAATGCGAAACAGAACCACAAGCTATAGAAACTACAAATGTAATAGCGACACTCTATTCGAAAGCCCGAGCAACAACAGTCATAGGATATAAATTCACAGCAACATTTTCCGAAAAGAAAGAACATTGTTCACAAGTTTCAAACGGATATAAAAACCGACTTGACCATGAATCATTCTACCAAAGTAATATAGAACGACTTCTACATCTCAATCCCGATGATTGTAAAAACGAGCTTCTCAGACTAAACATCACAAGAAATAAAAACACTGACAGGAAAATAGTATATTTTCAAGTCTTTGCCGATTCTGTACATCAAGCAGAACTTGAAAGATATCAAGGACACATTAAACTAGATGAAAAATACCCATACAACGGCGCAGACGGAAGATTAACTTATGACATACACGATAAGCACTGGATACCACACATTGGTATAAATAATCCATCAAACTGCAAAGCAGACACAAAAAATAAAGGATATCAAGAAATAATGTTTTTCGATTGGAAAATACAACTCGAAAAAATACAACTCACACGAGATTTATCTGATAACACAATAATCTATCAAGGAATTAGACTACCTTGTAAGAACGATCAAGGTTATTGTTACCCTACAACACGAACACAAGCAACAATTGTTTGGTTTCCCGAAGATACATGTACAACATTTCAAGTAGCAAAAATACACGCTCGAATGATAAAATTTCACGAAAAATATTTTATACAATCATTTCCATATGAACAAGTAAATCCATCACGAAAACAAAGTACTGATTTTCGAAACATCCATTATATAGAAAATAAATTGACACGTTTTCAAATATATCAAGAAACAGAACTCGCATGTAAATACAGAAATCCACTTCACAAAACACAATATTCTGAAATACTAGTTGAATACGAAAAAGGTTTCGATATGACCACTGGAAAAATAAAAATTGACCCTTATGCCACGCAGGATATTTACTATCAGGAAATAGATCAAATTTTTTAGAATACGAAGGAAATATTTTATGGTTTTATACTTGTACCAAAAAAGTATCACCACTATATGTTTTTGAAGATAAAAGATGCTATAAAAGAATCCCTATCTTTTAT
The DNA here is from genome assembly GCF_963678635.1 of Symsagittifera roscoffensis. Lineage (NCBI taxonomy): Eukaryota > Metazoa > Xenacoelomorpha > Acoela > Convolutidae > Symsagittifera > Symsagittifera roscoffensis. The sequence continues at coordinate 10,846,786 of NC_087069.1, forward strand.
AAAAATAAAGTACATTTTGTTGACACACTTTCAAGACGAACATATTTCTGGGATACCGCAGTCCCATGTGGATCAGAAAAAAGCCACAATGTAGTACAATTGAACCCAGATGAAGATAAATATTATCTTCTTACCCCATACCCCACATTAATGCAATCACTCAAAAAATTTTCACCCGAAAGCATTAGAGCTATTGCTCGAAACCCAAATATCGATTTACAATCAATTGGAATATATTCAAAATCAGATATCCAACATCACATTAGAACACAACAATTCCAGGAATTATTAACACAAATGGACACTATACAAAGAGAATCAATTGACCAAAACTTACGCAAACTTGCCGAAACTGCAGGATTTGCAGATATCTATACGCAAGATTATAGCGGATATTTTAAAGACATTAAAGACTGTATATATCTAAACGGTGAAAAATACAGACCACAAGATATTTCACCTATAAATATTTTTAGCTTTGTTACACTAAAAAATGAAATTCTCGATTTTCTAGGATGGCCCTATTACATCTTAGAAAAATTAACTATTTTATACGCAATGTTTAACTTTATAGGATTTCTTTTTTCACTTTTAAAAGGAATCTATAATACGTGCGCTATACATACACAAGTAAATAGACAAGCAAGTGTAGCACGCATACTATTTGCAGGATTTTTTGGAAATTTTTCATCATCAATAAGCAAAATTCTTCTAGACGCACAAATAAAAGAAAATAACACAAAAATAGCGACAAGACAGAACACGTACGACGAAGAACATAATAATATAGAAGTAACGCCTACAGCACCACAGTTACCACCCCTACCACATAACCATCCATTATCCTTAGTCCCACGAAATTTCCGAAATTTAGCAATAACACATAATCCAAATTTTAGACCAAACATATCGCAAAGTCCCATACAACATATAATGACACATCTTTCAGAAGATGAAAATACATATGAACAAATTATCGAACAACCCCATACCACCGCTTTTCGGTCTCAAAATAATAATTTTTTTAGCCCACGATGAGCCGACAACTTGGATCCCTACACCGCTCAAATTCCCACCCAACCAACCTCAACACTCCAATTACAATAATTCCACTTTTTGCTTTCCCGCCACCCAATTTCCCAACTAGTAATATAATATCAAGCATGAATTCAGACACTAATTCAGATTTTTCAGTTTTATACTCCATTTCACAACTCAATAACCCTAATATAGAAACCCCTGATGAATTTGCAGACTCCGAACCATCTCCATCCAATAATTTTCAAACCAACTCCTCAGTTTTTTCAAAACCCCCTTTTCAACCAATCCCACCAAATAACCCACTCCCGTCCATTTCTACCCCCTCTTATGCTTCACAAGTAACCCCAACCTACTCTTCATTTCATTCAGACCGATCATCCAATTCTCCAGATATTCCCCAAATCTCCCAAGAACTCGATAATTTTATCACCCTACAACAACAACTATTACACCCTAACACCCTCACTATAAATCAGATTTCTTCCACAATAGAATCCTCAAACCCACCTACCCCTACACCCTCTTCAGCTTATACTGCATCATTAGCACAATCATCCACATCCACCGAATCATCAAATAGCACTAATAGAGCTTATCGCACTTTTAAAAGAAAATTCCCAAACCATCCATTCCCAACCAAACCAGGAACAGCCCGTGAATATATTAATCATCCCATCACACCAACACGAAAGATTTCCTAGCAATCACCCAACCTTCATTTCCACAGTATACTTTAAACAGCCCTCACGACACTAACGACACACGTAGTTTTGTAGATGAACATGTTTTAATGCCTACACTTCATTGGACATCATTTTATCATTTTACTAATCCCCTTTGCCTGCCACTATCTAATACACATAACGATATAGAAAGGAATAAAGACATTCTATATCGACTCACCACACCACTAACACATAGACAATTTACTTATATAGGATATAAAAAATCACTAAAAACATTCACTGCACCCCGAGCTAACGAATTTACACTAGAATATTACGACCATAATATCATCCGAACTAATCAAGACCAATTTTTTAGATGACGACCGCTTCGCTAACCCACGACTAACAGAAAAAATTTTCATCAAAACACCATATGTATTCACACTCAATATATTTGATCGAAAATATGATCACTTCATTTCTGAAGCACTAACTGACATGCAAGCTTACGAAAGTTTTAAAGAAAAATTTCAATTATTTTCACTAACCTTCCACTTCCTTGCACCACATGAACGCGATTTGCACTGCTCACACGACATTATGTTACGCACTAAACAAACCCACACATATACATATTATCGCTTCATACAAAATCATTTTGATTTACACACTTCATCAAGACAACCACACCACCGTTTTCAGTTTCTTAATTCAAAGTACACTTCGCCATTTTTTCTAAATTTCACATATTGCATCAAAGATACTAACCTCCACGGCATCCTTCGCATTTATGACCCAATAACACAAATGTATATATTTTGTCCCATCACGAAGACCTTTAATGCTGAAGAATCCAGACCCTTCCTTATCCCACATGAGTTTATCCAACCTATAGAAATCCCTATATTAGAATTCATCCATAATACTAAATACAATCACAAAATATATAATCTCATTCAAAACACACCTTATGAGTTTGTAGTTGGCACCGAAGAACTAAAAACTATTAAAGCACTTCAATTGCTTTGGCCACTGCTTCAAACTAAAAACATCATTCGCATACTAGCAAAATTACTAACAAATTCAGACATGATACACGACATCTTCCCCCACGGTTTTTTCCCCGACGACTTACAGGTAAGTATAATTTATACATATTCTTCACTATTAAATTTAAATTAATACTAACCATTCTTTACTCATGTCTCATTTAGATTTTTAGTCTTCATCCCACGATCATCTGCAAAAACAGAAAAGAAAAATAAAAAACTTGTTAAAATTCTTCTAAACTCAATTAATTTTTTGCACAAGATAAATATAATAAAATTCATACGAATGTAGTAAATTGATATATAAATTGTTTTCCCAAAAGCAGTAAATTTCATAATGATGAAAATTTGTAACTTAACTTTTCCCCAAAAACTACCAGTAAAATTAAAATTCTATGTAGTAAATTGATAAAATGAAAATGCAGTACTAACCTTTTGATATTTTCATTCACTCGCACAGGAATTCTATCCAAACTCGCACAGCTCGCCCACGAAGAATTGTTTAAATAATGAATTTCAGTTTCAAATTTTCACACTCAACAACTCTAACACACGATAACAAGTTTCAAACTTTCCTTTAACCCGATTGGAAAGGAATTATATACTAAACCAAATTAACCAACGCAGCTTACTAAACACCACAAATCATAAATAACAGCATGACTAAGAAAAGAAAACCAACGGTACCCAAACCGGATTAACCCAGTTTAAAACTGGATAATTTATTCTTTTGAAGACTATTATAAAGTCTAAGAAAGAAATAATAAAACACAAAAAAGTAGAAAGACAAACCCATAACAAAAACAATTTGATTTTTGAAAAAAAGGACACAGCCAACGGAACATAAGAAAGACCACCATAAACCCAACATAAAACGTTATCACATAACAGGACCTCTCACAGAAACTGCACGAAATCATACTCCCACTCCTGGCCTAACCCACCAGAGAGGACGTCCTGAGCATGCTCTATAGCCGGCCTAACCCAACGCGCTACATCCATGCTTTGTGACCACACTTCTATTTTTAATAAGTGGTACTCAAGGGTGAGTAACTCTTCAAAATAACCGAACTAATACAAAAAGCTTTTGTGAAAACAACTAACCAAAATCATAATTAAAACACTGAACTAATAAGAATCTTTATAAAATGTAAATCATACCTTGCAGTATATAGATCAGCATACAACAACAAAAACGAACATCCAAAGACAAAATGACCCCACTACACTCGAAAAAGAATGGCCAACCACAACCAATATGCCGTCCACAATCACAACTCAAAGGATTTAGAGTACGACTTGACTTCGCAGAAAAGGACTTCATTGAACTAGACCAATGACCACCTCGATGTTCAAGTATACGTAAAGATCCGAATTACAAGGCATCCCCTCCACGCACAATCTCCACGCCATTCCCAGACGAGGTCGAACACAAAACAAGTTCTCTACATAAAACAGAAAAACCCGTCATAGCAAACCATTCTGAAATCAGATTGAATTCGTTGGGAAACACCGTCGTTGTCACAAGAAGACACAAAGATTGATGTCCCTTACTTCAGCGTCCTGGAACTTCTCTAACAAGAGAAACCGGACCAGAATACGATGCTCGCCAAATACCAACGTCCATCATCGATCCTTTGAATTGCAGAAAGATAATTCTAAAAGACTCCGTAAAACCCGGATGGGTGGAACCTGATCTAAACTATATTTTATGATTGGATAAATTAGATATTTTACCACTGTAAAGTATTTAATATTAACCAATCATGATCCATCTAACTAACAACCCACTTATTTGTAAGTGCTGAAATTACTTGTAATTTCAGCACCAGAGAGATTTGAATTTAACTTAGAAATTAGTTGCCTCTCCAAGAGAACTTCAGCAGCCGCAACAAACCAGTATACCCTAGATCTATTGAGCCTAGCAGAGACTAGTTAAACACCCTGAGACTAGAAAGTATAAGAGTAAGATTAGGATCGGTATTAGACTAAGAAGTTGCACGAATCTATCCGGCCGAAAATAAGATAGCGTGACGAGCAGACGGTGTACCCAATCCGAAATTTTTCTATGAGTTAACCACATAGGATCTAACTCAGTTATCACATACTCTGCAATTATGTAGCAATCGATGAAGCCCTGCTTGCCGCATCGCATACAGGTGAGCTTGTTCAAAAAGTCAAAAAGAAGAAAAAGAGTTTGACGAAATCTAGAGTGGCCAAACAGACATTTGTAAAACTCAGGTTAGAATTTCTAAATACTTGAAGAGACATTATAAAATGACTCGAGCAATTATAAACTAAAGAAGGTAAAAAAAGAAGCGTTTGAAGATTTAATTGAGGACAATGAAAAAACCTAATTTTGCAATCTAAGCTAAATATATCGGATTGATTGGTCATACCTAAGCCAAAATGGATCATTTGTTAAACAAAAACATAAATCACATCTAAAAATTAGTTTTTGAAACTTTGCCATACTAAAAAAAAACTAGGATATGGAAGTTTGTTTGAAACATTTAAAGTTTATGTAGAATCAACCATACAATCTTTTACCCTAGGTGACCAACTGTAGAGCTATTTTATCAAAATAATTGAGTGAAAGATTTCTCAGAAAGATTTATCATCATTTGAGAGTTGACTGAACGAAACTTTTTTCAGCATTTGAGACTTGAGTGCGCTTGCACTGTAGAAAGGAAAGAACGAAACGGCACAATTTGTCATCATTTCAGGTTGAGAAACGTTTTGTTAATCTTGTTAGCTAATTCCTCTTCAAAGTAGGGGAGAAAGTTTAACAAGATCTTTTTCATTTGTCCCGTTTTAGCAAAATGTTTGTTTTAGCAAAAAGTAGAAAACAAAAAGTCGCATAACTTCATGTTATCCAGTTTCATCCCCAGCCTCCCTGATCTCCTTGCTATTCCACCAGGTTATCACTAGGTTGTTATACTGGGTAATTAGAAATAACTATCTCGCGTAAAACTATTTAAAGAAGCGTATAATGAACACCGTTTATACAAATTACTGCCTAACTTACTGCCTTTTCAAAATAGAATTTTGCACAAATTTTAGAAAAATTTTACCGCTGCGAAGAGCTAAGCTACCTTGCAAAAACTACAGGCAAATTTTTTCTACATAACATAAAGTAACATAAAGTTCCATTCCAATTTCACCAAAAAACTACTCCATCGAAAATTCAATAGCTTGAAAGAAATATACCAATTAATTTGATTTATATAGTTAATCGAGGGAACATTGCAACCTGTCCTTTGTTGTTAAGCTAAGCTTAGCATGATCCTAAGCAGGGCAACTTCTGTTAGGTGGGTTGGATTTTTGCTCATTTGCAAAACCATAGTATGAGGATCCTTAAAAAACTTTTGGACCCACTTTGGATCCCTTGAGATTTTGCCTTCCGTGCGGACCCCCACCCCTAGGATTGAGAACACGATACAGTTCTACTATAAATTTAAAATTTCAGTTTTTCAGGTAAAATTACCCCTCTCATCTCATTGTCAACAATTATTTCCTTTGCAATAATAGAGTTTTGCTGCCCGCGAGATACTAGTAATTATTTTTTATTCTAGTTTTGGTTTTCATGAATGCTTCTTCGACAACTGCGCATTAACATGACTGCTCTTTTTGTTGGCTGCGACCAGTCGCCAAAAATGCGGTTCCTGCAACGTGGTTCTGTGAAATAAGTCAAGTTTATTTTTTTCCAAAATTCGCATTGTTTGCAGATTGCGCTCGACTCCTAAGTAAACATAAGGTGCGCTTTGAAGCAAACTGTAATTTCTTCAGAAACCTGGAAGTACAAAGACCTAAAGACCTGGAACTTTGACTGCAGATTAAAATAAGTGAGCAAAAGTACTTTCGTTGCTTCCATTCAGTAAGGGAAAAGTTGAAAAACGCGACAGAGAAAAAAATTACAAATTTTAATTCATGTAATTATCTTTAAGAAAACAGAATGAACTATACAATCAACCTAATTACATAATTCTATTATCAGTTTTTATTCGTGTAAAATATGCAAGCTAAAACCATTTTTCAAGACAAATAACAAGAAAAACAAAAATAAATAAAAAAAATTTAAATTTGTGTTTTAAATATTGCAAAAATTTTTCCAAAGTTTTTGAAGTTTTTGATTCCAAAGATCATGTTAAAAACTCCAAAAGCCATTTTTTTTAGAGAAAAACTAAAATTTCAAGGCTTTAATTAATCATAAATAGGCTATTGTTTATTGCTCACCCGCACGAAACTAGACGAATAATCAAAAACTTCAAACCGTTTTTCTCTGAGAAAGTGTTTGGGAAATTTTTCGATGTGGTTCTAATTACGACTGAATGGGTTCTAAAATGATATATCACTAAACCCTGTCCGATGAGTACTTATGGTGGTTGATTTTGTGTGGAAAACAAAAAGAAGAAAAAAAAACTAAAACACAAACGAACACAAAGTTCCTCCCCATTTTCAATGGTCGAAACAAAAAGGCCAAGCACACTTAACCCCTGAAAACAAAATAAGCCCCAACTTTAATTTTCAATCAAAAATTCCTAATATATAATTTACCAATAACACTAAGGTCAAAAACGGAAAGAAAACAGTTTTTCCAATGTTTTCCAATGTTTTTAAAAACATTAGTCACGTTTCAATTAACTCGAATTGTTGTCACAATGAATCAATTCAAACACGAATTGATCTTTTCTAGCAAGCATTAGGATAAAAAGTTTGTGATAAAAAGCAAAACTCCAGAAAAAAACATGAGCGAAAAAACGAAAGCATACAAAAAAAACCTGATGTAACATTCTAAACCTTTTTTTCTAGTTTGAAAATTTAGCTCGCATAAAAATTAACAAGTTGAGGAGATCAAATGCGGCGATCAAATTTTATTTCAAAACATTAAACAGATGGAATTTTTTTGTTTTTTCTTGGAGCTCGAAAGTTTTCCCTCCTGTATCAAACCTACTAAATGTTGTTCAAACCTACTAAATGTTGTTCAAACCTACTAAATGTTTTTTCTTTTTAAAAAAAAGAAAATATTTAAAAAAAAACGGAATAAATTTAACGAAATCAACAAAATCAGAGCTTTTCTTTTGTTTTTAACAAATCAACTTTGCAGAAAGCAATAGCTAGATTTGAAAAGTAAGCCCACAATAAACAAGCAGACAAACAAAAGTCTAGTACTTGGAATTCTCCCAGAAAAATTGTTAGAAAATTGCGCGTCTTACTAGAGTTTAACTCATTAGCTTTACCGTTCTAATGAGTTGAGTGAGTTCTAAGGAACTGGTAAGATTGTTTGTTCAAACTTTATTTATTTGTAACATAGGCTGAGCAAATGAAAAACTTATTTTAAAAACCAAGTTGTTAAACCAAAACACAGTCCATAGTACGATTTGACAAAGCTTAATAACTGCAAACTGAACACAGAAGAAAAGCTTCTCTTTGGAAACACATTCGAGAAGACGGCAATCATCATCTAAAAAAAGCTGAAAAAGAGTGAAGGGTGAAAAGATATATAAACTAGGCATGGTAAAAGCTTTTCTCCTCCATGTGCCGAAATTGAATCCCAACATGGAGGTAAATGTCCCCACCTTCCCGCATCTCTAGACTCATTACAGAAAGCAGCAAAAATCCGTCGAAAAGACCGATGAAAAAAATTACATTAAAATTGGCAAGGCGGCATTATCTATGGAGTTTCCTGAAGAACATGTCAAAAAAATTGCATCTAAAAACTGAAAATTTTAACAAAAGTTCAAATAAATGATTTTTTTTTAATTGTTCATTGCCTTGAATCACAATTTTCCTCAAACAAATTTTGTTTTTCAATTTTGTAGCTTCAAAAACAAGAATTGCCAAAAATTGATCTTTTCGGCTGGCGTTTTAAAACAACAACCTTGACACTGTAAAGCCATCTCTAGATGTTTACTTGTTGATCGATATTTTTTTTCGCCGGGTTGCAAAAAGTAATCAACCACTTTTGATTAAATCGGCAACGGGAAAGTTCCGGTTAAATTAAAGGTCATCTTTGACAAATTCATCTTCCTATCGTTTTTAAGATATTTAGATTATTTCTTAAAGCGATGGTAATTTTGAGTTATAATTAAGTATTCTTGGTTATCGGGCAAGTCACAAAAAATTTCTCAAAGCTTCAATTTTCATCTTTAGTTTTTTTAAGCAAGCTTGAATACAATCCTACTCAAAAATTGATTTTTACGTAACAATTTGAAAAGAATTTGTAGGAATCAATTGAATTATGTTCTTTTTTTTTCAAATTTTTCAGAAGTTTGCTTAATAAAATTTTTATGCCAATCATTTTCTTGAAAACGATCTTTAGTATTAAAATTTTTTGGATCCATGAAACTCGAAACAGCAATTGTCAGCGTTTTTGTCTTAAATGGTCATAAAACAATTTGTATTTAATTTTTTTACCAAAAAGTTTGCATTAAGATTGACATTTAACAAAAAATTAATTGTCAAAAAAAGACCAAGATTTTTTAGAAAAAAAAACCTTTTTTTTTAGAAAAAAAATCTTCTCGTATTTTATTTTAAATTGGAAGAAATAGATGATATTGAAATCTCTATGCTTGTCTTCAAAAAATAATTAGTTCTAATCATCTGCTAGCTCGCCAAACGACGACGAACAAGTTATAACTTTAAAACAAGTCAAGACAATTCGAGTGTTTTCCACTATTTTTCAACAAAAGTTGAGAATGGGCTAACAACTTTACAACAACCAAAAGATTATTTGATTGATTTTAATTTTTTAGATTTTTCAAAGTCTGCAATCTGGCCTTCCTGTTGACAAATATTATTGGTAAATATCACACAACCTTTTTTCATGTTGAGAATGGCTCATCACTATTTTATATATACCATTCGGCACCTGTAAATCATTCAATAGAAGAAAAAAGCGCATGAAAACAGCAAGGGCAGTTTCATTTCCAATAAGGGAACCATATGCCTAGCCTTTTTTCCATTTATAGAACCATATTACAAGCATTCATTTCCGATTTGACTCCGAGTAAATATAATTTTTGACTTGCTAAAAATTACAACCGAAAATTTACTCAATAGTATTGCAAATTGGCTACACCGAAAGAAATGCCAAGTGAGGTGCCTTTTTTATCATTCCATAGTATTGTTACCAAAACTTTAAATAATTGCAAGCGGCTATAAAACATAAATTTTTATGTCGCAAACTTCAATGGATGAACCACTGATTGTAAAGCAAATTAAGGTTTATATTATCATCTAAAAAAAACAAAAACTCATAGTTTTGGTTTTAATGGAAACTCTTTTTGTGAGTTTAAAGTATTCTGTCAAAAAAAGCGGCGGTTAGAAAACGATTTAGGGACAAAAAATATGAGGTTTTTAATGAAATTTTGGGCGCTGTTTCTCTGCATAGAAACTTTTAAGTAACTGGAGGTTTTTCTACTACTTGAAATTTTTTTGGTTAAATTTTTTTTTATTTATTCAAGTGTCTCATAACAAAAAACAAAATTATTTGCAAAAATTTGATTTGTGATTTTTGCCAAAAATAGGTGTCGTAAGCTCCAATCAGAAACTGAAATCAGAATTCGTTTGGCCAGTGATAAAAGTTAGCATGCTAAAAACAACAGGGTGAAAAATAACTTATTAGGGTACGATATTTAAAATTTTTACGGTATATTTCCTCAGGTAGAACTAGCTCAATTGGATGGCACTAACTTTTGCTATTTTTGCCAACAAAATTTAGGATCGGTTGTCTCAATTTTTGCACAAGTCAACCGACGTTTCGATTATTTGTTGCCAGTTTGATAAATTATAGTATTTCTTAGTTCGTATTGTTTTAGAAGTTCTGGAACACAGCAGAGCACCTTCACAAGGAACCAATTGCGTATCTTTTTGGCTGCAGTTTTGAAATGTGTCAGTATCAGCAAAAGGGAGATGTAATATATGGGGCTATAGAATAACGATGTTACTCGTAAGAACTCATAAACTGTCTCAGATCGTTTCAATCCTTTCCATATTTCGACATCATTATCTTCGTGCAGCATTGCATAAGGCCTCGTTGCTTCAATGGCGCTCGGATTTGTTATTTTTTTTTAGAATTTAATACAACCGTATTTTGAATTTCTTTTTAGTTAAAGTTTTTGATGAGTACAGGGATGGAATATTAATGCTTGAGTTGGGATTTTTCAGCTTTTGATTTTTTGACTAATATTTCTGACAAAACTTGTTATTCCATCTGAACGATATCATTGTCTTAGCTCAAATGCATTTAGAGTTTTCACTGTGATCTTTTCTAAAAAGTTATGGGGGTTTGAAGCTTGTTCATTTTAACCACTGGTAAAACTACGGCGCGAAATGTTATGTTCTCATAACTGCTTTAACTTCTGTTAATTTTTGCGCGTGTGTTGAGGGGCGAAAACTATAGACATAATTGAGAACGAAAAAGTATTCAATTGTTTATTGAATTTTTGAAAACTGATTCTTTTTAGAGTAATTTTTTTAGCTTTAAGTGAATATCATAACATTCACAGCTTTACGTTGTTGTAGGAGCAATCTTGTTAAGGCTTCAAACTATATAAACTCAAAAGTGAGAAATAGATATTCAGATTAGCGAAAGCTTTCAAACTCTTCGAGACTGCTCGTATCGCGACAAAGATTAGAATATTAAAGACAACTAAAAGACTAAATATTAGATTGCTCCGACTCTACTTTATCGCCATTAACAGTTTTGATTTTTAAATTTTTTGTGGAGATTCCCAAAAAAGAGATTTTTTCAAATTTTTTTTATTATTTTAGACCCACAAATAATTTGAAGCTCAAATATTGTACAAATCGCTTCTGATAATATTTTTTAAACCAATTTGTCTATATTTTTCAAGCAAACTGCTTTAAATTGCCTTTGACACTCTTCAGAACAAATTATTGTCAAACATGTTCTACGAAAATCGGACAGATTATACATGTATTTATATGTCAACAGGTTGTTATATAAAAACTCTTGGAGACATTTTTCTGATTTGGTTAGTCTTGTCTAGTATTATTCATTCAAACTTGATATAGGTATCGTTTTTTCCATAAAACTTTTTTAGGAAGAAAAATCGGTTCTAAATAACACATATTTCTCAACTACTCTGAAAAACTGACAAAGTGATATTTTTTGAAACAGTGAAAAAGTGTTTATATCTCTCCAAAAAATGATCGTTTATAGCGTCAGAAAAAGTTTGGGAAGATGGTAGAAAAAACTTGGTTAGATGAGACAAGGAGTAGTTACTCCATGACGATCAGCATACAAACAAGCTTCAAAGTGTAGCAAATTAAATAAATGAGCATGTAAAGCACAAAAAATTAGAACATTCTATAACTCTTTGCACAATCGGTCAGGTAAGACTCCTCTTTTTCGTCAAAGAATCAGAAAAAAAGTAACCACGCTTGAATCGATGAACATTGATAGTCTAGAATTACATCATTTTTTTCCCAAAAGAACAGTTGTTTTGTCAGACATTTTAAAAATTTTTAAAAATTTTTTTGAAAAACCTTTTAATTAAAAGTCATGTAGAATTTTTTTTGAATTTCGTTTAACTTGTTTGCAATGCAATATAATAAACACTGGAAGGCATTTAAGTGGTTGTCTAGTTTTTTCGGCAACAAAATCTTATCAGTCAAAACTTATTTCAACTAATAATTGGTTTTAAATTGATAACATGCACTTTCGATAAAAAAAATTTTTTCGAAATTTTGAGAATTTGTTTCACAAATAAAACGTAAGGCCAGCTTGGTTTGCGAAAAGCACAATTGTCTAAATCATTCCAATATTCTCGAATAAAACATTTTGTCTTAAATCAGCCTTTTTCACTAAAAAAAAACTAGCATAATTTTAGAAGTGACTAGTTTCGGTGAGCTGATTTGCAAACCTTCGGGTTGTTGAATTTGAGAAGATTAGCGGCGTGTTCCAAAAATCGGATTATATCAAATCATGCAGAAATACTCGACGCATTTGCTACCTAGTTGTGTTAGTTGGGATATTACACTCACTACGGTGACAGAGAGGCGAAAGAGAGCAGGGGTGAAGAAAGGAGCAAAAAACGCAATTTCAAAAAACTCAAAATTACTCAAAAAATACATCAAACACATTGGTTGAAACAAAATATTACAAGAAATTTAGGCTCAATAGTATGTTTTATATAAAAAGGTTGATTTTTAGGTTTTTTATTCAATTTTGCGCTATGCTTCTGCCTCTACTCTTGCAATCACACAAGCCCACCTATGAGTCATCTATGCATTTACCAGCGGTTTTGTCTTATCGGTATACATCCATTTATTGTCAAAACCGAATGCCAAAATTGTACTTGGAGACAAATCGTAGTAGTCTTCTGTGTAGAACATATAGCTGTGCAGAACAAAAGCTTTCTCTAAAAAATTACGGTAGAACCAATCACATTTTTATGGCTATTTAGACACAAAGAAATTTGTTTGAACAATTCGTGCTTTTTTCACAGCAAATTGTTGTTTTTTTTTCAACCTAACCAAGCAAAAAAGTGAATAATTGTTATAAGTTAGAAAGTTAGAAAAAAAATCATGAGAACAAGTATTTTATATTTTTATGATGTATAAATTGGCAGGAAAAAAATCATCAAATTTGGATCAACCAAAAGTGATATTTATTTGGACAAAAATTTTGAAAAAAATAGTGAGCTTGAACAAAAATGATTCCGCATCAGATGAAATGAGGTTTTTCTTCACCCGTTTTTTGAAATTCTTTCTTCTTATTATTAAAAAATAATATTTATAAAGGGTTTCCACAGGGGTTTGCTTCCACAGGGGTTTGTTCGCATTATCATTTCTTCTATTTTTTAGTCTGAAGGCACTGCTCATTTAGTACTGTAAGAAATTATTTAAGATGTTTAAAAAATGGCACAATGTGTTTGAAATCAAGCTAATTGTTCAATTTTTCCTTATACGACCCAATTGTTAACAAGTGGCTTTTGTCATTGACAGTTCAAAATTTAAAACTGAACAAATAATGTCGAAAACTATTTAAAGAGCAGCCGGACCGACCATTTATAACTTCGCTCTGATAATCGAGCAGTTTTGTTGAAAGGGGTGATTTTTCGAAAACTTGGGTAGTAGAAGGACGAGTGATTTTTCGAAAACTTGGGTAGTACAATTTTCGTCTGACTAAAATTCAATTTCAAATGAAACAAATAAATAATTTTCTTAGATTTTGAACTAAAATGGTTGACAATTAAAAAAACTCATTTTTTTGAAGTAATTGAAACACTGACTGAAAATGTCTATTCAGGGGAAAAAGGCCAACGATTACGTCTCAAATGACATAATTTCTCAGTGGCAGAAAATCAAAAACTTCCCAAATGGCTTGAAAGGAAGCAAATAATTCCAAATCTTGTTCAGAAATTTCGTTACTGACAAAATGTTATTATTAGAAACTGATAGAAAACTTTTTATTTACAATGGAAACTAAAAATTTATTCCATTTGGGAAAAAAATTCATTTTTTATGCCATTTGGGAACTATGCCATTTGGGAAGTTATCAGACCAACCTTTCATAATCTCATTTTCAAATTTGAAGGATTCCACTTCTTTGACGAGAGAAGCAAAAGCATACGGCAGATGTAATAGGACGTATAAGAAAACATTCAGCCCGAACACAAAAGACAGCTTTCGTTTTCTTTGATTCGATAGCGTTGCCTGTCGCCCAGGTCGTTGTTCATTGGAATTTTTGTAGACATTCCGAATAATTTGGATTTGAACAGCAATTGAAAAACTCATAGCTGTGAAGTAGTGAGCAAAGTAGAGAAAAGTTGTTAAGTAATATTTTTTCTGATAACATTGCTAATTTAGCATAAAAATACACACCTTTCCTTCGTTTCCATTAACCTTAAGTAAAAATTCCCTATTTTATCAAATCTAATTCAGCTTTTGAGAGAAAAAGTTGAAAGATTTCATAAGACACAGTTGCCTGTATTGAGTTTTTAAGTCCTCTTTTGCAAAGCGATTGGGAAAGTGTCTCTTCGCTTGAGATTTGCAGCTCACATCAATAATTGCTGAAAGTTTTTAATTTTCAGTCAGATTTTTCAATAATTGATGTAAAAAGCGTCATTCAGCTTGAGTTGAGCACTTAAGACAAGCCAGGGAATTTTATGGTCGGTTTTTGGACATCAAAGAGATTTTTAGATGGTTTAGTCAACCTCTGTCGCAGAAAACAACTAGTCGTTCTCAGATCCATTTTTAACGCGTGAAGCCTACAAGAAATATGTTGCTTTCTAGAGTTTTGATTTTTCACTTTTGAAATATCTGATTTACCTCATCCGTAAGTTTCAAATACAATATCAAGTGTTTTTGAAGGTTCTTGAAAAGGTTCTGGAAAAGTTTTGGTCCATCTAACTTGAGCTTATGCATCCAATCCTTGAGTTTATTCAGTTTCTAATTGGGGAAGAAATTCCACGAATTATTTCTGCAAGACTTTTTCTGGTTTTTCCGAAGTGAAAAAAACTCTCCGTTCCTGCGGCGAAGAACGTTGCACCTTTGTCGGTGTATATTGTTTTACTTATTTATATTAAAAAAATCATTTTGGGGTCACTTAACAGAAGGAAACTGTTTGACAGCGGACATTGTTTGACTCACGACATAGACTTTAAAAGCGAACATCGTTCAACCCTCAACGACATCGGTTGAGCCAATTGACTTATGTTTAACTCATCCACTGGGTGTAGTTTGATCTCAATCAGAAATTTCTGATTGGGCCCACAAAAAAGTTGTTCAATGAATTCAGTCGTACAAAAATCAACAAAATCTTCAAAAGTGTTTTTGACAGTTTCCCTCCCCCCAAAAAATTCAAGTACCTACCTATTTTACTATACGCTGCTTCTTATTTATAACCTTCAATTTTTCTATAAACTTCCAAAAACGTCGACAGTCAAATTTTTGATGATAGTGTGCAACAAGTTTACAACTATTTTTCACAATTTTTTTTGCTTGGCCGGGGCTTCGAGAAAATATAAGCGCTTACAGACCACATTCTTTTTCATTGGGTAAAAATGTCAGCAAAAGTTGAACGCAATGAGTATGGCGAAAGATCAGTTTCTTGAATTCGTCCGTTGATTTTCTACGGTATTTTTTTTCCCATCAAATTTCTCAGGGTTCAATTAATTTCACTAGAAGGAAAGGTTTTGCACCAAACAACCAAGAACATAGTCTTCAAACTAAATCAGTCATTTTGACATATAATAAGGCATATATTTTCTTTGAAATTGTTAGCAGAATTTTTTTACTCTAAAAACCTAACAGTTGGTCTTATGACGATTAGTAGGCTATGATTTGACATTTTTGATTACTGGAAAGCGTTTCGCGTAGTTTTTTCCTCTTTGTCTGAAAATTTTTCAAAAAAGAATAGCTAAACGTAAACAAAACTAGAGGATTTATTTGGGGGGGGGGGGCGTTGTGGGGGACGCTCCTTTTCTCAGGGCCTCACGACCTAAAAAAGTTTCTGCTTTAGTACTATTTTAAGACCTCAATTTTTGGCTGGCCGACCCTATAAGTTTTCTTAAGGTGCCTCCGGCACCAAATTATTAATTTTGAGGGGTTGCGCGCCAAAAATTTACAGTTTTTTTTTTCAAAGCGCTTCCAAAACTGCCTAAAAACGCCTTTTTACCTGTTTTTTTTTAAAGTTTGCCTGTGGTTGCAGCACTTTGCTAACAGCAGGCTTTTTCTAGTGATTTGAGTGAGCAAATAATCAGTTTGGTTGACAGAAAAAGCAAAAATTTCTCAAAATCAGTCTCCCCGAGAAAATCCTAGATATGCCACTGATGAAACACAAAAATTTTTATCGTGAAATTCATATCAATAAGATCGGCGTAATTGGGAGTTATTTACAAAAGTTTTTGCCGCCTTTACTCGTCAAAAATACTTCAGAAAAAACATAATGATGATTTTTTGCCACAAAATAGCGTCTTATTGACATACGTTTTCTGTACCATCCTTAAATAGTTATATTTGCATTGGCGTTGAAAGCAGCTAAGAACTTCAGGGTTCTTGAACCAAAAATTGACGCCGCAAAATTTTACCATAGCGAAGTTTATACTTAGTGGTAGTCATAAGGATACGAAATCCTGAGGGGTAGAAAGTAGTTCCAGGCATCTACTTGATGATGCTAAAAACAGTTTTATCTAAGAATGATAAAACACTCAATGGACAAATTGAAATTGCCTACTGTGCCAAAGTTACTGGGCTAGATTATCTGGTTTTTTTCTGTTTTTTTTTTTCAATTTTTTTGTATTTTTTTTCGATGCAAAAATATTTCAATCAAAAGAGAACAATCAAAAGAGCCAATGATTAAATAAATACGTTTTCAGTTTTCTTGCGCTAAATTGATTAATCTCAGAAACATTGAGATTTTATTTTTTTTTTCAAAAAAATCAGTTATCCAAATCATTTCTTGACAAAAAACGACACGAAATTTTACAGTTCATTTTTTCTTTTCAAGTTTTTGTATCTTCAACTGTTTGCCACAAAAAAAATTATTGAGGGAGTTTTTTAACTGTATGGAAAAATCTGACAACAGCGGCAATTTTAAAAAAGGATTTTTCTGATTTCTATAAGTTAAACTTAATATCTTCCTTTTTTCTTTGATCAAAGAGAACTGAAAAAAAAAAGTTTTCTGATCTTTGAAAAATGCTTATTCTTAGTTATGACTTATTGTTGCCGAGTGGCACTGTTTGCCGAGTGGATGTACTCATCTAAAGTTTTGACCATTACAGCCGAAATATGATATGAAGGTATTTGGTATTTATGGGTCCAAATTGAGTAATGATACGATAGGACTCACTCAAAGGAAAAAAAAAGCTCAGTTTTGCTTGTGAATTTTCATATTAATTTTTTTACCGAGAAAATTGAGTCAGACATGCTTTAGATTCACTCGAAAAACATTCGGCTTTTTTCATGTTTCTCAGCCAGAAGAAACTGCAATTCATTTGCAATTCGGATGATTTGTAGTGCTTATTACTTTTGATCCATTTTAATTCATGTTTTAAAGATAATTTTTCTCCTCACTACTAATTTATAAAAAGAAGAGCCGGTATTGAAAATAAAAGTTACAGATAAAAACGCTATGCCGCGTGAAACCCTTACTTGAACTATGTGTTGAACATGATCTAACTACGTTTTGATGTGTTTTGGGAATAGTTAGACTGGTCTCAGCCTAAAAGTTTCATTCCACTGCACTGCTCAAACATTTTTTTTCCTTTTTTTTTTAAATTTCCTGCGTTTTTTCTACGATTTTGAATTCCGCACAATTAACATTTCCTCCTCGTCTTACTCTTTCTCAAAAAAAATTGAGCCAAACAAATTGAAAAAAGCAGAAATTTTGCAAAACAAGTGTACGTCCTACTCGACTAAATTTAATCTAAATTTTCCCAAATTTCGAACGAAAACCCCCAACGTCTCCTACACCTCCAAGCCCCACCATAACAACCTCCCCCAAGTGGTAACTCTTGACACATCCCCACTGCAAGTGTTTCAAGAGACTTGTTTTTATGGCCGCATCTTCATATCTTAAATACATCCTGACATACATAAACACGTACATACTTATATACAATAAAATTCCTCTCAAAAAGCGTTTAGTTTAAGTAGCGGAAAAACTTCTTCAGGCTTTTTTTCAGATGGTTTTGACGGAAAAACTGCAATTTTTCAATGCGAACTCTCAAAGTTAGTAATTGCATCCATACAAAAATACATACAAACAAACGTTGTCCATCTCAATTTTAATCCCATTTTTTTTCTAAATAAACTAAAAAGTTGGTTTAAAGCAGAAAAAAAGTTGAATATGAAGAGCAGGTAACCAAATTTAGTTCAAATTGTTCAAATAACTTTATGTAAGTCGAAAACAATCTCTCAATAAGATGAAAAAAACCGATCATAGAGTTTTATTGTCTTCATCTATGAGAGTGAAAATTAATCAATTACAATTAATTTGCAATGAATTTTAACGCTTTCCTTATAAATAGCAATATCATACACTTTTTTTATTTAAGATCGATACTTTAATAGACAAAGACAATTAAATTTAAAAAAAATCGATTTTCATCAAGGGAACTCCATTGAGGGCAGAACCGTTCACTTTGTGAAGCGTAAGGCACCCAAAAAACAATTTCATGAAAAGGTTTTTCTGTTTTGACCATGATATTATTCTTTGCTTAAAATTGATAAACAGCTAAAAAGTTTGATAAAGTAAACCTAAAAAAAATATCAAATTTAGTGCTAGGAAATCCAATTTTTTTTTCTGAAAACTTGTAGCTTAGATATATAGACTTTATAATTATCACTGCCACATAATGAAAAAATGTATTACTTTCCGCGGTTTTGATGAAACAATACAACCAAACATTTTACAGAAATTTTTTTTTCTTGTTTCTTAAAATATATAAAAATTGGTTAGAAGCAGAGAAAATAAAAACCAAAAGCCAGATAGTAAAGGGTTGTATACAAAATTACAAGCTATTCAACCTGAAATTGAACTGAAACACTTTCGTACGATGGTTTTAATTCAAGTATAGGATAATTTCAAAAACAACATTTGACCATTCTTGTCCGGAATTTTCTCTTATCAAAAAGTTACTTTTTTTGCGACAACAAAACTTCGTTTCAAGGCCTATTAGGATGTGGTAATTTTTTTGAAGGACAATCAAAATCATCTTTGGGACGTATTTTGGTTAATAAATTATCTTTTTTTTTCAAAATGGATCAGAACTTGTGTGAGCAACTTTGATATGATCTCGGCACCAAAAATTACTCAGAATAAGGAAAATAGCTGAAAAAGATATTTACACTAGCTTATGCCTTTTATATTTATAAGCAAATATAATTCACTCAAAGAATGATAAAGTGATGTTTGTACGGTGGTGATAAAAGTTCTTTATTGTCTCTTCTACTGCCGAAAATTAACTTCCGATTTTAAAGCAACACAATTTCCGTAGAAGTTAACGCTTGATACTAAAATTGGAAACTGTTAAAGAAATTTTTCGCTTTTTTTGCAGTACTTGACCAGAACTTCTAGAGCTACTTTTTTATTGGGTTATTTATTGTTGTACCTTTATGATTCGATAAAAAATCACAATGACTGACATGATAAGCTTCATAATCTCTCTCAAGTTGATAAGTTGTCAGATATATATCTGCAATATAGGCTACCAAAAGCAGAAGAAGTCCAATAATCATCGCTAAGTAGTATTTACGTCGGTATTGGCTGGTGAATTTAGCTTTGTAGATAAAAGGCTTGCATATAGCCACATAGCGTTCGTAGGACATCAGAACAATAATTTGCGCCGTCTGATATGTAAGAATATGAATTGGTATATCCATTACCGCTCGAAATTTCACGTGGAAAGTATGATAAACATTACGTTTTTTAGGAAGGATGTTGCATACTATTTGATTTTGGAAATGAGATACATGATTTTGAAAAAACTGAACACCTAAAATCAACGAAAAAACATTCACTATTCATAATTTTGAGCAAATCTTCGAACAAAGGGGAATTGAATTTTTTTTTGAAATTTCATCTGATAAATGAATATTACAGCAGCTGATACTACTGAATATATTTTTACTGCTGTTCATTTCTCGTGTTGGGTTATCTGACTCTTGAATCGACCTTGTTAGATTTTGCAAGATCTCGCTCAATTTTACTGGGCATTGGTTGACCTCGTTCAATTTCCCAGAAATTGTGCAACATTGTTTCAAGTAGTTTGAAGTTACCGATTTTTGTTCGACTCAATCAGTTTTGTTCACTTTGTCAGATGGCATTTGTGGTTGCTGGCCGAGGTGGCTTTTCGAGGTTGCTATGGATCAATACTTGCAAAAACTCTTCAATTTTTTTTGGATTGGGTTGATGTTGGTTGATTCAATTTTTTCCAGCTTGTTTGTACCGAAAAAATCAAAAGTTGTTAAATTGATCAAGGTTTTTGTTCCTGGTCCTTGTTAAGAAAATCCAATCTTTTTTGAAATGAACATTTATTTTTTAAAACCAGTTAATTGAACAACTTAACCCAAATTGAAATCATAGTTTCATAAGTATTTGAAATCCAAAATCAAAAACTTGATGAAGTTTCTGGCAGGTTGCTTTAAAAAACAAAATAGTGTTTAGAAACTATGGTTGGCTCTCAAAGTCACTGCACATTACAATTGCAACATGTGATTTAAACGAGCAGGTGAACGAATTGTTCTTCATTTTTTGGACAATTTCTCTGTACTTTTTTAAGATATAAACTTCAAACTTCCTCAAACATTAAATGAACTTATTATCACAGAGTTAACCGAACAATTCAAGAGAAATCTTGTTTTGAAGGCTTTAAATAGCCAGTAAATTATAAATATGTTCAGGGCCGTTCTTGGTCCGGACACAGCCTCAGAAACACAAAAAAATCATTAAGCGGCTCGAATTGGTTCTGTGGTTCGAATTTGTTCCGGTGTCGTAAGATTGCCGTATCTCTCTTGACGATACAGTTATTTAACGGTGTTAGTCGCTTATTCCAGATACGCGGACAAACATTATGGCAACTTAACTCCTTGTGAGCATCGTGTGCATGGATCGGTAATGCCATTTTCCACCAAGTTTGCTGGAAAAAAATTTTGGAGGTTAATTTTGATCATCAACACATAAATACTCGTAGAGCTTCACTCTTTTCTTTACACAGTAATTCCTTAATTTCTTTTGTCTGTCGTTTATCAGCGACATAGAGAACAAGACTGCTCAAATCAGGACAAAGCCTTGTATGTTTCGACTGCCTCTTAAGGTTTATGGATCAGTAATAACATTATAAAAATGAATGAAAAAAAAATGAAAAAAAATCTAAAATTTGATTTTTTTTCTTGAAAATCATCCCCCACACGCCATATTAAGTACAAAAGAATAGATTTCGCTCCTTATAACAAATCAATTATGGCAAATAAGCTTCTTTCAACCAATTTGGAACGATTTCTAAGACGGATTAACTCCCTGCTTACGCGTCAATAGCGCGAAATATATCGCGCGTTAATTGTCTTAATTGGCCAAAATGGCAATCTTTAAACCCCGGAACTTAATCACACGTGAAATAGCTTTTCAAATTTGAGCTCAGGGAAACAATACCTTTCGAATGACATAAAAAGTTCCGTCAAAAATGACTAGTTAAAAAGTCAAAATTTGTCTGAAGAAAAAACACCCACCCCGAGCACAAATATTCCGTTACTTTCGTATCGAAAGTCGGAACGATAAGTGAAGTTGGCCAGCTTCCAAAGAAACCAATTTGAGCCTTCAAATTAAATTTCGTTACCAATAACAGAATAAGATCAACTCTAAAACAAGTTTTGATTTTTCTGGCTGATTCAAAGGAACATTTCTCAAAAATTGATTCGGTATCTCCTCTCAAGTAGTGTATCTAGCATGCGTCAGTAATTCAATCCCGCAATATGATAAGTTGTACAAAAATAGCAAAACGCGAAAACGAAAACCGATTATTGGCTCGTTGAAAGCCAAAACGTTGCAACTTCGCTGTCCTGTGATTGTAATTTAGTTTAGAAAGAGCTGAATTACCAAAATACAAATTTAAAATCAATTATTTGTGACAGCTGGTATTAATTATTTGTGAATGCTGCCTCAATTTAAAGATCGCTATCGAGCAATGTTCACTCTTATTTTCGAGGCTGATCACAGACTAAAAAATGATAGTGATTTTCAAACAATTTGAAAAAAAAAACAGAACCGTTCTCATTTTGTTTCGGTTAGCTCCCCCAAATAGTTTATGTAGTATGCGCCAAAATTTAACCCTGCTTCTGCTGATTTGTTTTACGGAAAACAAAACAAACGTGAAAGCGAAACCCGTTCAGTTGCACTTTGAAATCAAAAAAGTTTGCAACTTTGATCTTCCGTGACTGTAATTTAATTTTTAAAAAATAAATCAAATTACAAATAAAAAAAAAGTTCGAGGGATAGAATTATCATTTAGTGTAGCAGGTTAAAATTGTTTAAGACTGCATCTACAACTTAATAGAAAAATTTGAATCAAACATTCATATCTAGGTATTTTCCCGGCCATTTACAGACAATTGAAGAAAAGTAATTTTGACAAAATTTGAGAAAAAACGGAAACATACTAATTGTGGAAAGAAATTAATTTTTTTGCGGTTAACTGGTGTTGAAATGTATCTGCGAAGCTCAGCTAGAGATAATTCATGAGAGAAAAATCTTACCTGTCGCAAATTTTATCACGAATGAACCACAAAACCTTGTTCATCATGTATGGCGCGTATAACAGTTCACCTACAATATCTCCAAAACATTGAAACCCAATAAGAAAGAAGTCCAAGCAACGTAGATCCTCGACCACGAAGAAACACAGCATGCAATAAACTTGAATGAAGAAAGTGCACCAACGTAACGGTGCCTAAAAAGATCAGTCTTGTTGAAAAATCTCAAAGTTTTTGTTTATTGGAGAAATATCATTGACTTGAATCTGAAAAAATTAAAGCAGAAAATTTGTTTTGGCGTAGAGATTTTTTGTTTGTAGAAGTTTAGCTTTTTTGGTAGCGCAAAAAACTTATAAGTTTATTATTTTATATTTCAGATTTTGCAATTTTTTAGAACTCCAGAAATCATTATAAAAAATTAAGTTATAGCTATATCCACTCAGTCACTTTTTTAACTATGTCTTTTGATTGCGTTTGTCAATCAATCGATAAGCATTTTTCAGCCAGACATTTTTGCTACCTGAAATGGATGAGAGTAGATTAATAAGTGATTTGCGAAAAACTTGTTCATTGAACAAGGCGAAAAAAGTGTATGCTTTTCCGCATTCTATGGAAATGAACCGCCGCAAGTAGTTTAGTTCTTAGAAAATTTCAAAAAGGAGTTGAAATTGCTTTAAATGAAAAAACTTTTTTAAATTTCTTTGAAAAACCACCTAAAAATGATTTGAAGGTTTATTTTTGTCTGAATTTAAAATCGTAACCAGCGAATTCGTTCTACTACCTTATTTAAAAGCACAGATACAACGAGTAAACGGTTGTTTTACAAGCTGTACATAAAACTCTGTACACAACTTTTTTTTCTAAAAAACATACTTTGTTTGTAATTTTTGTGATAAATTGAATGAGATGGCTGCGATAAACTGAAAATAAATATCCTCATTACTAACGGCTCATAGAACAACATCTCAACTTTTTTCCCTGCTTATATTTTGCAGCTTACTGATATCAAGGAAAACGTTATAGAGCTCGAGTCAGCTTCAAATAGTTTTTATTTGTGTAAAAGTTTGACTTTTGTAAGGCACTTAATCGTAGTGGCCAAAAAACATCAATTGCAAACAGCAAAAACCTTCAAAACAAATTGTCCAAAAAGTGAAAACTTGCAGTTGAAGCGTCAAAATAGTATTCACAATAACCGTTGTTGTGTTTTCAGTGACTTCTTACTAAAACTCGTTAACTTTTTTTAATTTTAAGCAAAGGTTAAACAATATTTAGAAAGCTGATGCTGAAATCTCAAATGGAAACCATTTCAAGTTTTCACAGAGTTTGGATGAAGTCTGTTTGGATTTAGCTCAGTTAAGAGACACTTGATTTGATAAAATCTTTGAGTTAAAGAAGAATTTTGCATAGATGCTCCTTTTGTTTTTTCGATAAAAATGTCTGAAATAAGTAACAATTGTTCAGCTTAAACCTTAGCATCACCAAAAGATTCGAAAAAAATCGAAAACTATCTTTCCTTTAAAAAGTTTTTCTATTTTTTGTTCAAGAGAATTTTTTCACAACCAAGGTGAAATACTCTCAAATCAGAGAACTTTACTTTTGCAACCTTTGAAGCCTTATTTTGTGATATGTTCTTTGATCAACTTGACCAAAAATTTCGAAAACTCAAAAACTAGCTAGCACTTGATTAAAAATAAATAAATCTCAGTTATAGCAGTGACTATTACCCGAAGTTTGATTCTTTTAAATTTTTTACCCATTATTTTTCCGACCGATGTAAACACCAAACAAGGAACGAAGCCTGCCTCATTTCAAATTGACAGAAAAATTTCTAGATTAAAAATTTTCTACGAAAAAAAATTGCGAATTCGAATTCAATTTTTATTTGTGTGTTTAAGTTTTATATTCCAGAGGAGTGCAAATTTGTCAATTTTTATACCACATGGCCATATCAAAATTGCAGCTGGGGAGTCGAATTTTTTATTGATCCGACTTTCGATACGACAGTAACGGAATATTTGTGCTCGGTGTGGGTTTTTGTTTTCTTTAGACAAGTTTTGGCTTTTTAACTAGCCATTTTTTTTTATCATTCGAAAGGTATTGTTGTCTTGAGCTCAAATTTGAAAAAAAAAATGTTTCACCTGTGACCAATTTTCGTAAAGTTACGGGGGTTTAAAGATTGCCATTTTGGCCATTTTGGCACAATTAACGCGCGATATATTTCGTGCTATTAACGCATTAGCGAAGAGTTAATCCGTCTTAGAAATCGTTCCAAATTGGAATAAGGAAGCTAATTTGTCAAAATTATTTTTGTTACAAGGAGCAAAAATTATCACTTGGAACTTTATATGGTATTGGGAAAGATAATTTTCTCAAAAAAGTTGAAAGAAGCTTATTTGCCATAATTTATTTGTTACAGGGAACGAAATCTATCATTTTGTACTTTATATGGCGTGTGGGGGGATGATTTTCATTAAGAAATTTCAAATTTCAAAAAAAAAATTCATTTTGTTTTATTTAAATTAATTTTATATTGTTATTACTGCTCCATAAACCTTAAAAGGCAGTCGGAACATTCAGGGCGTCGTTCTGATAAGAGCAGTTTTGTTTGTGTATAAATTTCTTTAAAAGTTTTGTCTCTATCAACGGAATTGTTTTGATTTAAAAAAATTTCCCCATAGCATGAAAAACTTTGATTAACAAAAGGAAATTGCCACGCAAGATTTTTTTTGCGGTTAAACTTTAAATTATCATATTGAAAGGCGACAGCTCAATTCATGTGAAATCAATATACGAAAACTTTGGAGTTTTTATACTTAATTTTTACAGAAAAAAGGCCTGAATGAATGGTTTTAAAAACGCAATTGAAGGTGAAACATGAAAAACAAATCCTTGTTTGGTGCTTACATCCGTCCGAAGATTTTTTGGCTCCTTACTTTCTTCACAAGTGGGAACAATAATGTCTAATTCAGTCAATTTTAAACCAAAATCGGGTTGCAGCAGATTCAACTAGGTAAAAATCAATGAATGTTCTATGTAGTGTAACATGTGTAAAATACTGGCTGAAGTAACCTTTTGTCGTACAATTAGTCTCAGCAACGCGCACTTCCCAGACTGGTTTGATAGCAAACCAGTCGTGTTCCAGACATGATTCAACAGTATCACTTTTATCAATGCTGTTTCAAAGTTGTTAGCTTCAGCCGCGAATGTCGCTATTATAGTAGTAACAAAATACTGCGGGTTTTTGCTGTAAGAATGCAATTTTGTTATGGATCAACCCTTTCAGGAAATGAAAACAAACTAATTTACTTTGTTGATAGAATTGATATGTGGTCGAATTCATTCTTCGATTTTCTAATCGACTTGGTTTTAACGAGCTAAGAAAAACTTACATCGCAAACCGATATCTAGGATTCGGTTCTTCTTGACAATTACCCCTTTCACAATGTGGGTAAATTGATAAGAAGTTAAGGTTAGTAGAATTTTTGACCAATCAGATTTTGGCAAATTTTGAGTTGATAGAACGCTCTCACTTGTGGTAATTTACTGCTTTTGTTTATATGGGGTAATGGCAATTTTTTAGTAGATCCTAGAGTTCTTTTAAACTATAAAAAATGAACTAAAAATAACTAAAGAATGAAATTGGAAAATGGTGACAAGTATACTTACTTCAAGCACTTTGAGTGCAGAAGCGAACTGGTTGTGAAGATTGACGAAGGCTAATCCTTCCTCAGTGGAGAACCAGTCATGTTTAACCTTTGTTTCGTAGTAGTATTCTGCCAATGACATGATTCCTGTAAATAGTTAGGAAAACGTTTGTCAGCTAAAACCTGAAATACTCAACTCAACAGGAAGTTCCCTCTTTTGTTTGGACTGCTAAGGAAAAACAATTGGCGGGCTTTTGTTAATGAAAAACGAACAATACTTTTTGTTATTTCAAAGGAATTTGTTAGTGGTTACAAATGTTTTTTGTATACTTAACCATTGAATTAGTTCTCTGCTTTCAGTAAAAATAAAAATTCTGGACTAAATTAGCTTAGGTGAGCTAGGATCCCGGGTTGACCTCCATACACCGAAAACGCTTATCATACAATTCCATACATCAAGTGTGTGGAAAAATGCTTGTCATACAATTTTCATACAATTTCTAAAAATGGTTGAAAAAAGATATAAACTTATTTCTGTGGCTGTTTGATTTTAATACAACAGTCTGGTAAAAAAAAACCGAGGTTTTCCTCTTTTGAAAAAAATTCTGATCATACAATTCCCATATATGGAAATTGTATGACTGGCGTTTTTTTGATGGCGACAAGTAATTTTGAAAATTTGGCCCAAAAATTTTTTGTTTTTTCTTTCAACCGCAAATCGAATTTCGTACGCAAACAAACATTTTTCGAAAAAAAAATTTTTGCATGCAAAATTGAATTTTTTGTGTGCATAACGGAGTCCTGGATACGATAATATTGGCTTTTATTTTCTTTTGACTTATTTTTTTCGAAAATGCTGAAAATTTCTATTTCCTTTGTATGGGGTGTTTATATATGCCTTGATTAATGTATGATAATTTGAAAATTCAAAAATTTAAAATAATCATCATTAAAAATTTTTTCCAAAAGTTAAAAGTTTTTTCCAATTGTGAAAGACAGCCGAACTCAGGTCGTTTTCTATGCATTGTAAATGCAAAGACCGTCCAACCTTTGCTGCTTTGAGTAACCAAGGTCTTTGTCATTTGTGTTCGGCTGCAAACACACCCGAAAATTTTTCAGAAAATAAATTTGGAAAGAAAAAATCAAACTTTTTGGAATATGGAAAAACACCTATCATAAAATTTTCATTTATGGAAAAATGTTTATCATAGAGATTTCATACAACTATATGACAAGAAGTTTCTTATATATGGAAATTGTATGATAAGAAGTTTCGGTCATCCTGGGATAATAAAAAAGATCCAAAATGTTGAATAAAAAACCTAAGCTTGACAATGAATTCCGACTAACCTGAGTAAAAGTTTTATGATGAAACTCTGATTGCGACTCTCAATTTGCTATTTATTTGATTTTCAGCTGAAACAGACGTAAAAACTAACCTTTTCCTGACAGAGTACTTTGATCAAAACTTGGTTCAAGCTAAAGCCAATTTTTACACTAATATAAACAGACAGGAAAAAATCCAAAAATTAAATTTCAGACAGAAAAATTGAGGCTTATAAAGAAACGGGCCGCAACCAAAGCCAATGTATTAAATTAGAAAAACGTTTTCCTTTCTTCCACTCATTTAAGCACAGAAAGTTATCAGAGTTATTATAAGTATTAATAATAAGTATTAAAAATGTTGCCAGCAAATTTACCTTCTCATTCCATCCAGACAGCGCCAAAAAAATTCTTTAATTTTTTGTTACTGAACAAGCATTTATAACCTGTCTTCTTCCTCCTCCCACGCCCTCTTCATCAGAGACAGAAAAAAAACGGGAAGCATAATTGTATGAGCGTTTTGTTCAACACGAAAATGCCAGTTCGATAATTAGTTTATGATGCGAACGCAAAAATGAAATTGTTGAAAGCAGTTTATCTTTTTGTTTGGAAGAAAGTTCTTGTTGCAAGCCTCGTTTCATCCGCAAAGTATTTCTATGAATACTAATTGGTTATAATGGATATAATGGAAAAATAGTGTTTAAAAGGCTGTTATTAGAATCAATTATTGTTGCAAGATCAGACCACGTACTCGATTATGTTGTCATTATAGTCAATTATTTCCAAAAACAAAAATCTATTATAGTCGATTATATAATTTTTTCTCCGTTATAATTGATTGTTTTGTCAATAAAATCCATTTGAATGCATTTTTTTTATGAATGAGACTGTTCTAATTTTAGCTCTTCAAACATGCACAGAAGCATCTCAGTGGGCATCGGGTAAGATGCCCGGGTTGACCAAAAATGCTTGTCCTACATTTTTCATATATGAAAAACTCTTTGTCATACAATTTCCTATAATTCCATAGATACAGGAAAAATTTAAGAAACTCTGAGTTAAGCTTTTTTTTTTCAAAAATAGAAATTATACGACAAGAATTAATTCAATTAATAAAAAAAATGATTTTTTAAAAATTTTTCTTTCTCAAAGTTTTTGGGATGTGCCTGTGACCAAACCGTAGTGAAAAAACCCATGGTTTACTAAAATTTAAGTCACCAAAGGGTTGATCATTGCAATGGAAACAATCTGAATTGTGTAAGAGTTCTTTTCACAAATGATATACTGAAAGCATCAAACTTTTAAATTTTGGCAAAACTTTTCAAAGATTTTTTAAAATTAGAATTTTAAGATTATCAGACATTGGTCAAGGCATATATAAACATGTCATAAAAAAGGAAAAGAAGTTTTTAGTCTGTTTGAAAAAAAAATATCCAGAGAAACGCAAAAAAAAAAATCTAATTTTGTGTATCCAGGACTACGTTATGGAGACAAAAAAATTAAAGTTTGCATGCAGTTTTTTTTTGAAAAAGGTTTGTTTGAGTACAAAACTCTTTTTTCTGGTGAAAAAACATCAACAAAATTTGGGGCAACTTCAATTTTTTTGGAAAAGTTTTTTTGTGTCGCCACCAAATAAAAATGCTATTCATACGTTTTTCATATATGGAAACTGTATGATAATCAATTTTTTCCTAAAAAAACATACCTTTTTCTTCATCACTACACTGTTTTATTTGGTTCAAATAGCCGCAGAAAAAATGAAAGAGAAAACAGACACATAGTGGCACATTAAAACACTTATCGTGGCACTTATACATACACACGTGGTGGGACACATACAGTCAGACACACATAGTTGCACACAACCATACACAACTATGTATGTTTTTTTTACAATTTAGAAGTGCCCACATGCGTTTCAACAATTCATTACAAGTTAGATAAACAGATAATGATAATTAAAGTGTTTTATGCAAGAACCATAATCAGATACATAAATACATGATCAAACAACTTCGCTTCGGTTTTTTCACTTGCTGCAGATTTTCAGGTGCATATAGCGGGTAATCGCATTCTGGTTTAACTTTTCTTGGAGACAAATTTTGCATTTACCTATTTTTTTAAAATTTTATTTTCTCGTTCCACAACTTTATACTCTCATCGCTTGACGTTTTTCGATTTTGGTTTTTAAGCGCAGGTGGAAAGTCAAGCGAAATTTTTTGTCCAGAAAAACGAAAGGTGTAATACTTTTGAGCTGCTGGCCCGAAAGAATATCTAATTTGTCGTTAGTTAAAGAGTGAGATGAATAAAAGCAACAAAAAGTTTTCGCGGACACAGAATTGACCAATCTCTCGTACATTTTCTCATTTTCAGAGAAGAAGGTTGCGGCAGGAACAATTGTAAGCACTTCTTGGTTAAGGTTGTCCAATCATTGAATTGCTGAGCAGTGTTAAATTCACAGAAACGAACAATGGCTTAGAGAAATGCTTAGAGAAATGCGAAGGCTTAGAGAAATGAAAATAGGATCTCTCTCTCTCTCTCTCTCTCTCTCTCTCTCTCTGTGTGTGTGTGTGTGTGTCTGTCTGTCTGTCTGTCTGTCTGTCTGTCTGTCTGTCTGTCTGTCTGTCTGTCTGTCTGTCTGTCTGTCTGTCTGTCTGTCTGTCTGTCTGTCTGTCTGTCTGTCTGTCTGTCTGTCTGTCTGTCTGTCTGTCTGTCTGTCTGTCTGTCTGTCTGCCTGTCTGTCTATCTGTCTGTCTGTCTGTCTGTCTGTCTGTCTGTCTGTCTGTCTGTCTGTCTGTCTGTCTGTCTGTCTGTCTGTCTGTCTGTCTGTCTGTCTGTCTGTCTGTCTGTCTGTCTGTCTGTCTGTCTGTCTGTCTGTCTGTCTGTCTGTCTGTCTGTCTGTCTGTCTGTCTGTCTGTCTGTCTGTCTGTCTGTCTGTCTGTCTGTCTGTCTGTCTGTCTGTCTGTCTGTCTGTCTGTCTGTCTGTCTGTCTGTCTGTCTGTCTGTCTGTCTGTCTGTCTGTCTCTCTCTCTCTCTCTCTCTCTCTCTCGCTCTCCCTCTTTCACGTCAAAACTTTGTCATTTTTCCGATATCTTCTGTTTTTGGCATCCGTAACAAAGGCTGTTGATTTGTCCTCCAATCCTGGTCATTGAGAACCGAATGAGGCGAAATGAACTCTGGTGCCAAAGAAAGTGGATTGGGCACTGATACCCGAAATGAAATTTGATACCGGAGTAAG